>NC_136521.1:47059937-47157437 GCF_053919585.1 Euprymna scolopes
AAGTATTCCCGATACTAAGGAATATAGTAGATCAAAAACAACCTCGCTTAAGGGCATGAGAAGTGGTTTTATTTCATGCAACATGACTGATTTTACCTCTTCGGATCAGATTGCAAGAAGAGCAGATGTAAGATATTACCTGTTGTTAACCGCCCTGGAGTCTGGGACACTTGGAGCATCTTAAATACCAAAACCGGAGGATGACTGATGAGGATGAACAACTACATCAACAACACTGTCAAAAAGAACAAACTATTGATTATTTCATATATAGTCTGTTTGTTGCAATCTTTAATGCCATGTTTGATCTTTATTTATCACTTGTTCCATCTTTTTTTTTTTTTTTAATACTTTTATAACACCACTTTTACTTTTGTTTCCTTCCTCCCTCTAAACGCGAGGGCTACTGCGATGAGGACACTCGCAGCACGTAATCAAGTGATGATTATGATGCTGGTTTAAGATCGTTCCTTTTTCTTCATCAGTGACAGTTATTTACAGTGAACAACAAAAAATATTTATTCTTTGAACTAAAAAAAACATGTTTTTGTCATCAAAGCTATAAATGTGACTTATTTTAGCACTTTGTGTCATCCATAAATCTTTTTCAAAAGCAAATTAAATTATTAAACAAAAAATAAAGAATTTATCTTAAAATGCAGACATGTATAAATATTTATTTTACATTTAAATTAATGGTATTTTTACATACTTTTACATGGTCTAGGTCCAGCAACTTTTGCCAATTAGTTTTTCTTCCTGGCAAAATTCTATTACCTTTTCCAGTGATTTTAGTCTTTTTCCTAGCTGCAATAAATTCATGTTAATTTTCAAAGTCGTCAGGAAATTGATTGAATTTCATTGGCTAAGTGTTTGGGCATAGCCCAACGGTTTACATTATATGCTGGAAAACACCTGTATAACTTTGGCTTCAGCCCAGTAACTTCTCTACACAAGTACCAAATAAATATTTACTTTGTTGTTTAAAAACTGATTAAATAATGGCAAAAATATTATTTTTTATATACTAGGGTAAAGTTTGTATTTTGATTGTTTATTCTTAGTATCGATATACCTCCAATAAGTATCGATAATTGAAGAAAAAAAAATGATTAAAGAAAGAACAGTCCGATTTGGACCAAAGTTGATCCTTATTAAATTTCAGGAAACGTAGGGCATCCCAATTATTATATTGGTTAAAAGAATCCGACAGCGCTCACTTATTTAACTTTTTTCAAAAGATCATTTAACTTTTTTCAAAAGATGTAAATTAAAAAGAAACAATAAGAACATGATATTTATTTATAATGGTGTTACAGAAGATCGTCAAGTGTTTGAGGATAGTCAGTAAGATGTGACCCGATTAATAAATAAATTATATATATGTGTGTCTTTAATGTTTTAGATCTTAAATTAATAAACGAAAATTAAATAAGAAAAGAAATTACATTATTTTGAAGGGCTTCGATCAACAAGAGAATATAGTCATGTTATATGCACAAGTCATTTTTAGCAAAGCAAAAATAATTGAAAGTGGTCGCAATCACCTTACACACATATTTAAAAAAAAACAAAAAAAACAACACATATTTAAAAAAAAAAAAAAAAGCAGACACACGCATATATTTTTTAAAAAATAAAACACATATTTAAAAAAAAAAATGGGCAAATTTTTTTTTTTTTTTTTTTCTTCAATTTTAATTCATGTAAAAAATGCTTAGGAGTTTATTACTTTCAATGATTGGATGAACACTGGAATTGCAATAAAGTGTTACAATAAGCCCCATTTATTATGTAAGGCTCTATCCAAAAGAATATTGAGCCCTTTGTGTGCATAGTCAACTGTCTTGAATTGGTTCTGTTCTGATTTTGTGAAGTTGTGTGTGTGTCTATATATGTGTATATATAAAAAGAACACAAAGACTAAATTATAATTTACAAGAATTTATTGTTCGACAGGATACTGTATGTATTTGTATGTATGTATATGTCCATATATATATGTGTGTGTGTGTGTGTGTGTAATGAACCAAGTAATGGAGTTTGACTTTGTTTGGGTATATTAAAATGATATAATAATTTTGAAAATGATATTTATGTATAAGCTCTATTTGATGCTAACTATTGACCTTGGTTTTTTTTTTTTGTTTTTTTTTTTTTTTAATTGAAATTTGATCCCTTTGGGAATCATTTTGATCTCTTTTCATTTTATTTATATTGATATTATCTCATATGATCAAAACCAGTCTTGGAGAAGAAAGTAACACCATTTAAAAATATATATATATACATTTTTATACGAATCTCACTATAATTTTTTTGTCTTGTTTAATATTAGGTCAGATATCTAGTACATTTTGTATGCACAATACTCTTTCCATATGACTTTATGTGAAAAATATTTACAATTTTTTTTTTTTTGTATTTATATACGCTACAATGACTACCCTTTTTCCTTATCAAAGTAATTTATTTTATTTGTAAAAAGAAAAGGAGTAAAATATTTCCATCTGTGATACATGGTGAATATGTCACCATTTGCTTACCTGTGATATGACTTTCAAAAAAAATAATTTTATATTTTTTTAATTAATTTTATTTATTTATTTATTTATTTTCCAATGTGTGTTTGTGTCTACCGATCCCTCATCTTTCATTAACAGACTTTGCATATGTTAGAATTTGAATTTCATTCATTTCTCGCAAAAAAAAAACACCTAACATTTGTCAGATTAGCCAATGAGAATTGGTTCTGTAATTTACATTTAATTGCAATTTTGAATTAAAATATATTTTTGTATTTTGCGTCTATGAAATTTTGTTTTTCATCCTATTTTAATCCGCTCTTCCGCATCACCACCCCTTCTTTTTATTTATCTCTTCCATTTCATGTATATCTATGTCTTTATTTCTTTGTAAAAATGGTTAATATTTAAAATGAATATATATAATCTATGACAATAGTCTATATTCTTAAATTGTTAAATAGAAAACAGATCACCAACTGTTTACCAGGTAACTGTTTCAAAGATTTAAAAACAGAACAACTGTTAAATACTTGGCTCTTCAGTGGAAAATACCACTTCCCAAATAAGAAATGTAGATAGATACTATTCAGTTGCTAGTTCTAATATATAAATTAACATACACTCGTGCGCACACCCACACACATATATTTATTTTTAAAATGTAATTATCCACTGACACGTGTTTCGTCGTCTACGACTCCTCAGAGTGGCTGTACCTATATATATATATATATAATGAATAGTATGAAACTATTTTAAGAATTATTCTGGGATATGTTAATTAGCATATAAAATTTAATAGGATAAAGATGCATTAAAAAAAATATAGGTATATATATATATATATATATATATAAAATTTCTTCCATTTTTTATTTTCCACCCCATCACCAATCTTGTTCTTTTTTCTTTTTTTTTAATTAAAGATTGAACATTAGGGGCCTTAAACATTAAAATGTTTAAGGTTCCTGTTGTTCAATCTTGTACTGTATTTTAGTTGTATCTTTTATAATAATTATGGACTATATGTACATCTTGCACTCCCAGTGATGCCAACAGTTGAAAGTTTTAACATTACACTTTATATATCACATCTTACAAACATGTTTTCAAGTTGGCTTGGTCACTGAATAACATTTCTTTTTCACTATATAAAATCACAAACTTTTTTTTTACAAAAAGTTTAAATAGGCAGTTTTATTTAACAAGTTTATTTATATAAATTTATTTAAAGAAAAAATTCTCCAAATAAACTTACATTCAGAAATAAATTTATTGATTAAGGGTAGGGTGACAGAAAATGTGACGTTGAAATTTTATAATATATTTATATACATGACAAAAAAGTCTATATTCCAAATTTCGAGTTGCTTATTTCTTTCAACATGTTAAAATGTTCAATTCTTGACAGCATCTTTTTTTGTAACACAGAAACAATCATATAATTATGATGTCAATTTTTGAATATTTTCTGCCCTGACTCATAAGAAGAATAAGAACTCATTAAAAGAAAAAAAAATATATGAGCATGATTACATAAATCTGAAAAAAATCCAAAGAGTAGTTGCAATTGTGTTTTATGATATTTACGCCATATTTGATTCTTAAATATATATATGTAATCTTTTTGGTTAACACTTATCAAGGACAAGGGCCACTCAAAGATAAGGGTTAATGGGATCGAACAGTTATCAGCTGAAATTGATTAATACAATGAGCTACTTATGAGACATAAGGTAATACATAGATATAACGGCCTAGAAAGAAAATGGCTACAGAGTTCTTAGAATGCGTCCAAGTTTTGTAAATAATGTTAATAACAATGATTTGTCATGCAGACTAAAGAAATAATAATATTCCAACTTGTCATTGAGCTCTCTGACAATTTCGAAATGATTTGATGGATTGCCAAGCGCTGGTTAATTAATATCCAATTTTTGGAGATGTGAAATCTGTAATTTACAATGCGAATTGAACCGTTATTTGCAGTCAATTAATGGTTGAATCATTCAAAAAGAAAAGACCCCCTCCTCCCCCCCCCTTTTTTTTTTTTTTTTTTTTTTTTTTTTAGGGAAACAAACTTTTGTTTATGAACAATTAGCTGTATATGTGGATTTCTTTCAGTTTTTACATAAAACTCCAACTCCAACTCAACGGTCATTTTCTTTTTGGGGGAATATGTGTACACATTAGCCACATGTATATATTTAAAAAAAAAAAAAAAAAAAAAGTTATTCTTAAGACCTTGTCAATTTAGAAATCTGTTTTGTTTTCTTTTTCGTTTAGTAAGACATGTTTGAGTGACGTCAGAATATGATCTCATATTAAAACCTGAACCTTTCAGCTACCAATTTTTATTTGAGTGTCAAATATTTGCACATTATCCCAAACTTGTAAAGTATGTTAACGGCTACTTATATAAATTTGTAATTTTTTTTTTTTTTAACTATTTAAAGAGAAACCGTTGTAAATGTTTGGCATGAACAGTCATCGTTTTTGTTTTGTAGTGTTTTTTTGTCTCTATTGAGGATAAGACGTCTTAGAAACTTTGTAGCTTTATTTTTTATTTTTATTTTTTTTTTGAAATCTTCCAGGCACAACAAAAAAAAAACCCGACAAGAACTCAACAATTTTGGAAATTTTGTCTGTGCTTCTTCATTTCAGCATTTCATGATCCGTTTTTCTTTTAGTTTATAAAAAATGTTTGATCTTCTACGACGGAATAATCTTTGAGAAAGGAAGCCGAAATATGAAGATTGCTGGTCCAGGCATCACTCTCTCCAAGGAGGGAACAATGTTAAAAACAATTCAGGACTACTTTATATTTTCTGTAAACTTTCTTGTTTTGTATACTCCTTTATATATATTTTTTTTATTTTTTTATTTTGTATCCAAATTTGCACTTTGAAGTTCACAACAGTACATCTCTTCCAGCAAGTTACTTACCAGCGGATATTACAGTACAGAATTGCAGCTAAATATGTTCCCTTCATTTGCTCTTGTTTTGTTGTTTTAATTTTAAAAACCAAATGAGAATCGAGAGTTTTTGTCTCTGGATTTGATTCTTTCATTAACAATACTCTTTTCTCTTTCGTTGATTATTTTTACCATGAAAAATGGAGAGAAAAAAATGTGCTGACTTTGAGTTTTGTCTCTACATTCCATGTAAACCAAATATTATATTGAATCCTTAAACTATAGAATTGTTTGATTTTTTTTTGATTTTTTTTTTTTTTTGGTTTGGTTTGGTTTCTGTGTTTTTGTTTTTTTAATATATGTATAAGATATTACTGAATGTTGACAGATTATAATGTTTAAATGTTTTGTGTCCTCTCTTTCAAATCAAATTTGCTTTTTCTTTTGGTTACAAACTTTTGTAACATTCATGATTGTATAATTCATTACAGCTTCAAATGCATGTCTCAACTGAAAGCAAATGAAACATTTTTTTATGTATAATATATATATATCTGTATATATATTTTATATGAAATATATGTATATACATATATTTCATATATGTATAATATAAATGTGTGTATATATTTTTTATGTGTATATATTTTATACATGTGTAATGTGTGCGTGTGTGTATATTTTATACATCTGTGATATATATATGTGTGTGTATTTTACACATGTGTAATATATATATATTTGTGTGTGTGTGTATATATTATATACATGTGTAATATATATTAGCTGGAATGAATTTGTAATGTTTAACCCCCACTCTTCAATATAAGTTTTTTCTTAGTCAAAATCTAAAAATTAAATTCTGGCTTAATTTTTTCTTTCCTTTTTGAAGTTTAAAAAACAAACTATTTGCCATATGTTAACAATGCATGAGATATTAATGACAATAGTTGCTATGTATGTATATCTATATATATTTGTATGTATTTATATCTATATATTTGTATGTATTTATATTTGTATGTAATTTTGTCTTAGAATCTCTCAATGTTAGTATTTAAAGCAAAAAAACAATATTGGAAATGTTTTGAGTTTGCCTTGACTTGTTTAGATTTGCTTTTCATATTATATACAAATGCTTCTTTGTAGAAATGTTTTTCTTGCAGGGTTTTTTTTTTTTTTTTCACCCCTATTTTTATGTAATCCCTTCCTTTTGATTTCTTCAGCCTGCACATCGTCTTTCTATATAACAATTTGTTTTCATTTATGTCGAGATAATAATGCAATGTCTTTGATTTTAAGAAAATAAAAATAATGGTGCTTATGTGTATATATTTTATATGCATGTGTAATATATATATATATATATATATATATATATATATTACACATGTAATATATGTATGTATATATTTTATGCATGTGTACTGTGTGTATATATTATATACATGCAAATGCACGTGATATACATGAAATTTCAAATAAATGCATTTCCGGTAAAAAAAAAAAAAAAAAAAATACTATTACTGTGTCATGTTGAAATTAATGAAAATTACAAAAAAAAATATCATTGAGTAGAAAAATAATTACAAATAAAATAAAATTTACCAAATTATTGCTTTATTATATTTGATAATAAGAGGTGAATGTAGTTTGCTTAAAGCATTGTAGAGTATGTAGTTAAATGGAAAGTGTAGAAGTCTATACAATGCAGAAGTAATGGAAAAACACAAACTAAAGCAGATGAAGAATAGTTTTATTAATACAACTACAAATACATTTATATATTTTATACACACATTTTATTTATATTTGTACCGTGATTGCCTGTGCCCGATGGTCTGATGGAATATATGCGTTCTATAATGTTTCGAGAAAGATCTTTTCGTCATTTCGTCAGATGTGTTTGACTTTGGTTCAATATTTGATAACATTAAAAAATTCTAAAAAGCCAGGGGAGATAACTTCAGTTTATGATTTTGACAAATCAGCTATTTCAAAATAGAAAATGGAAGACTGCTTAATATCTTTATTTGTGGACTGTTATCCTCGTTTTCATAGTTGTTGTTTCACCATCTGAAGAAGGCCAGAGGAATAGTTAGCTAAAACATGGTGCAGCAACTAAAGAGATGAGTATAACAGTCTGCAAATAGAATAAATATACAAATTACTCATCTCAAAGAATTCTAATAGTAAAAATAATAGTTAATAGCCTTTTTTTTTTTCTTTTTTTTTTTTGTAATAATAATAAAAAATGTTAGCATATCTTCTACTTGATTATTTTTCATAATTTTTTGGAACTTTTACCAATTTCGATGTGGCATGTAAGTATATAATAGTGTTTTCATTTAAGATGCATTTTCTTAATCAAATTATTATACTGTATAAGCACCCAAATGTATTTTTAAAATTATAAAAATAAATTCAACCAATTGCTCATATTCAATTTTTAATTTTTTTATATGGAATTGCTGTATTGTGTACAAAAATCAAAATAAGATATCAGTGTTTGAAAAAAAATATCAAAAGCCGCAAATATTTCTTTTTCCCATTTTTTTTTAATTAAGAATTTTTTTATCTAGATTTTTTTTTTTACTCAAGAATTTGTCAATAGTTTATGCCTAGAAACATTTACTGACACATTTTGTATGATAGTTAGTGTTCACTAACAGGCTGGGGGTCAGGGTTCAATCTACAGTCAAGTCATATCCAAAATGGTACCCACTTGCTAACTCTCAGTATTATAAGGTGAAGATTAACAATAAGTGGAGCAATTCAGGGAAAAGAGTGACACACTCCCTTACATCTTGGTGTAGTAGCCAATCAAATAAAGAGCTTCTGGACCATCTCCGACTACGAACAATCATTTTACTTTTTTTTTACAAATATTTATATAAATTGTTACTTTGTTTAACTGTTCGTTTTAATATATTTTCCTAGTGATACAACCACATGTGCTATCCCTTTTAACAATGCCACCGATCCCTACGTTGTTTCCATGGTCTTCTGTTTTCTTTTTTTAGCTGTGTCATCTCATGTTGTGTTGTGGAATGTATATATAATTTTCTAACTTGCACTTTTCTAATGCTTGCTAAAATCATATATACACCTGACAATTCTTTTGTTATTATTCTCAAAATCAACACAGAGACGAATTTATCAACATATAAATTTTATTTACAATTAAGCTTTTTGCCCATCAACAATGAGAGAGACGTTAGTTGGTGTGTGGTATGACGATGGAGATAAAAACCTTGCTTTTGACGCAGTTTGCAAACCACACATGCGCGAACCTGCATTACGTTCTTTTGTTTCAAAATGTTAAATTTGCAATGTTATAACATCTGTCTTTATTAATTGCCTATAGTTCTGGGATGAGGATATTTCATTATGGATTTTGTTTTTCGGACTCACTTCCCCATCTTCAGTGTTTTTTCCACTGCGTTTCGGTCGTATCATCCTTCGGCCTTTTTTTTTTTTTTTTTTTTTTTTTAATTTCGAACCTAACCCTTTGTTGTTACGGGGGTACCATGTTCTCGTTCCATTCAGGCCGTCCCTGCTGCTACCGCTTAATGTTGTTGCTGTTGCGTCTATCGCTTTCGCTGCCATTATGTTGTCACTGCTGCTGCTTTCGCTCAGGATTGAACTAGTGACACATGGCCGAGGCGACTTAGACGTTGGAACAGACATTGCAAGTCTCCAAGGTGCTGAGTTCAATCCTGAGCGAAACCAGTGGCAGTGACAACACAATGACAGCGATAGACGCAGCAGTAACAGCATTAAGCGGTAGCAGCAGGGACGGCCTGAATGGAACGAGAACATGGTCCCCCCCCCCCCCCGTAACAATAAGGGGTTGGGTTCGAAATTCCCAAAAAAACAGTTCCCGAGTTTGAGATACACCTGAAAAAGGCTGAAGGATGATACGGCCGAAATGTAGTGGAAAAAACACTGAAGATGAGGAAGTGAGTCTGAAAAACGAAATCCATCTATGTCTTTGTAGGCCCATCAATAAGGCGTTCGCTTACTAACTTAGGTTATGTGAGTTCGCGTCCAGCATGCGTCTTTTTTTGCAATACAAAATTTAGCTTTCGGTGGCATCCAAGTCCAGTTTTTTGGGTTTTTTTTTTTTACGACCAGGCAACACTAGGTGTACCCTGCTAGTTAATGATAAAGTATTCATATTTAAAAAACATTTTCTCTGTGGAGAAATATTTGCTTTATCTTCGAATAAAAATAGTAAGTAACCATAGTCAAGGATTACTTGGAAGCTCTTTTTTGATTGGCTACTACACCAAGATATAGGAAGTGTGCCATTCCTTTCCCTGGATTGCTCTACTTATTTTTGATCTTCACCTTATGATGCCGCGTGTCAGCAAGAGGGTATCATTTTGGCATTGCTCATATGTAATGCTGTAATGCTTGGTGTGTTATTTTCCAAAACACCTGCTGCTGATTATTTTCAATTTTTATTTATTTTTTTGTTTCTATTCTCTGCTCTTTTCAATGTGTTTCTTATTCAGCTTGTGTCTGTGTTTTATTTTTTTTGCATCGTTAGACATTATTATTTGCCAATGTTTGTTAAGTTGCTCTCTCTGCCCTTCTGTCTGAAGGCACATGTCATCAATATTGTTGCTTTTCTTTTTATCACCGTCTTGTGAATTCATATCTTATTTTTATGCAAACACTTTTTTTTACTCTTTGACTTGTCAACATTTCTTTTGTCTCTTGAAAGTGCTCAATATCAACAGCTTTTTTATTTTATTTATTTTTTTTTTTTTTTATAAGGGAGAACAGGAACTTAAACACAATAATGTGTTCTACCCAACTGTTCTTTATATAATAGACTGGCACGACTACCTAGTGTGTTGCCCAGGACAAAAATGGAACATTTTTCTATTAGAACTTTCTCTCTCTCTCTCCATACTCCCCTTAGTCTCTGCTCAACCTATTCCTCTCTCTCGACAAACACACAGACAACTCTATTTTAGGAAGAATGAGCAAGCATAAGGAAAGTAATTCCCTGATCCAAAAATTAGTAATGTTTATTTAGAATTGCACTTAGTTAAAAATACAGATAAATCTTTGATGTACATCCCCATTATGGAACAAAGGTTTCATATTCCAAAAATTATGTGAATTTTGATCTTTTTTCTTTTTTTTTTTAATTACTAAGAAAATTCAATTTACGAGTTGTGTTTTCGTTGACCATCATAAAATACGGGGAGGCAACTCAATTCAAAGTCCCTAGACCAAAATCAGCCTAAAACTGAATACAGTAGGATTAAAAATGTTAATGTTGTAAATTCTTATTTTCTTAGTTAAAAAAAACAATAACAGGGTGTAACAATAAAGTTGTCGCCCTAAAGAAAACAGCACTACAGCTTTATTTTAAAACTTATTGAAAAAATAAATCCAGGTAACTTGATTATGTAGTAAAGCTGACATTGCCTCAATCACCACCTTGATACGGGTTCAGAACTGGGAGTATACCTTTTCCACAAGCACCAGCAAAAGCTTGGCTAAAACTCAGTGGATGATGGCAATCAGGCTGACTTTGGTGTTGTGGGAGGTCATGTTGGTGATGTTCTTGACATATGGCCAAACGAAGTAATCCAGCGGGAGTGGGAATCAGTAAAAGGATACAAAATCATAGCATTCCTTCTAAAGCCAGGCCTGGGTCTCTTTAAACTTGTGGGCTGGCACCGGGTCCTACTGCCACACCCAGGCAGCCACCTGATTGTACCAGGGGATCACCACACTCTTTAGCACATCCAGGTACACTTTGGTGTTGACTTTCAAACCGACTTTGAAGATGTGAGGAGGCATGATGTAGCCCTCACTTGAAATCACACCAAAGACTTTAACTGTGGCCGGAAACTTTATTTTCATCACCATGGGCACATCCTTATTTGTGGCAATCCAGCAATACATTTCAAGGGTGCTGGCAATGGTCCTGTTATCATAACTTGGGTCGGTAGAGAGCATGAGTTGTGCAACGGCGCATCTCTAATCTCACTTATTAAACATTGTGTCACTTTCAGACATGATAGAAGACTCCTAGCGCTCTTAGGATGTGTACACAACTTGCTAACTAGTACTCTTAAGCAAAAAAAAAATTTAAAAAAAAGTTTTCATCACACGAAATGGAATCATGCCGCCTTTTCCTGGGCGACAATTTTAGCATTCCAGCCTGTACTTGATTAATTTATCTAATTTTTTTGTTTGTTTTTTTTAAATAAGAAAATCAAATTTTATGACTAAGTGAGTTATGTTTTCGTTGGCCATTATGAAATAAATAACGAAGACAACTCAATTTGAAATATCTAGACCAAAATCAGCCTTATACTGAATATGGTTTAGTAGTAAAATCGTTAAAATCTTATTTTCTTAGTTTAAAAAATAACTACTTGATCAATTTACATGATTTTTGGAATATGACTTTGTTCTGTGACAAGTATGTACATCATAAAAATTTTTCTGTATTTTTTTAATAATTGAAATTCTAAATAAGCACCAAATATGTTACTTCTTTTTTAGTAGTGCATAAATTGCCTGAAAAATCAAACTTTCCTGGTAGAATCTACACCAGAATTTTTTTTTTTTAATCTTAGTTAATGCCAATCAATAAAATACCAACTTTGTGGATATTTGTATAATTTTCTACTTTTAGTCAAACACATACATGCATACAAACAAATGTTTTTTATATTAATATAAAATAATTTTCTTTTGTTTTCTTCTTTCTCTCCTTTATCAAAAAAAAAAAGTAAAAAAAAAAAAGGCTTTTTATATTTAATTGCACTTTTGTTCTGTAAGACTGCAATATAAATGAAAGATTATTTTTCTGTATATTGAGTATATGTTATTGTGATTTGATTTTGTGAGGGGGGATTTTTATTCCACCACAGCAATTTATCATTGTACCTGACTGTATGATATAAAAAAAAACTCTTTCCATTTCTTGTAGGTTAAAATATCTTCTACCATGTTCCCACCCTAGCTGGTTAATATAGTTCTAAATTTCCTCCCAGAAAATAAAAAGAAAAGTGTGTGTGTATGTATGTATGTATGTATATATATATATATGTATATATGTACATATATATATATACACACACACACACAAAACCCTTCCCCAAAAAAACATTTTAGTAGCCATTTGCCTGTTCATATTGTAGCCATAAGTTGTGCATTGCCTAAATGTCACAGGCAAGCATCTAACCCTGTCGGACCCTTTTTATTGCACCAGAGTTATCAACCACCTCCGCAGCAGCAGACAACACTTCATCAGAATTTCTCCATGATCAGCAGCAGCATCTTTTCCCATCATCATCTCCAGCAGCTTCTCACCTATATTCGGATTGCAAGCCTTTTGTGTGAAAACAAACCCGCGGAATCAAAGTAAATATAGCCGAAGGCGAAAAATGCAACAACAACAACAACAATGGCAAAAACTGAACAATATAGAGAGAAACAAAAACAAAAAAAAAAATAGACACTCATTTCAGTTAAAAGAAATTTAGAAAAAGGTTTTTTCTTTTATTAATGCCAGGTTGGCATTTTATCATTATTTCTGTTTTTCTTTTTCTTGCCCCCCCCCCACCTTCTCAATCATCATTTTTTCCCCCCCCTTCACTTTCCCTCTCCCTATCCTTTTTTTCTTTCTTTCACTTCTCTCTCTCTCGTAACACATCTAATAAAGGGTCTAGAGCAACAATAAAAAAAAAAAAAAAAATGGTTGAAAGAAAAAAAGAAACAAAAAAAAATACTGTGTTGTTTGTTAACATTTTCACAAAAAAAAAATGTCATTTTATTTTTCTTTCTTATTCTTGTTGGTTTTAATTTACTGTTTTGTAACTTGTAATCTCAGGTTGATCTTTTGTGTGAACTTGGATTTTTGTGTTGAATGACGACAGAATGGTTGTTGGGTAATTGCGATTTATATTTTTAGAATGTGATACAAATTATATTTTTATTTGGTTAAAACTAACCAAAATTTTACTGTTTTATTTTATTTTTTATTTTGATTGTTTTATTTTTATTTTTTTTTTGTAAGTGGGCACATGAGTGTTCTTCATTTACTTTGTATATTCAAGAATGTGCTTAGGTACTTTTGTTTGAGAAAACAAAAAAAAAATCAATTTAAATCTAATAATGGTAATATTTATTATTGCATTTGTCTGTTTCGGGTGATTTGAGTTTGAGTAGAGATTGAGCAAAATATATAATAGAGCATCTAAAAAAAAAAAAAATATCCTCCCCCTGATTTGTAAAAATACTTTGTATATATTTTTTTATTTCTCTGAAAATGGCTTTAGAAAATGTAAATTTTATTTCTCAAATTTAAATCCATGATTCTTGTCAAGAATTCCCTCTATATATTAAAAGAAAAATCTGTATGATGTACATCTTCATGAAGAAGCGAGAATATCATATTCCAAAAATCGCATAAATTGATTAACTAGTTTTATTTTTGTAAAGAAATCATTTTTAAGCAACTTATAGGAATCTGTAGGCATTACAGCATAAATCTAGCAAGTCTGAGTGTCAAGTTGTCCCCCCCTCCTTTTTTTTTTTTTTTTTTCAAAATGACAGACAAGAAAATCACTCTTCTGGTATTCAAAAAAATTTAATTCACTTATTTAAAAATAAAATTACTTGCTCAATTTTATGAGTTTTGAAATATGATACTTTTGTTTTATATATATATATCATACAGATTTTTCATTTTTGTTTTTTTAGTATAGGTGAAATTATGGACAAGAACTAAATCATTTCCATTAATTTGAATTTAGGAAAAGGTGTTAAACGATTATATATATTACACCCTTAAAAATTATTTTTAATTTCACTTTTTTCTTTTCTTTTTTTTTTCTCTCATTTGACTACTTGAATGATTGATCAAAGCGTTTTGTTTTGTAGAGATGAAGTAAAATTAATTATAGAGCACAATGTTTGGTGCTGTCCCATAGTTACACCTAGATTGAATACGGATCCCGTCCACCCCCTCCTAAAAAAAAATAAATAAATAAAAATAAAATAACAAGAAACCGTTATGATATACTTGCCTGGGAGGGAAAATAAATGCTGTTTACTAAAAATTATGGCAATTCATTCTCTTTGTGTGTGTGTGTGTGTGTGTGTGTGTGTGTGTGTGTGTGTGTGTTTTTTGTTTTTTGTTTTTTTTTATAAAATCAGTTTTTAACTGTATGTTTGATATCACCATCATCTGAAAGTCAGTGGAGATAATTCTCTTTTCTTTTTCTTTCTGTCTTTCTCCCTTATTTGGGGGGGAAAAAAAAATTATGTCCCTTGAATATTATAACAGTATTTAGTTTGATCCAAAAGTTTAGCACACAAAGATAAGATGCCCGAAGTGGACACGGTTTAGCTAAAATATGGAATGGAAGTCAGTAAACATAAAAATGAAATACAGATTTTAGTTTTACACAATTCTTGTGCTATCATGAATTAAAAAAAAAACAAAAAAAAACTTTGTAATTCAATTGGAGGTAGCAATCTTTTTTATGATACATTATTTATGGCGAAAATATGTGATAAAATTTATGAAAGACATTCTAAGAAGTAAAAAATATATATCAAAGGAAACTTTATTTACAGAAATTAAAAAAAAAATATTTTTAATATTGTGTACAAATATATTTTGAATATAAAAAAGTATATTGAAATGTAAACTATGAATGTTTAAATTACTTTTTTAAAATAAAATATTTCCATATTAATATATTTTAAATGTAAAAAGTTTTTTTATAGAAATGTAAAAAATAAAAAAATTTAAATGTAAAAAAAAAAATTTTTTTATAGAAATATGTAAAAATAAAAAAATAAAGGTTTATAATTTTTCTTTTTCTATTGTTTCATAATAAAACAGGAAGTGTTTGCATATGGTTTCATATTGTGTTTCATGCTTAGTGACGTTTATTTATCTGAACCGAGTCCAACTTTGTGTACTGAATGTTTGGATTTAACCCAATATTTTATGTATGACTAAAAGTTGAATATTTTACAAAAACAGCACTACTGAATGAATTTCTGTAGTTTTTGATAAACTGTATTTACTTTCCCTCAAGTAAGTAGACCATACCATAGAAGGTTTCTTGCTTATAACATCCATATTTAATCTGTGACTATTGGAGAAGTATCCTAATTTTTATCAAATACAAATGTTCCTTAAGATTTATGAATGCTATGTTAATATATGTATATATTTTTTTTATTTTTCTGAAAATGACTTTAGCAAAAGTGTAAATTTTATTTCTCAAATACAAAATCATTCTCATTCATCTTTTTAAAAGAAAAAAAAAAAAGACGGTTTTTAGTCAGCTAAAGTCAACCCATATTTTCCGCAGAACTGTAACTGCAACCAATATCAACTCCAAATAGTCTCTTATCTTTTATTATTATTCAGTAATTGTATTTTGAAGCAAATTATGGAAATAAAATTTTTAAAAAGCATAGTATTAAAAAGTATAAAATTAAAAAAAAAAAAAAATTATACACACGAAAACAACACGATTCGTCTTTATTTGCACTTTTAATAAAAAATTATAAAAATAAAATTTTATCTTATTGGAAATTTTATGAATTGTATTTTGGTTATAAAATTATAAAAAAATTAATGTTTATAAAATTATAAAAAATGAATGTTTATGAAATTATAAAAACAATGTTTTTTTTTATTATTATTTAAAATTTTATGTGTATGAAATTATAGAAATAAGAAAATTAGTTTTTATTTGCACTATTTACGTTTTGATATGAGGTTTTAGACATTAGACATCATAAGAAAACTTATCCCCCAAAAAAAAAAAAAGATTTAGATACAGACTTGGCTATTTTGAGTTGTCACCAGTTCCGATTACAGTCCCACAGAAAATTAGAAAAGACTTTAGTTGACTAAAACCGAAAAAAAAAAAATAAACTGTAAAACATTGATGTGTGGTTGGGAAAGTCCTTTCAATTTCAGCTACCTTGTCTTTCATTAATTGTATCCCTGGCTACTAGTTAAAAGCGTTTTGTTTTTAGTTTGTGTAAAATGCATTTGCTGTTTTGTCAGGAATGGAAATGTTGAAATTCTTTTCTCTTCATTTGTGAGTGAAAGGAAAAATTTCATTTTCATTATCTTCGGATCAAATGATTAATTTTAGCTTTAGAAAAAGAAATTTAACTTTTTTTACTCGGGTTTTAAATATCAACGAAGAAAGAGTTTCATATTCATGACTTTGTAAAAAAAAATTTATTTTATTTATTTTTTTTTTTTTTTCGTAATTTATAAACTGTTGTTTGCATTCTGTTTGATTCAAAAGGAGTACATGCCAGGTTTCTGAATTTTTTAGATGAGGATTGTTAATTTGTATAATTTAGACTATTGTTCTCATCTTGAGTATCATTCTCATGAGGTTTTCGTCAATGTAACTCCCAACCTTTTTCAGGTGTATCTTGTCAGACTGGAGGGATCTTTCTGTCAAACTCAGGAATCTACACAGAATTTCGGAAAGAACTCTTTATTTAACTCCTGGGGGTAGCATGCTCTCGTTCTGTCAGCCATGAGTGTAACTTACAACTGAATTTTACCAACTACTTTATTTATGATGCCATGCATCCTTGCGGAAAGATAATAACACTCAAGATGAGAACAGTAGCCTGAATAATCCAAATAAGATGGCGTCTCGGATACTAAAGTAATGGCAAGATAACATTACTTTGTTGCATTGTTGAGTAGCATTTAATTTTAACATAAATTTTTTGAGGGTGGGGGCGGGTCGCTCACCACCATCAAAAAGAAAAAAGACATTGCAGAAAGTTTGTCAAGAGAGCAAGAGAACACTCATTATTTTTTTAGGATCAATAATAGTATTGTACTTTTAAAAAAAAATTTAGCTGAGGATTGATAATTTGGCTTATTTGGGCTACTGTTCTCATCTTGGGCGTTATTCTCACACTGTTTTGGACAATGTAACCACTGATCTTTTTCAGGTGCATTTCGTTCAACATAAAAATTCCCCGAGCTCAAAAAGACGCACATTTTTTTTTTATTTCATGTTATTGTTTTTATTGAAACCACTTGCAACAATGCGTGAAGCCACTTGATGTAAGGAGCAAGAGTGAAAGATGATTATTGCAAAGACCGGAGATGCCTCTTGACTAGTCTTGAACTGACTATGGTTATAGATGGGAGAAAAACGGTCAGCAGGGAGAGTTTTACAATCTTCCAATTCTTTGGAAGAAGCTACTGGAATAAGAAGCTGTATTACAATGAGGTATCAAAACAGTGAATTGGTGAAGACCACTAGACCAACAAGCTGGAACAAATGAAGCATGGAATATATCAAACAAGTCTAAAGAACACATGCCATAATCTATATATAAAGGCAAAAATGTGTGTGCATTTTTTTTGTATGTCCATTGAAGCTGGGGGGGGGGTTACCACGTTTTACAACTTTTTATGTACTACATAGATTATAATATCTCCGATTTATGAAACAAGGTCGTCTATATCTTTTATTTGAGCAACTTTTTATGTTACAAAATTAGCGCCGTGATTTAATTTCTCTATAGCGTGATGCTTGACCTAGAAAACCAGGCATTGACGTTCGTTTAACTACCTGCTCTTTTAACCATTTAATTTCAACCATTCTCACTTCTCTGCCTGCTTAGCGTCATGGTAATGTGCCACACTTTTTTTCCGCCTTAACCTCAAGGTTTGAGCCTACCTCCCTACCAAAACTTTTTTTTTTTTTCTTTTACACCTACAAACACCCGGGCAACACCGGACACTCCAACTAGTATTTATTATTAAAAAAAAGAAAAGACCGAGTCTAGTAACATCATGTCAGAGAGAGGGAGAGGTTGTAGTGAAGAAGAAAGAGTGGGGTCAGTCAAATTGTTGATATGTTTCTGCACTTTTATCAAGACGCCTTAAATGGAACAGATTCACCATCTCAAATATGAGAATAATGCTCCATATATGGTCTGATAGTAGATTTGAAGCAGGCCAAAGGTGAGATGAGCTGAAATGTGAGAGTAATATCCCTCTCTCTTTTCAAGTCTCCCCTTTTTTTTTCTTTTTTTTTTTTTTTTTTTCTTTTCATGTGACCTGTATAAAAATCAAATTTAATAGAATCTGTTCACTTTCCAATCTGTTTTTCTTCAATCGATCAATTAGTTTTATGTTTATATAAGAAAATCCAATTCTGTGTCTGTCTCGCCAGTCATTTTGAAAAGAAAATCTCAAAACAAGGGAAATAACTTAATTGATACGTACGGATTTATGTTGTAATGCTCACTGTTGCGATAATTTTTTTGTTGAATCATTCGCCTCTTTTCTGTCTCACGAAACAATGGATATCCCCACCCCCGTAAGAGTGCCTGCGCATGTAAATGTGGAGCAAGAGTTGCACAATCTCCAACCACACCTCTCCCAAATGGTCACTCATTTTAATACTGACCAGTCTCAATGATGCTTAACTTTTGCGATCTAATGGGAACTGTTGTGTCAGCATGATTGTCGTGTAAATGTAAGGGTATGCCGGCATAAATTGGAGTGATTCTATTTATGACCATTTGTGGTAAAAACGAACCAATCAAATGCCAGAACAGCTTTATGAAACGATTGAATTTTGTTTGAATTCTCCAGTTTTAATTTCCATATCAAAATAAGATAATTACATTTCTACTGATAGTAACTGAATTAATTCTTTGGAAATGCTTCTCTAATCAGATTAATGCTGCCGTTCTTTTATACTTGGAACTACATCTTTGGTTCCTCTGACAAAGGAGGGATTGGACCTAGTAATTAATTGCTGTTTGTTTGCATTTTTCTCAGTAATCAAAAAAAAAAAATTGCACAAACATTAGTTATGGTGAAAGTAAATTTTTGCCAGAAGGGATTTCCCGGGATAACTGGTTGATCCCCTAGAGGCCATTATAGGGGTAAAATTGCCCCAAAATCGTTTGTTTGTTCGCACTTTTTTCAATAACGTCTTAGATATTTTAAAAAAATTTTCACAAACCTTAGTCATGGTGAAAGTAAATTTTTTTCACTCGTTGAGGGAGACCCTGCATGCTCAGTTTAAAAAAAATTAAAACTTGATCAATTTACATAATTTTTAGAATATATTTTTTCCATTACAGGTACGTACATCATGTAGATTTTTCTTTATTTTTATTTTTAAATGTCGAGTGAATTCTTTACAAGAACAGAGAGAGGCATTCCAAGCATTACCCTCTCGCTCTCTCTCTCTATATATATATACATACCGAGAAAGAGAGAACGTAAATGCTAACTTTATATTTGTGGACTGTTATCTTCATCTTCATAGTTGCAGTTGTCTCACCACGTTTCAGCCAACTGATCCTCTGGCCTTTTTCAGGTGATTAACCAAATACACAAATTACTCTTTCTTTTTTTTTTTAACAAAGGAGTCATCTCGGAAGCCACGCAAGGATGAGGGTTAATGGGTATACATTAGTCAATGGGATTATCACGTAGTAATCATAAGTAGTGGGAATTTTGTAAACTTGCTTACTTAGGGGGGCGGTTCATCAAGAACTTGTTTATGTTGGACTTGAAGACAAATTGTAGTCAGCTGGAAAGCAGGCAAACGGAAGAGAGTTCCACAGGCTTGCAGTTTTAAAAAAGAAGCTATATACATGGAATCTACGTTTAGGTTTAGGCACAGATAAAGAGTGTGGGAACTTATTGATAGTGGTTTTTGCTAGACGGGTGTTTTTCGTGAAAGTTTGGTGAGGGGGAAGACCATAGATTGATGAGCACTTGCCATGAAAATAATGATAAAACAGAGACAGGCTTGCAACATCTTTTCTGTGCGAAAGAAGTTGCAGGGAAGAGAAAAGGACATCCCCCACGAAGATACAAAGTCTATTTTGAACTCTGTCAAGGCAGGAGACGCTGCTTCTAGTAGCTCCTGCTCATAGGATAAAAAATAATTTATAATAAATGCTAGGTGCAAAAAGAAAGTAGAACTCCTTGTTCTGTTCCAAAAAGTTATTTTCAAATTGCTCACATATCTGTCGTTTAAAATTTATTTCATACTCTTCATCACTGTTGCTTCGATCCGTATTCTCTCATTTTGTATTTTTACTTCTGGTCGCAGAACAAGTGTTAATCCAAAAATCAATCATTTTCTCAAGGTGTAAAATATTTTTTTTGTTTAATGTTATCTTCATGATTAACTTGCAGGTCTACCCGGCATTACCCGGGACCATTGCAGAGACAAAACATATCAAATAGTGTATGCAATATTCATGACTTTTAAACCAAATACTAAAACCAATTTCGTGGTGCCGCTCTTGAAGAGAAATTTGTTTTTCATGTAATCTAACTTTTTGGTTACTACCTGCTCTGTGCAGGATATTGAGCACTATGGATTATGATTCCTGGGCAGTGCCAACAAAAGGACAGTTCTTTATCCCAGTTGACACTGAACACCCCTGCTTCATCCAGGATTCAGAGCACCATTATATCTAGTTAATTAGCTTTTGGGTTTCTATCTGTTCTATCTTGGATATTGAGAAATTATAAAATTGAGGAGGCGTTTAGAGCATTTTTTTTTTTTTTTTTTGTTAGATTTTAATCATCCATGGCAATGCTGATCAAGAAAATACCAAATTTGTTGGTCTTTATTGTTTGTACGTCCAGCTAAAAAGTCAAAACATACACAGACAAATGCTCTTTGTATTATATACTAATGGCTACTCTTGTCCAAAAAGTTTTTTTTTTTTTTTAATTAAAAAAAATCAAATTTATGATTTTTAGTGTTTGACAAGTTTTATTTTGAATACAAATAAAACCTCTTTAGTCAAATTGGATTGTCGTCTTAAAATTTTGACAAAATTTAAAACAATATGGCTAATGCTGGCCTTCTCATGGCTTCCTAATATTTGATTTTCTTCATTAAAAAACACTACTTGATCAATTTAGGTGATTTTTAGAATATGACATCTTTGTCTCGTGATGAGTACATACATAAAGATTTTTCTGTAGTTTTGTTTTTTTAATCGAGTGTTATTTTAAATTAGCATCATATTATTATTCAGAGCGCATAATAGTGCAACTGAATTATCTAGATATGACCAGTTGGAAGGAGGGGAGAGGACAGAAAAGATCTTGCACCAGCACATTTTTTTTTTCCTTTCAAGAACCCAGTAGACATTCCTGGGACTATGCCAGAAAAACTTGTCTTGCTGAAAACAGAAAACCAACATTTTTTTTTTTTTTTTTTTTTTTTTTTTTTTTCAATTGTTATAGGTTTAAAACACCTTGATGCAAAATTCACAAGGTGTTTCCATTATTTTGTTTATCTCCTGAACATACATGCGCATATATATATATATATATATATATATATATATATATATATATATATATGGTGTCTCAATAAAATGTATACACTCTTTAAATTATCTCAACTTGCTACATGAATACGCTATACCATGTTCCCAAGAGATGTTTAGGAATACAGAATGGCACTTCCAGCAGAATGAAGCACTTCCCCCATTATCATGACATAAGAGCATATCTTGATAGTCAGCAGTGAAACAGGACGAAGAGAAAGTATCGAGTACTGTCCACGCTCACAAGATTTGATTCCCTCCCCCATGAATTTTTCTCTTTTTTGGAGGAATGGGTTCACATCACAAAACTAGCTACAATGAATGAGTTAAAAGCAACCATTCGAAGATGATGTGTCAACATACCAATTGGACTGATCAGGAACGTTTTCGATTCAATCAATGTGCAATGTTAGCTGTTCATGGACCACAATGAGTGTACACATTTTATTGGGACACCCTGTGTGTGTATATATATGAAAGGAGTTATGCTTGAAGGCTGTGACAATGAAGTCTTATAGAAAAACACTAGGGTTCAGGACAAGGTAGGTAAATGGAATTTAGTTCTCTCGTACTGCAAGAACTTAGACATCAGGGTCGGAAAGTGGCATTGAGAATCACTATTGTCATATTGAGAAGTGGGATTGAGGAGAGGCAATCTGACCTGCAAAAAGTGCATTACTCAGTAAGGGCGCCTCAGGCAATAAATTCACCTCTTCTCAAAGAAAGATGGTAAAGCCTGGGAGAATGGCCTCCTAGAACTGCACCAGAGGAAACTCCCACTGCAAAATCAACAGGAACCGGATCATTACAGATATAGTCTAATCTTTGCACAATCACGTTGACACACCAGTTCTCGCTAGATCACCGAAGTTAAGCAATGTTGACCCTGGTCAGTACCAGATGGGTGACCGTTTGTGAAAACAAGACATTATGTATAAGATAAAATACCAGGTTAGGAAACTGGTGTGGTCTATCCTTCTCTTGAGAGTAGATGACTTTTTGTTAAGCCGTGGTAGGCAACCCATCTAGTGATGGAGTAACAAAAAAAAAAAATTACCCTTGAAAGCATCAAGTATTCAGCTACGGACAAGATTTGAATTACACTACAAACTCGTGTAGTGAGTTCAATCTTTTTGCTAATCTCTTGATTTTGGGAGCCAAGGATAAAATTCCCTAGCCAAGTTAGGTAAGAGGAATGATGACAATATTAAAATATTTTATTAATTTTCGATCATAAAATATTTATTTACCAACATTTTCTTAAGTTCTCAAATTTTCAAGGTATACCTCTTCGCATAAAGAATTATATCAGGTTGACAAAGTTCTTGCGCCTTTTAAATTTAGATGAACTTATCTCAGCTCAAACAAAACTTTATTGATCAAAATGAGCACCATCAGAATAAACACTTTTGCCAACGCAAAGCAAGTCTTTATGCTAGTAACATAAAAATCTTGCATTCTGTTAGTGATAAAATCGATTTTGATATCGCTTAGGTTTTTGAAGCATTTCTCATGCAGAAAGATGCTTGAAAAAATGAGATGAGAGGTCTGGAGAGTATGACGGATGAAGCAAAGTTTTGTAGCCCAATTCGGTCAATTTTTCCAGGGTCGGTGTAGCAATGTGCAGTCGACATTGTTGAGAATTGGGCCTTTAATGTTGATTAATGATGGGTGTTGAAGTTTCTGATGCATTTCATCCATTTGTTGACTACGTCAGTGCCGTATGGCTTGCCTTAATTAAAAAAAACTTTAATGGATGAGACTGGTTGCAGACCACCAAACAGTCAGCGTAACCTTCTTTTGGTGCAACTTTGTCGTCAGGAAGTGTCGTGGAGCTTCATTGGCATCTAACCACTGAGCTGAGCATCACCAGTTGTCATAAAGAACCTGCTTTTCTTTTTGCAGGTTATAATCTGGTCGAAACCCGTCGTTCTATGACATTTCAAGCTGCCAACTATAGTCTAATATTAAATCCTATTGAACAGGTTTAATCAGTCATAAAAGCTAATATAAGAAGTATGGCAGACTCAATTGTTGAGATTTTAAGGGGTGATGGCCAGGGGTCCTTAACAACTAAAGAATTTCCCCTCAGAAAGTTAGAAGCGATGATCTCTGAGGCTATTAATAATATTTCCCCTCAGACTTGCACTAACTTCATATCTAGAATACAAAAAATTTCTTCCCTCGGTAATTAACTTAGATATTAAATTTTAAATAAATTTCTTTGGAACGTTTATATTACTTTGTATCCCTTTGAAGTAAAAATAAATATTAGATTTATTTGTATTATATTCTCAATTTGAAGTTGATCATGTCTCAATTTAAAGTTGGGTGATCCATTTTGAAGTTGATTAAATTTTTTTACTTGAAAAAAGTCAATTTTGAACTTGAAATTTTATAGTCGCGTAAAAGAAGGGGAGATGACACTTCATAATGGCGTTTCTTTTGTTCTCAAGCGGTTGGAAATCGTATATGTTATGTTTGATTCAGAAGCAATTTCTCAGACAGTTGTGTGTGGATTGGCTTTGACTAAGCCTCTTAATTGATCATTGTCAACATCTGATGGCCAACCACTACGTTCATCATCTTAAACCACCATTGCACTGTGCATTCAGTAGTGGTTCCTGGGCCAAACGCTTCATTGATATCGCAAACTGTTTCAGTAGCTTTTCAGCCTAGCTTGAATTGAAATAAGAAGATTCTGCGAATTTGCTTTTTTCCATCTTATATTCCATGTTAAAAGAATACGTAATTGTTTTAAAACGATTGTAAATCAAACGATGAGATTGCGTGAAAAACACTTTTTAAACTCTATAAATATAAAAGCGAAAATGTATGTGTGTGTATATGTGTTCGCTTTTTCTGTATGTCTACAAAAGGCTTTTTTCAGAGAAGCGGTCGGTTCACAACTTTTTATATCACATATAAATCATAATATCTCACAGTTAACAACGAAGCTTTCCTGTCTATTTAATTTGGTCGATTTCGGGAAGATAAATATTCAATATTTGTCGCTGTGGGTTAGTCTTTTTCCTATAACATCGTGGAGGGGGGGGGGCGTTGAGCAGTAAATGAAATCCCGCAGTCAAACTTGACCTCATTAAAACGAGCACCTGCTAAATCCAACTAATTAAATAAATTCAAACATGTTTCCGTAAGCATATCGCGGTGGGGCAATGGTTAACGTCGCATTTTTTTTTTTTTTTTCACAACTTTGCCTCAAGGGTTCGGATTCGATCCTCATACTTACTTTTTTTTTTAACCACCACCAAACACCGGGCAACGCCGGGTACCCCTCGCTAGTTATATATAAAGTAAAAGTATCATAACAAAAATTTATTTGAAAATACATCATTTAAAATCAAAATTTAAAAATCCACAACTTTCTTCTCAACCTAATAAAGTAGAGCACATAATTATTACTGTTAATTCTTGTCATAATATTTGACCAAATATAGAAGAAACTCAACAAATCCTATAAAGCTGCTTTGCTAAATACTCTAGAAATATGAATGTCGACACTAAAAATTTACTAAAATGAATATTAAAAATTATACCGAAATCCTAACCCCAGGCACCCCAAGATTTTCCTTTTAAAGATCACAAGGCAAGCATTTATGACAACCCATCAACTAAATTCATTTGCGCATATATTATGATCAGTAATTAAAACAATCCTAGAAAGAATTACCCGATCCATATGTAATAAAAATGCCAACCCACATTTCAGACATTCTGACTGAAACAGCGATTTCCAATTTCAGTTTGTATTATTAATTCCATAATCATAATTTCCCCTCCACTCTCTATCTGTGCTTAAATCTAAATGCAGATTCCATGAACAAAATCTTTTTCTCAGAACTGCCTTCCTGTGGAACACTGTTCCGCTGTCCTGCTTCCCGGTTGAATATAAAACCTTCAAATCCAATATAAATAAATTCTTGTTGAGCCGTCTCCATAAATAATCAAATGCTATCCAATTTACACCATCAATAATTATGACACTACTACTTTACATTAATTGACCTTTATCCTCGAGTGGCCCTCGGGCCTTGATAAGTGGTGACTCAAGTAAAAAGAAAAAAAAAAACGTATAAAAACTATTTCTGTTTGCTACTGCTTTGTCTTTATTATTTAAAGATTTTCTCAAAATGACTTATTGAAAAAAAAAAAACGGACATTAAAATTTGAAATACCTTGTACATCCATGAAGTAGACAGAAATTTCCTTTTTTTTTTTTTTTCTAACTTCGATTTTAACAGGAAGTTGAAAGGTAGAAAATTTTACCTGAAATGTGGCGTAAAAAATAGCTTTATAAAAAATGTTTTTTTTTTTTTTAATATAGCGGCATTTATCCTAGACGAGTTTAAACCAGCTTCCTCCAGAGGAGGAAGTGTCATAGAATATTAAATTTACAAGCTGTCCCTAGTCGCATATACATCCTGGTCAAGACAGACGGCAATTTAGGTTTTTCCAAGGAGGCAACATGAATTGGAATAAAAATACTGAAGCCTCCTGCAAAGGAGGTGGATCCTCTCCACCATGTTAGAAAAGTGCTCACTAAAGAGTATCCTGTATCTCTGCAAGACCACCATTCACTCCTGCATGGAGTTTTGTTGCTGCAATTCTGTATCCCTGTGCCTGTTTTACAATTTTACAAGTATTTTAATGGAATAGGCTTGTAACAGTTTTTCCCCTCAAAATAAATATCTCAACTATCTTGACAAGCAACATAATCCCAATCCATTCACTGTAGAGGCCCTAGATGTGCGGAAAGCCTTTTCTCTCTAAATAGTTTCTTCCTTTTGTTTAAAAAAGAATCTCTAACCGAATAGGTCCTACACTCTCAACCAAGCTCCAGCTCCTGTTCCATCACTGCAATGCTGCATTCTTGTGTTTGTGTTACAAGTATTTTAATAGAATTGGCTCTGATGAACTCATGGAGCTTTTGCTCCCGTTAAGTAAATACCTCAATTAGCCCAATAAGCATCAAAATCCCACCCCTTCCCTTGTATGCTAATAGTTTCTTTCCTCAAACTGCGAGACTTCAGAATTATTTCCGGTCTCCTGCTTCCCTTGCTGTTCTGACATGCAGAAATTTGAATGTAATGTGAACAGACATCTTACTGCTCAATTCCCTATATAATGTTTCTGTAGATATGGTCCTAAAAAGTAGCTGTTTGCGCCCAAGTAGCAATATGCCTTGCTTGAGGTGAATAAAACATTAAGAAAGAAAAATGTTGAGATTTTTTTTTTTTTTTTTTACATACAGCGCCTGGTATTCTCAATAGTCACCTTTCTGCTACTAACCAGGCTCAATGCTGCTTAACTTTGGTAATCTAATAAAGAACCTGTGCATCGACGTGATTATGCTGTAAAAATAGCTAGCTTCAATCTGAATTTAGGTTCTCTTAAGTTATTATTTTGCTGTTTTTTTTTTTTTTTACAAGGGAGTCACCTCTTATCAAGGGCCAAAAGCCACTTGAGGATAAAGGTTAATGAGCGGATGATGGTCATAAGGACAACACCATAGTAAAAATTAGTGGTTTAAATAGGGTAGAAATGGAATTATTTATGGGGACGACTCAACAAGAACTTGAAGATGTTAATATTGTAAACAGCTAGAAAGGAGGCCAGCGGAACGGGTTTGGTTGTTTTTTGGGTTTTTTTTTTAAATATATATAAGTTTAGGTGTTTATAGCTTGAAAAAAACAACAATAACAAATCTAAGTTTATAAGCAATAAAAATAAACAGTAAAGTCATCTAGGGTTCGTGGCCTAACGGTTAAGGCACCGGACTGTGGTAAACATGGTCTGACGTTTGATCCCTAGAAACAGTTGAACTACGCTGACTGGTAATTACTTCGAAACACGCATGTACGTAGATTACTGTTTTTAAAAACTAATAAATAAATATAAGTTTAGGTAGATATAGATGGATTGTGTTTCAGTCTCAGTTTTCTCCATCCATAGCCCTTGAGCCCCTGAAGGGGCATAGGCCATCTACAACTTTTTGTAGATGTTTTTTGTAGCGAGGCGTTCTTTTTACAGGGTGAGGGGCTGGGCCCACGCCCAACCTTCCCAGAAGGTACATACAGCGCCTAGTCTTCCCAAATGGTCACCCATCTGGTACTGGCCAGGCTCAATGTTGCTTAACTTCGGTGATCTGACGAGGACCGGTGTGTCAATGTGATTGTGTCGTACATCTCAGTTTTCTACCTTTTGTTTTTTTTTTTACAAGGGAGTCACTACATAGGAGGGCCCAAAATCCATTCGAGGCTAAGGGTTAATGAGTGTAAGTTTTTTTTTTTTTTTTTTTTTACACAGTGATCACTTATCAAGGCCCGGAAGCCAGTCAGGGATAAGGGTTATTGCAAGTACATTACGTTAGTGTGGAGATTTCCACTGGTTTCATGTTTATGCAATTATCAGTGTAGGAAGTGACAATTACTGATGGTTGGGAGAGTCAAACCGAGTCACCCTTGACTCCATAGGCTAGAATTCTACCTCAAGACCACCAGCAATTAACACAAGAATTGAAGGAAATTAAGTACCTATCAATGCAGTCAATGGTTATACGTATGAAACAGTCAGAGAGTATTAAAAGATCAGATGTCAAAATGCTGCATTTGCGCTAAAGTTGACCATTTTTTCTTAATTCCCTAAAGAGTGCTGAAACTTAATTTCTTAATATTTAAAAAAATAAATATTAACAATAATTTCTACATAATAGGTGCAGTCGTTTATTTCAAATTTTAACTTCTATTTATTTCTTCACATCAATCATCTTGAGAAAGTCTTTTAATAATAGACGGAATGTTGATAAACATTAACAATTTTCCTTTTTCACGTTTATTTCTCTGCTTCCCAACTTCTACAGTTGACAACAATGTTCAAGCTCTCATGCATTGAAATTAAATGGAGATATATTCATTAGAGTTCCTATTTACAATGCCTCCCCACGGGACAGTCAGACACCAGGGTCGTTTTTTAACGTAGAGAAAAGGAACAAAAATAAAAATTGTCTCAGTCGTGAAGGATTTCTCCTCCATTGACAAAGAACAAGAAATTGTAGTGCAGCATCTGAAGAACAGATACTACACTTTGAGGTATTTATTTGCTCCCCCACTGAGCAAATTAGGCACAAGGCCGATTTTTAAAGTGAGGAGTGAAGGGGAAATGGGGACCAAATCCCCGGGGAGTAGGGGAGCTGGATAGTGACAATTGATATGAAGGGTTGCCCCTACATTGACCAAGGTCTTATATGTGAGGTTGCCCCCACATAGGGTCTTTGCTTGCAGTATCTGCCGGAACGGATACTGCACTTTGATCTTGTCCCGAAGGCCAATAGAGTTAATGAATTTTAGATGTCCAAAATAATTAACATTCAAAAGCCCATAAGTCTCCTTCCCTCCCCCAAATTTAATTAATTAAAAAAAAAACACACATAATTTCTATAAAAAACTAGTAGGAGAATAGAAACTAGATCTTGGGTTTACTTTCGGCAGCTGCGTAAATGTTGCTTTTCACCTTTGGGCCAAAATCAAAGTGTAATATCTGTTTTTCAGATGCTGCACTTCAATTTCTTGTTCTCTGTCAGTGAAGGAGAAATCCTTTGCAATTGAGACAATTTTTATTTTTGTTTCTTTTCTCCCTGGTGTCTAACTCTGTCCCATGGAGAGGCATTGTAAATCTATATAATTATAAAACTCAAATGACATTGTAACAAGTGATGTAACCCACTTTCCCGTTTACGACATCCAGTTGCGCGAGCATAAACATTAACCCATAACAACGTAAACAAATAAAGACAAATTACTTTTTTTTGCAGATTTTGACCTGCGCACTGAAATATTAACGTTATTATTTCCAAATTATTATTTGACATGGGGAAGAGTGGGTGTGTTGTGCAACTATTCTTTATTACAACTATACTGTCGCTATTTTCTTATAGCTAAACAACTTTAACTGGTTGACAAACATAAGAACAATTGTAGTAAACCCAAGACTACTACTACTACTACTCTTTATCCGTTCATTTTCCTTCCTTCCTTCTTTTTTATTTTTTGTTTACATTTCTAGATACAAAATACTTGTGTGAGAACGGTGAATTTGTTGACACATTTACTAATCCGTTTCAATATTAGTTTTATTTTATTTTATTTATTTAGGTTTTATTTTTTTGCTTCAGGTTTTATTAATTATTATTTTTTAGATTTTAAGTTTCTATAACTTGGTTGAAGGATTCCAATGTGGATTTTTCATTCTTATATTTCTCATTGGTAGGTTCATGTGCGTTGTTGCTAAATGACTTTCGTCGGCGTTCGATTCATAGGAAAATCATGTTTAATTTTCAATTTTTGAGCGATTATTCGGAAAAATAGGTAATTTTACACGAATAGGGAGGATATTTTTTTTTTTCATGTTTGAGTTATCCATACGTGATCTTTTTATTTTAATATACTTTCATAGAAATGTTTCTGTTATGTCAAAAAAATACTATTTTCTTTATGTCACAAGTGTCACGCTCATACATGAATTCCATAGCTAATATAACATATTGACCCAATGGGTCACGGGTAGTCTAGTAGGAACTATTGCTTCTCTTATTTTGCCTTTGTCCTCATTCCAGGAGTGATGTTTCTGATAAAGAGAGAAGAATTGCTGCTTTTTGGGTCAGAATCTATTCTATCTAATACATCATTGGCAAGTTTTTGACCTTGAAATAAGTTTTTTTTTTTTTTTTTTGTTTTTTAACTACTTACATTAAGTGGGTTCATGCCTTGTCTAGAACAATTTCCATAAAAAAATTAGGATAAATCTGGCTAATTTAACATGTGGAAAATTTTTTTTTTTTTTTTTTTTTTTTTCAAACATTAAAATTATAAACAAATATCTGTTGAGCCAAGTACAAGAGCTATTCTTGCTTCGGTCTTAACAGACTATGGATACCCAGGGTAAGGGTGCCTGCGCATGAAATTTTTGTAGCAAGAGTTGCACAATCTCCAACCACACCTTTCCTGATTTGTTGAATACCAGTAGCAAGTGAAGGTTCAGAACGACTGGAAACAAATGCCAAGATTAAGCGGAAAGCACATACAGCGCCTAGAATTCTCAAATGGTCACCCATCTGGTACTAGCCAGGCTCAACGTTGCTTATTTCGGGGATCTGACGGGAACTGGTGTGTCAACGTGATTATGCCATACATAAGTGAAAGAGAGATACCAACAATTACACTTAAAGGGACGGTTAGAATCTTAAAAAGATCTCTTGGTTTGAATGTATGAGATAGCAGGTGAATGTCTTGTAGTCGGTAAAATGCCCCATCCTCAGAACAAAATTATTATAAAGGAAACAGTGAATAACTCGTAAACTAGGAGTGGGGGACAGTAACCATTGTTTTTAAGCAATGAATCATTTTATAAAATGTTTTATCATTTTAAAATCCATTTTAAATTGTTTACGTTTGTTAACTGGCCAAGTTTCACCATTTTATATATATATATATATATATATATATATATATATATATAATCGTTAATTATTCTGTACTTTTTTTTTAACAAAATTTATAAATCATTTCCAAGTGTTAAAACTAACCAAGTTAGTAAAAAAATAACTCTAGTATGTTTATTTAAGTTATGTAATATTTATTTTTTTACTTGGTAGTCACCACTCATCAAGGCCCGAAGGCCACTTGAGGATAAGGGTTAATGAATGTAAGGTAGTAGTATAATAATCACTAATGGTTTTGGGGGGAAATTGTAATTTATCAAGTGTCAACTATTCTGTACTTTTGCTGAATCCTATATGGAAATTGTCTCAGTGTAAATGTTAAACAGACAAAAAAAATGCTCTGGATTTCCTGAAAAAAAAAACAAAAAAACTGAAAGGAGAGTTCATTTTGTAAAACTATGCTATTTTTTTAGTATTTTTTTTTTTCAATTATTGCCAGCCCCAACATTTGTGTGTGCAATGATTTTCTTCTCTTTCACCTTCTGTTCTGGCCGTGTCATCTTGGCAATTGCCAAAGGTGCAAACACTGGTTTACAAGTATAAAAAAAACAATACAAACTCACAAGAGGAAACACAACTTAGATATATTGCGTATAAATCAGCTGTGTCCCGAGTGTGTGTTAAAGAACCTCTCCATAGTGTCATCATTTAATATCTTTTGTTATAAAATTAAAGTTTTACCAGATTTGTTCTAAATGTGTACTAATGTTCAGCAGTTTGTCCTCCTAACATCATTTTTTAACTAAAAAGGTGCAATGGCTTCTTCGCTGCAACCTCTTTCCCAAATAACTGTCTCTGCTCTATCCTTATTTTCATGGCAAGTGCTTACGAGAGCTCCAATATATGGTCTCAGTTTGCCGGACTTTCACAAAACATTCAACTAGCTACAACTACTATATATAATTCCCCCACTCTCTATCTGTGCCTGACTCTAAACGCAGATTCCATGAACAAAGCTTCTTTCCTAGAACTGCCCACTTATAGAATACTGTTACAGTGGCCTGCTTCCCGGCCAACTACAATATTATATCCTTCAAGTACAATGTAAACAAGTTCTTGTTGACCCATCCCCTTAAATAACTATATTCTACCCAACTTACATCATTGATGATTACTAAAATAACACCTTATATTCATTAACCTTTATCATTTAGTGGCCTTTTGGCCTTGATGACACTTGAGATTTCAAAAGTAGTTCTTGTTCTTTAATTTTTGAGATGAGGATTGATTGTTTGGATTATTAGGACTATTGTTCTTATTTTGACTTTTATTCGCACTATGTTTCAGTCGATGTAACCTTTGACCTTCAAGTATATCTTGTTAAACTTTAGAATATGTAGTAATCACAATTCATGTCAAGAGGAAATGGACAGTTTAAAAGAAACCGTTCACTGAAAGACCTCTGGACAAAACACCAAAAGAAAACAAAAAATTGCCAGCACATTTTGTATGCATTGTTGGAAAAAAAAATCAGAGAATATGTAATCCACATGACATCAGGACAGTATTCAGGAGTGAGTCAACTCTTGAACAACATTTTGTGCAAGTCAAGTCCCGTACAGTGAAAATCATAACGGAGAACTGTATGTATGAAAGCTGTAATAGATAAAGAGATTGAAAAGTCACTTGTAGCTGACTACATACGGAGATAAAAAGAAACCATTTATCCTTGTGGGACAAAGTAAAAATTATAGACGGAGAAAAACAGTGTAGAGAAAGGCGACTCCAAGAAACAACGCAGATGCTGACTGATAATCACCTACTAAGCAAACCTAATACAGAATTAACCACAGTATGGGAACTGATGATTCTAAATATATAATTATTTTTATATACTTACAGGCACTAGTGTTTCATGCTTATTTAATCATCAGTGCAGGAGATGACAATGATGGTCAAAGGATTCGAACCCTGCAAGAAAGCCACCTTTGGCTCCATTCGTAAGAAACATACCCTAGGGCCACCATTCATCATCAGGAAATTGTAACATTTAATACAGACGATCCCTTATTTTGTCTTTGTCCTCATTCCAGGAGTGATGTTTCTGACAAAGAGAGAAGAATTGCTGGATTTTAGAATCTATTCCATCTAACATTGGCAAGTTTTTGACCTTGAAATAAGTTTTGTTTTTTTTAACTACTTATAATAAGTGGGTTCATGCCTTGTCTAGAAACAGGAAGTTATGATCTTACACACAAGGCTAGCTGACCGATTTTTTTTTCAGTTTCTCCGAAACAGTACTCAACTTTAAGAATTTTTTTTTTATTACTTACGACAATAATTATAAATTAAATTTTGTAGCAATAGTCATAAGTAAGATTGTACTTGTAAAAGCAAAAATAAGGCTTAAGGTTCCCAAAACTCCTATTCCGCATTGTGAATAAAGTTCTTGGTAAAATTTGGTTTTAAGTTACCCTCTTATCATGGTTGATGGTTCAATCCTTAATATGGGTGACACTCCAAATACAATTTAGAATTACTTAGAACTTCTCCCCGGTCGTGGTTGATGAAACAAGAGCATGCTATTCCTGTGGATTGAATAAAGGGCTCCTTTTGAAATTTCATACAAATTCCCAACTTCGACATGACACACCTGAAGAAGATTGGAGTTTACATCAACCAAGAAACGTAATCCAAATAACGCAGAGAGTTTTTTTGTTATTGACAACCTGATGAGAGAAATATGCTTCATTATTTGGACGTTAATAACTTTCCCGATATTAATGACTTTGTGTTCTTCAGAATCTTCTGATTTATTCCAGCTTGTTTGACTCTCCATCAATTTGCCGTTTTGATGCTGCAAAGGTGCAAACACTGGTTTACAAGTATAAAAAAATTTTTTTTTAAATAATACAAACTCACAAGAGGAAACACAACTTAGATACATTGTGTATAAATCAGCTGTGTCCCGAGTGTTAAAGAACCTCTCCATAGTGTCATCATTTAATATCTTTTGTTATAAAATTAAAGTTTTACCAGGTTCGTATTCCTTTTTAGTAACAAAATCTCACCCCTTCACTGTAGAGGTCCCTATATGACAGAAAGCGTTCTACTTTCTTGGGGTGCTGAACTTTGGAATTCTCTCCCTGCTTCTCTGACTGTACTAACATGAAGACGTTTAAACGTAATGTGAACAGGCATCTCGCTGCTCAACTCCCCACTGTCTTAACATAACTTAGACACAATCCCAGATAGTAGCCCATACCGTTCCAAGTAGCAATATGCCTTGAGAGAGAGAGAGAGATCAGTTGTTCCCAACCTTTTATACATGGGTGCACACTATTGAGTTCTTTTCAATTTTCACGGGACACCTATATCAAAAAAAAAGATTTTCAACTCATATAACCTTTTTGCAATAAAATAAAATAGCAATCTACTTGAACACTGCATTTATATATCAAAATATTAAAAAATAGTTTTATTTAACAAAATAGTTTTTTGATTAGTGGTGTGAGTGTAGAGGTCTCCATCAATTCGCTGTTTTGATGCCTCATGTAATACAGCTTCCTATTCCAGTAGCTTCTTTACAAGAACTACAAGCTCGTAGAACTCTTTCCGTCCTCCTTATAAGACGGGGAAGTGACGGATTGGCGAGTTGGGTGTCCCAAGTTTGAATTCGGTTTGTTCCACAAAAAGATCACTTTACTTAGAATGTTGGCAACCTTCATGTGGTCCCCCATCCCTACCCCCCGTAAACACCTAATGTCTTTCTAAAAAGAATTCTGATTAGAAAAATATCGGTGGGAAACCACTGTGAAAAATTTCCCCCACTCTATATCTGTGCCTAAATCAAAACGCGGATTCTATGAACAAAGCTTCTTTCTTAGAACTGCACGCCTGTGGAACTCTCTTCCGTCTGCCTGCTTCCCACCGGACTACAACTTGGATGTCTTCAAGTCCAACGTTCGCCCCCTTAAGTAAACACTTCATCAAATCTCCACACTAACGTAATGTACTTGCAATAACCCTTATCCCTGAGTGGCTTCCGGGCCTTGATAAATGGTGATAACTGTGTAAAAAAAACAAAAAACTAATGCCAACAATAGAATATTTGGATGATGATGATGATGATGATGATGACCTATAAGACTTGATGTTTTTAAGACTGAGGTCAATTAACATTCTCTTGTCTTTCGTTCTTTTTTCCATAAAAAAATTTGATCAATCCTGAAACGTAGAGAATAATATTAATTTTGGCAGAGTTTAGACCGAGACATCTGGTAGGTATTGTTAATAGTCTTAAACAAAAAGAAATCTGTTTTTTTATTATTTTTATTAGACTAGCCTGGGTGTTGGAGGTGTGTGTTGAGCAAAAAAATAAATAAAAAAAGTGTTAGTAGGCAGGCAGACTTGAACCCGTGACGCAAAAGCAGAAAAAGTGAAAGAAAATCTGACGTCTTACCGCTACTCCATGATGCGACCGGAAGTTCAGAACGTTAAAATTAAGCAAAGCTAATCCAACCGATATGATGACTTGTAAAAATGGTTCGTAAAAAATCGACCCTTCCTTGTAGACAACTGCCCGGTTGAGGGTGAAGGAATTAATGTTTTTAGCCAATTTTTCAACATTTGTCATCTGAGACGTTGAGCTTCGAAATGATACTGATCTTGTGAAAATCCATCACCTCTGTCCAAAACTTTAGGTAGACATACATACATACATTTAAACAGGCAGGTGAGATTTATATTATAGACGAGCTGAACGCCCAGCGTTGCCTGGTCATACAATACACTTAAACATGATATTTTAATTCATGCAGATTGTGTATGCATTATTATAGAATCAATTCTCTATTGAATATCATATATTACGAGGAATAATTTGCCTGGTGGACTAATTCACAAAAGATACAAAAAAAAATAATGATAATGTTGTTCATCAAATTCTGTCTGTTTGTTTACAATGTCATGTCAGCTAATATAAATGGCTTGACGATGAATGCCCTGGAAAAGTCACTTCTGATTAATGTTTAGTTTTAAAATATGCAAAGTTTTTTTATCATAAATTGAACTTATTAAGAAGAAAAAATTAAAATGATGAGGTACACCCGGGTTTGAACAGGGGATCATTTGATCCATACTCTAATGCTCTACCACTGAACTATATCTCCAGATGACAATAAATCTGGGGTGGGGGGTGGGGTTACAAGAAATGATTTACTGAGATTTTATTATTTCCCTTGGTCGGTGTAATCTTTACTATTAATAAAATTCTAAGTGTTTATATATACCAATAAAACTTTCGAACGGATGCACCGAATTTAAAAATTCTTTTTTTACTTAAAAGGTATGCATCCCTAGATTGTCCTTATGTATATATGGTTCGTAACAAACAACGCCGAGTCACACAAAAAGCCCAAAATAAGGGGTTTTGGACCGTTTTGTGCAATTGCCGAAAAATTTACCTGCCCATGTCAATGGAATTTATCACTGTATACAGTCGCGGTAACATCTTTCGGCATACTGATAGGACTTGTGGCACAAGACGAATCAGAAGATTCCAGGTTCGAATCCTGGCAAGTTCGTAATAATTTTAACCATCATTTTATTCAACGTTTACTCATTATCCTTACCCTTAGAGTATTTTTGTTTTTTTCAGTGATTTTGTTTTGTGCGTATGGGAATTTCCCATACTCTGAGTTCACAAGGTAAGCATTGGTGGTAAGACAATGTTAAGTGTACTTGATGTTGAGTGAACTCGATGTTGCATTTGACTCGGCGTTGTGTGTGCCAACGCGGCACAGCCGCTTGTGTAAAATATCCGTCTAAAATTTTTTTTTATATATTTATAAGAAAAAAAAAACTTTTTAGGATTGGATTTTTTCGATTTTCAATACTAATCAGATAAATTTCTGTACAAAACATATCAAAGAACACTGCCAGACATATAAATTAACTTTGTGCGAAATTTGCAAAAGATAGGCGCAGCTGTTGTGGAATCTATTAGGAAGGAATTCACACACACTGACTTTTATATAATACTAGCGAGGGGTACCCGGCGTTGCCCGGGTGTTTGTAGGTGTGTGTGAAAAAAACCCGAAATGTGAAAAAAAAACAGGTGCCCGTGAAAAAAAAACGAAGCCTTGACGTGCAGTTGGAAAATAGTAAAGTGTGAAAAAAAAAACAGGTGCGCGTTTTTGATTGACGTGACAGCGATAGGTATTCAGCAGTTAGCATTTTGTGCGGGACAGTTTTTACTGAGGTCAATAAATCGATTTGTTTGTGTTTAAAAACTCGCTCCCTGTTTATTAGGGGGAGCGTCTCGTCTCGAAATGAAAGCTACCGTCTGATATGACGAAGTCGACATTGACCAAACGTTACTTAGCTCTCTAGAGACCACTGGCTTTCGGCCAGTGATTAGTCGAGTTTCGCTTTTTTTTATTCTGAAAACTGAATGTAACGCGTGCCGATGCAGGAAATGTTGAATAATTAACGCTTGAAAGTCAATAAAATTAAATAGACGGGCGAGCTCCATAGTTAAGTGTGAGATATTACAATTTATAGATGATATAAAAAGTTTTAAGAAGTTGTGAACTGAGCGAGCGCTTCTCTGAAAGAAGCCTTTTGTGGACATCGAGGAAAAGCGTACATACATACATTTTCGCTTTTATATATATAGACTAGCGGGTGGTACCCGGCGATGCCCGGGTGTCTTGAGGTAAATCAAAACTCCGGGGGGGGGGGGGGAGTTTAAATAATAAAAAAAAATGTTTTGATAGGTGAGTATGAGAATCGAACCCGTACCCTTGAGTTGGAAATTAATGTGTGAAAAAAAAAACCTTGCTACGTTAACCATTGAGCTACGGCGACACACAACTTTAAGCAGGTTATTTAACTATAAAAAGAGGCGTGCGCAATAAATTTTAACTCTGCTGCTTCCATTTGACCTAATTAAGAAGGTCAAATAGAAGTCACACAGCGTTTGGGTTTATTTACCCCAAATTTAACTGTTTCTTCCCCCAACAGATGTTGGGGAGGGGTGTCTGATCAAAGCTGATTGCTTCTGAACGTTTTTCCGGTGCAATGCCGCGAACACGCCCGTTTGAAGTTAGTTTCACATATTTATACTAAAAAGCCCAATCAACACGCGAGAAGCCAAAATAGCAATAATTTTGTAAAAATCGACGTAAATAAATCTATACGCTATGCGCTTTTCTAATTCCTAGATATTATAATATAGGACCCATATACACAGTTTTAAGCGATAGTAACAACCCCAGGAACGCGTGCGAAAGAAGCCTTTTGAAAACATACACAAAATGATCACACACATTTTGCCTTTTATATATATAGATAGATTAGGTAGAAATTAATTATATTAAGTCAATGCAAAAGTTTTTACTGATTTAAAATTTCATCTCTGTAATTCCAATTTTTGCTCTCTGTAACTTAGTTCCATCTGTCAACGAGCTTATAAATGCCTCACTTATAAAATTGCTTGGGGTTTGATGTAAAATATTAGTTTAACTTATGTTTAATTTCCTCCAGTGATGTTAACCTAAGGCCATCTAAATGGTTTTTTAATCCTTGAAATAAACGGGAGAATAGGCAAGATTTCTTAACTAAATTCTCCTAGGTCTTCGGTCTGTTGTGTTGAAGATGAGCATTATCATGATGGAAGATGATTCCATTTCTGTTGACTAAAGAATTTTTTTTCAACATTGGTGATAACATTGTCAAGAAACGTGAATGATGCTTTAATAATCTGCAATCACAATATGTCAGAATCAATTAATCTTGGTGATATCTTTAACAATATGCATAAACTAGATTCTTTTCTCTGTCCAGCCTTTAGGCTAATGATCTGCCCACCCCCTCATGGAGGGATCTTTGTGGCCTTTTGGTCAAGATCAAAATGTAGTATCGATCCGATAGATGTTGCAATCAAAGACCATTGTCCTTGTGGCAATCTTTTGGTTCATGTAGAGGCAACCCTATGGACTTCACTATCCAGCTCCCATTTCCCACTTCTCGGGAGCTGGTCCCCTTTTCCCTTCCCCCTCACCCCTCTCTCCACATTAAAAAAACGGCCTTGTGCCTAATTTGCTCAGTGGGGAAGCAAATAAATTCAGTCTAACCTTTAGGCCAAGATCACAGTGTAGTATCTGTTCTGATGCTACACTTCACCTTTTCTGTCCTCGGTCAGTGGAGGAGAAATTCTTCATGACTGAGACAATTTTTATTTTTGTACCAATCCAGAGTTCCCCTTTTTGGGGAGCTGGATTTTCCCCACATTAATAACCGACCTTGTGTCTGTCTCTGCCCTCGTGGGGAGGCAAGTAAATAGGAACAATATGCATAAAATAAATTATGAACTGGCAAAAACTTTTACACCGACTTGATAACCTAATTTATAAAACTTGTGTGTCTGTCCGTCTCCATTTTTTTCAAAGTGCATCTCTCCCGCAACACAAGGTCACAGAATGGCATGCAACAGATCAAATGATTGCAGTATTTGTGGACTGTTATTTGATGGGTTTTTAGCCAGTAAAAATAGCTGCTAATGGGTCAAAATTGAAAAAAATTTCAACTTGGCAGTCATAAGTCAACTTAAAGTGCTTTTGTATGTATGTGCAAATATATGTTTAACTACTTCTTATCTTAAATTAATTTATTTATTGCGGACTATTATTCTCATCTTTAATTAGTTGTTGTTTCACGACGTTTCGGCCAACTATTCCTCAGGCCTTCTCAGGTGGTAACCGCGATAGATAGGAACTTTGAATCTCCTAACTGCATTCTCAGCAATCACTGCCATCTTGTTATCGTCTCACCACGTTTTTTGGCCAAGTAAGCCTCTGGCCGGCTTTGGATACGATTGAAACCACCATCTTCAGACAATTCTCCTCTGGAACCGTAGAGAATAGTGGGCCGAAACGTGAAACAACAACTAATAAAGATGAGAATAATAGTCCACAATAAATAAATTGGTACTCCTGCAGTATTTTACCCACCGATTTCACGATCTTAGCCGAGCGTTGACGAACGCTTTCAGCGTTAACGCCGACGAAAGCCGAGAATTCGGAGCTACGGTGCAAGAACGCTAAAAGTATGTGAATAACAACAACATTACAAGGAAAAGATATTACACACACACACAACAAAATGGATAAAATTAATACAAAAAATTTGGATAAAATAAATCACAAACACTTACCGTAAGTTTTTTTAAAGTAAAATAAATTTATTTTGTTGAATATTTTTTTTTTTGGTTCATTTTGTTTTCCGATAGCTTTTTTTTTGGGGGGGGGGGTAAGCAACAGTAATAAACACTTCAATGCTTTTTTTTTGTTGTTTGTTTTTAACAAAACGTTATTAAACAGTAACAACAATGTTTTTTTTTTTTTTCAGTAATGTCTGGGGGGGGGACAACAATTACTGTTTATCTTTAGTTCCGACTGGAAGATTTTCTACTGACTGTAGAGGCAAAGTAGGGAGCAAAGAGTTTTCAGAGGATGTGGAAAGAAGCTCCTTCCCAAACCGGGTAGCCTTCCGCGATTTGATTTATTATGGAGACAAAAGGGTTGTGTCCAAATTTTTGTCTCCACTTAAATTTGCATAAATATGTTTCCAACAGCTCCCGGTTTTTTGTTTTTTTTTATCGCTAAATTAAATAGCTGAAATGAAAGGCTGTGTATTTTTACTTTGAACAATAAAATAACTGAAATGAAACGCTATGTGTGTAATTTCAATGAAAATTATTCGTCTGCTGCGCGTTCGTTTGAAGCGCCCTGATTGGCTGATAGAGTATCGTACCGCTTGCCATGTTCCGGCGTTTTCCGACGGATGTCGATCAACGCTCGGCTAAGATCGTGAAATCGGTGGGTAAAATACTGCAGGAGTACCAATAAATTAATATAAATAATACTCATCTCAATAATGAATTCCAATTAAAATACTTCTTATCTGTCTGACACACCGGTTCCCGCTGGATCACCAAAGTTAAGCAACATTGAACCCGGTCATTACTAAATGGGTGACCATTTGGGACTTCCAGGTGCTGTATGTGCTCTCTGCTTATCTCGGCATTGTTTCCAGTCATCCCGAACTTGTCCTTGCCACTGGACTCAAACAGTGCTGATTCAGGAGAGGTGTGGTTGGGAATTGCGCAATCTCTGCCACACAATTACATGCGCAACCGCCCTTACAGGGGGTATCCTTTGTCTTTCGAGACTGAACGGGAGCATCGTCTCGTATCTATCTGGCAATAGCTTAAACTATAACAATTAAGGTTGGCTTTGATTTTAGCTAATCGCAAATGTGACTTTTTTTCTTCTGAAATTACTACTGTATATTAGGTACAATATAATAATCAATAGAAAATTGTTTCTATAATAATAAATATGAAATCTGAATAAATTAAAATATATTTAAGCGTATTTTATGACCAGATCACACTGGGCAGCCACTACTATGTATTGGGTACAATATATTAATCAGTAGAGAATTGGCTCCATTAGCTCTATAATAATAAATACAAAATCTGCGTAAATTAAAATATCATATTTAAGTGTATTTTATGACCCGCTGGTTTAAATTTAAAGCTAAGAAAAAGAAAACTTGAGATCAGAAATAATCATTTGGGAAATCCTGCAAAACATAAGAAATGGTAACTTTAAGATGCTTTTGTTGCCTCAGTAAGACAACTAAAAAAACTAGCAATATTTAAAAACAACAAGTGAAGCATGCATGCCCCCCCCCCCGTGAGTGCACAGTGAACAAAGCATAAAAAAATAAATTCAGCATTCTTCCCCCGCCCCTCCCCATTTAGCCCAAAAAGTCCCCAGGGGACGTGAAATCCTGGTGAAAATGAACAAACGGTGCAGTTTTAGCCCGGCGTTAGCATATGTAAATTTGAGTTCTGCACTATGCAAAAAAAGAAATGACTAAGTCCATCATTTGCACCATCACCCCCCCCCCCCCCATTTAGACCCAAAAGTCTCCAAGGCCTTAACATATTTAAATTTGAGTTCAGCACCATGCAAAACTACTAAATAGACATACACAGAAAATTTTGGACAAATATGGTAAAATAGTCCCAAAAATGGAGTGTTTTTATTAGCCCTAAAAGAGCCCCTGGGGGACACCTAAGAGTTATCGCAAAGTATAGACAAACAAAAGTACATAGAAATCAGTTAGCTATAACTTTTCAGAAAGTTTTATAAAAATCCAAACACAAAAGTGTCAATTGTAGCCATTTTAACCCGAAAGGCACCCCTAGGGGGGAAGGCAACCGGCGTTTTCCCGGAAAATCTGTTGTTACTTACTCATTATGTTTAATGTTTGTGCCAAATTTCAAAAAATTCCAAGACGTAGTTATTGAGAAAAGTGCGGACAGACGACCAGGGTGAATTTACAGGTCCACCCTCTTTTTTGGGGGTGGACCAAAAATGTATCTGATATTGTTTTGCTTGGAAGCAACATATAATCAACTAATAGTGTGATGCTCTTTTTTTTAACTTTATTTATTAGCTATTTTCTTTACTTCATCAGAAAGGACAAATGCATGATTGCATTTATCACTTTTTTTTTAATAACTCTGTCAATACGTTTTTTGTTGTTTTTTTTTTATTTTTTTACGGAAATCACTCCAGACAAGTCATGAAGCCACTTAATGTACAGAGCTACAAAAAAGAAAAAAGAAATACAATATCAAGGTCAAAAACTATACAACGCGAAGTGCTAGATGAATAGATTCTGACCCAGAAAATAGCAATTCTTCTCCCTTTGTTAGAAACATCGCCTATGAAACGTGAGCATTAAAGGATGAAATAAAGAAAGCAAGAGTTACAAGGCTACCACTTACTACCCTCCTTTGATATGGCATAATCATGTTGAAACACTGGTTCTCGCTAGATCACTGAAGTTGAGCAACATTAAGCCTGGTCAGTACTATAATGGGTAACTATTTTGGAATACCAGGTACTGTATGTGCTCTCCATTCTCCACTTATCTCAGTATTGTTCTCAGTTGTTCTGGACTTCTTGCCATTAAAATCAAGACAGTGCTAATTCAAGAGAGGAATGGTTAGAGATTGTGCAACCCTTGCTCCACAATTCAGCATGTGTCATTGATCATTTATCTAGGATGATCAGTTATTCATTGTCATTTCAACAGATGAACATCTATCCATATTAACTTTCATTTCCAAACAAAACATATTGTCATTGGTATGTGGTTAGGCATAATCACGTTGATACACCGGCTCCCGTCAGATCACTGAAGTAAAGCAACGTTTAGCTTGATCATTACTGAGATGGGTGACCAATTTGGAAATTCCAGGCGCTGTATGTTGGAGGACGTCGACACCTCCCTGCAAGAGTGTCTATTTACAATGCCTCCCCACGGGACAGAGTTAGACACCAGGATCGTTGTTTAAACGTGGAGAAAAGGAACAAAAATTAAAATTGTCTCAGTCGTGAAGGATTTCTCCTCTACTGAGAGACAACAAGAAATCGAAGTGCAGCATCTGAAGAACAGATACTACACTTTGAGGTATTTATTTGCTCCCCCACTGAGCAAATTAGGCACAAGGCCAATTTTTAATGTGAGGAGTGAAGGGAGGGGGAAGGGAAAAAGGGGATCAGCTCCCGAGAGGTGGGAAATGGGAGCTGGTTAAAGGTCAGGTATGTGGGGTTGCCCCCACATCTGGTCTTTGCTTGCAGTATCTGTCGGAACAGATGGTATTTATTTGCTCCCCCACCGAGCAAATTAGGCACAAGGCCGATTTTTAATGTGAGGAGTGAAGGGGAAATGGGGACCAGCTCCCCGGGGAGTAGGGGAGCTGGATAGTGACAATTGGTATGAAGGGTTGCCCCTACATTGACCAAGGTCTTATATGTGGGGTCGGCCCCACATATGGTCTTTGCTTGCAGTATCTGTCGGAACAGATGGTATTTATTTGCTCCCCCACTGAGCAAATTAGGCACAAGGCCGTTTTTAATGTGAGGTAAAAACCAGCTCCCCTAAAAGGGGTCACTCTGGTTACCAAAAATAATAATTGTCCCAGTATAGAGGGTTTCCCCTCCATTGACTGGTACAAATTATCTTAAGTGCAGTATCTGCCGGAACAGATGGTATTTATTTGCTCCCCCACCGAGCAAATTAGGCACAAGGCCAATTTTTAATGTGAGGAGTGAAGGGAGGGGGAAGGGAAAAAGGGGACCAGCTCCCGAGAGGTGGGAAATGGGAGCTGGTTAATGGTCAGGCATGTGGGGTTGCCCCCACATCCGGTCTTTGCTAGTCATAGCCAGTCATAGCTTGCAGTATCTGCCGGAACAGATGGTATTTATTTGCTCCCCCACTGAGCAAATTAGGCACAAGGCCGTTTTTAATGTGAGGTAAAAACCAGCTCCCCTAAAAGGGGTCACTCTGGTTAACAAAAATAATAATTGTCCCAGTATAGAGGGTTTCCCCTCCATTGACTGGTACAAATTATCTTAAGTGCAGTATCTGCCGGAACAGATGGTATTTATTTGCCCCCCCACCGAGCAAATTAGGCACAAGGCCAATTTTTAATGTGAGGAGTGAAGGGAGGGGGAAGGGAAAAAGGGGACCAGCTCCCGAGAGGTGGGAAATGGGAGCTGGTTAAAGGTCAGGCATGTGGGGTTGCCCCCACATCTGGTCTTTGCTAGTCATAGCTAGTCATAGCTTGCAGTATCTGCCGGAACAGATACTACACTTTGATCTTGGCCCTGCAAGAGTTGCAAAAACCTAATGTCATCCTAACAAGGATATATATGCAACTGGGGACCACTTGTGAATTTTATACCCCCATTTGGAGGAAGTCGGTTAAACCCAAATAGGGTTAGTGCAGTCTCACACACACACTGTGGTTAGAGGCTAAATTTGTAGCCACATTGCAAGTGCAGAGGTGTTCAGCAAGATGTCTGTTCACTTTGCATGTTGGTACAGTCAGAGAAACAAAGAGCAGAATTGCAATTTGAAAAGCAAGAAAGAGAAAGAAGTTTGTAGAGTAGAAACATTTTTAGCAGCTGGAAGAATCTCTAAAGTGAAGTTATGGGATTTTGCCATAATAGTTGGGTTTGTCAAGGATGTATAAGTGCAGTAAATTCATTGGAGCCAAGCATAGAGGTGCAACATTACGTGCTAGACAGTGTTGCACTTGTATGTTAGAGAATGTCTTACACCCTGTCTAAGAAAGAAAGACTAATGGTAGCTGCACCTGGCCAGATGGGGGAAAATACTCTGTGCATGTATGAATGTTAGCTTTATAGAGGTATTGGATATTGGCAGATCCGAGAAGGTTTCTAATCTGGTAGAGGGAATCCGCTTTATTTGCAGTGGATCTTCTATGTATTTATTCCAATTTATGTTGCCGAAGGGTTTAACTCTCAGCAAGGTGGCTATCAGTCATGGTTGCGGCATTCACCCTGAGTCAGTTGGGCTGGCTCTTTCTAACAAGTTCACCACGTCTCGAATACTGACTGACCAGGCATGGCGATTCAAAGCTGCTTCTATTATAAGTGCAAGTTGTTCATGGTTTCAGTGACAGATTCCATAAAGGTGAGGGCCCAGAATCAGTTCAGAATCCTGCTTCACTGTCCTGAGTCAGGTTTTGTAGTTGACCACCGTGACATTTCTTCCAGCTAAGTATGACATAATCACGCTGACACGTCAGTTTCCATTCACCGAAAGTAAGCATTGTTGAGCCTGGTCATTACTAAAAATAAATGACCATTCGAGAATACCAGGTGCTGTATGTGCTCTATTTGTTATTGTTTCAAGTCATTCTGGACTTCTTGCCTCTTGAATCAGACAGTGCTGATCCAGGAGTGGTGTGAATGTGGACTATCCTTGCTTCATATATCTATGCGCAAGTATTTTTACAGGGAGTATCCATTGTCTCTCAAGAATGAACAGTGTCTATATATATGTATATTTAGGCAGCATTTTTTTTCTTAAGCATATTTCATTAAATAAAATAAATGTTTTTTGTAATTTAGTTTTTGATCCTCTCCGACTTCCGAATAACAGTCTTTACTTCTGGTAAGAAATGGCTGTTGTAATCACCATACTTGTTGCAAGTCCAAGTACTTTCCAATGTGGTGTGGTCGCATGCATGTCGATTTTTTTTTTTGTTAGCCAGAAAAAAACTTGTGACACAAAACGTGTTTTGTTATAATGCACAGAGATACAAAACAGTTGTCAAAAAAATATCTAACTGGATGAATTTTCAGTGTTTTTATTTAATGTAAAATGTATATTTGGTTCAAAAAACGAGTAATGTTTGACTGCCGGAGAATAAGAAAAGATGGTCGCTAGGTCTTTGAAGACTCGATAGTCACTTCAAAATAAATAAATAAAACAAAATGGTGGTAGGAAAATATATTAATTTTCTTGTGTGTGCGCCAAGCTAGAGATGGAGATGGTGTGAGTAGAACAGCAAGCTCGTCTAAAATTGCTTCGCTTGCTGGCTAAATGCTTCTGTTCCCTTTTGCCTACCCTCTGGCATGGTATATGTGAACTGTCTCTGAGAGGTGTTCATATCCAGCAGTTGTGAGCGTCAAGTACTTCACCTTACACCGCCGGCGACATCAGTTTTGACAGCTTCACCCTAAATCATTCAGTGTGTTTTTGTTACTAGCTGCTATGTGTCTTCAACACGCGACACCAAGCTTGGATTCATCGTCAGAGAGAGATTAATCTAACTGCTTTAGAAAAATTTATATAATTTTTTGCATAAATATTCACATATATATATATATACATATTACTAGCAAAAGTACCGGTCGTTGATTGGGTTCAAAAGCAGCCTACAGAAAATGGACTGTGATTTATGAAAGTATGATAGGTTATGAAAAGGAAGGGTTGTAAAGAGATAGCTTCGAATTTGGGGTATCAAAACCAAAGCAAAATATGATGAAAGTAAAAATAAAATAGATAAACCCCATAATTTATTATACCATACCTGTTCACACTGAAACACTTATCACAATATTCTGTGGATCTATATTAAAAGACCTTGTTAAACTTTGTGACATATTTCCATTCTATAGAGGTCAGGCACGAACGAACACCCCATAATTTTATTATACTATATTTCTTCAAACTGAAACAATTATCAAAGTATACTTAGGCAGATAGATATGAAAAGTCTTTATTAAAGTTTGTGCCTATTTCACTTCTATGGAGGTCAGGCGCGAACACAGACCTCACAATTTTATTATACCATCCCTGTTTATCTTTACTTATTTATTTATATTTACTTATCAAAGTATTATTATGTACATCTATATCAAAAACACTTGTAAACGTTTTTTTTTAAATTTTTTATTTCCATACTTTGTGGACCATGCGCGTACGCAGACCCCACAATTTTAATGAATCATCATTATGCCAGATCAAACATACACATTCCTGTGTCTCGATACATCTTCTATCATTATATGTGTTCAGTTTTCTTTAATAGTCAACCATATAGGAGCCTATTCGTGACCAGACACACACACAGATGTTCAGCTTTATATTATATAGATATATATATATATAAACGGAACAATAAAATTACAAATGATTAACTAGACATTAATTTATTATGCAAATTAAGCACGTTTGGTTCTTTTCTCTAAACATAAAACTAAAACTTGCATTTATTCATACAAATAAATATTAACATTTTATAATTTAGATACAAATTTAGTTATCTTTTTGTTTTTATTTTTTTTAGATCGTAATGAAATAAAATCGAAAGAAATAATCAGTATTTTTTAGAAATCGTTTATAAAATCAAAAGAGAAAATCAGGTAAGAAGGTTGGAGGCTTCCTTTTAATAAAAAGAAAAAAAATTGTAGATTGTAGAAATAAAAAAAAATAAAAAAATAAATCTTGGCGTTGGGTAGTAAATTTTATTTTAACTTACAAATTAGAAGTAAACTAGCAAGAGTATCTGGGTGTTTGGAGATGTCTGTTGAGCAAAAAAAAAAAATGGTAGTAGGCAGGCAGGTTCGAACCCGTATTTATTTATTTAATCGTTTACTGATCGTTCTCTTTTACGTTTTCTTGTTACAAGTACTTTTACAGGTCTGTGTGTTTATCACGTTCTTACATGTATGGGCGTGAGTGTGTATGCTCTTACATATGTTACGTGCAGTTCACTGTTATATGTGTGTGTGGGTGTGTGTTCTTATCCTTACACTGTTTCTAGCCTTGAAAGTCTCCAAGACATGTATGTGCCATGTATAATGCGTACATACCTGGTTGACTTGGCCAGCGGGTGATGGCTTCTGTTCACTGGTCTGCCATCTCATTGGGAAGTGGTCGCTGCAGACAGATGCATTAATGACAACTAGATGGACTGAAGCTTCAATCTTTTATTCAAGGCAAGCCTATATCTCAGACCCTGGTTGTCGGGAGAGACCTGAAATCTCCCGTGCATTCTCTGCTGCACAAAACTACTCTCAGCCCGTGTGGTCATCAACCGGAAGCCTACGACCATAATTCCCGTGTCACTCCTAATTTCCGACTCATGTTACCCCTAATTTCCAGTGCATTCTCTCCAGGTTTTGTGACCCTGCCAACTTGCTGATTGGAAATGAAAATATACTGACATAACTTTCTATTTCTAAAACTACCTATATAGCAATTAAGCTGGGATTCCCAATACTGCACATGTACCTGCATTCGCAAATTGTACATTTTATAATCTAGGGAGTATATAAAAAGTTCTCCAAGATAGTAACCCTCTTGATCGCCCCCCTCCCCGAAAAAAAAAAAAAAAGAAGCCTTTCGCAGACATACAAAATGTTCACGCCACTTTTGCCTTTTAGATATATAGATGGCAACGTGTTGAAAATCAGTTCAGTTCCCATTATAACCGCGCACACAAATGACAACCGTACACACATTAATTCTTATCCTTGAGTGGCTTCTGAGTTTTGATAAGTGGTGACCCTCTTTGTAAAAAATTAAAAAAATGTTTTAAGATATAATAAAAACTAACATGACCATATTCAGCATTAAATAACCTGAACAGAGTTGATACGTTGTAAAACAAACAAGCTAAACCAAACATGATGATTAAATATTTAATGGAATAGTTTTTTGCTTTGTCTTTTGTTTAAAATTGAGCACAAACTTTCGAGGCGACCTGATAGAACAATTTTCTAAGAAGAGGGTCCCATTAAACACTTAAATAACATTTCTGAATTTTTTTTTACATGATAATACGTTTCTGAATTTTTTTTTACATAATAATACGTTTCTGAATTTTTTTTTACATGATAATACGTTTCTGAATTTTTTCTTACATGATAATACGTTTCTGAATTTTTTTTTACATGATAATACGTTTCTGAATTTTTTTTTACATGATAATACGTTTCTGAATTTTTTTTTACATGATAATACGTTTCTGAATTTTTTTTTACATGATAATACGTTTCTGAATTTTTTTTTACATGATAATACGTTTCTGAATTTTTTTTTACATGATAATACGTTTCTGAATTTTTTTTTACATGATAATACGTTTCTGAATTTTTTTTTACATGATAATACGTTTCTGAATTTTTTTTTACATGATAATACGTTTCTGAATTTTTTTTTACATGATAATACGTTTCTGAATTTTTTTTTACATGATAATACGTTTCTGAATTTTTGAGATGAGGATTGGTTATTCATATTATTTGGATTCTTCAGACTGCTGTTCTCATCTTGAGTGTCATTTTCACAACATTGCGGTCGATGTAACCTCCGACCTTCTTCAAATGTATCTTGTAGAACTCAGGAATGTTTCTGTCAAACTCGGAAATTTGGATGGAATTTCGAATGGGACCCTTTATTTACTTCACGGGGGGTAGCATGCTCTTGTTCCATTAGCCATGACTGAATAGAGGTTCTATGGAGTACTTTTGTCACATCTGGCCAGGAGATGCTAGAAAGGACTTATCCTGTCTTGACAGAGTTCAAAATAGACTTCGTAGCCTCATAGGGATGTCCTTTTTTTCTTCCCTGCAACCTCTTTCTCTCAGAAGAGATATAACGAGTTTGTCTATACTTTATCGTTACTTTCATGGCAAGTGCTCGACTGAACTTCAATCTATGGTCCCCCCTTGCGAAACTTTCACAAGAAACACTCATCTAGCTGAAAACACTATCAATAATTTCCCCCACTCTTTATCTGTGCCTAAACCTAAACGTAGATTCTATGAACGAAGTTTCTTTCTTAGAATTGCACGCCTGTGGAACTGTCTTCTGTCTTCCTGCTTTCCAGCTGACTACAATATGGTTGTCTTCAAGTCCAATGTAAACAAGTTCTTGATAAGCCGTTGCCCTTAAGTTAACAAATTTACTGAATTTCCATTACTGACAATTACTATATTGTCCAATTGACACTCTTTAACCCTTATCCTCGAGTGACCCCTGGGCCTTGATAAGTGGGGATGCCTATGTAAAAGAAAAAAAAAATTGTATTTTTAGTCGCCCACACTGATAATTGAAACTTCAGGAGAATATTCTTTTTTACGATTGATTTTTCCAAGTACTCTAACCACTGTGCCACAGGTTCTTGCAGAAAATAATACCATTGTGCATTACTTAGGACCTCTATGCAGTCATGGCTGACGGAATGAAAGCATGCTACTCCCATGAAGTAAATAAAAAGTTCCGTTCGAAACTCCGTCCAAATTTTTGAGTCCAACAGAAACATTCCCGAGTTCAACAAGATACACCTGAAGAAGGTTGGAGGTTAAATCGACCGAAACATTGTGAAAATGACATTCAGGGTGAGAACAGTAGTTCGAAGAATCAAAAAATGGGAATTGATAATTTTGATTATTTTTTATTTTTGGAAATCGTGCTAGACAAGGCGTGAAGCCATTTGATGTAAGGAGCTATTAAGAACAAAAGATTATTATTTCAAAGACACGAGATGCTTATTGGCCTTAATCTTGAGAAGACCAAGGTTATAGTAGGAAAAAACGTTCATCAATAAGAGAATTGTACTATTGCATCTTGGGTGTTATTTTCACTTATAAAGTGCCTTCAATAATGTTCCCGACGTTTTTTTGTACAGGCATTTAAAACTTCTCGTAGACTCTTCAAAATTCACTATGTTATTGCTATAGATTTTATGAAATGACTGACCAATTTTCTATGATTTCAGGTTCAAATGAACAGCTACAGCAGGAATCGAAATACGCCCTACTAAAGCCTGATTTTCACAGCTGGTGAATTTCAAAAATTGATTCTGGACATGGCACTTCAGAAAAACAATATGCAATGAAATTCTGTTTTAAACTTGAAACAAAAATGTCACAGACACATGTGGAATCCTTCAGATTGCTTTTGGACCATCATGCATGAATTCAGCATCAGTTTTTGAGTGACATAAGAGATTCAAGGAAGTCAAGGAGTCTCTGAAGGATGATGAGAGGTTTGGATGTGGGAGGAGTAACCGGAGTTGATTGGCCAAATGCAAAAATTTATAGATAAGGACTTGTCATGTGTCTCTAGAGACAATAAGTGCATAGTTTGACCTCAGTGTGTGAACTGTACATACAATCATTCGAAAGGAACTAAAGATGCGGAAAATTTGTACGGATGCACCAGTCCGCAACTGCGTCCTTGTCACAGACTATTTGACTAAGATGGGTATGAAGACAGTTCTTCACCCCCCCCCATCCCCCGCCATAGTCCAGACCTTGCTTCCTGTAACTTTTAGTTATTTCCTAAGGTCAAAGAAAACTTTAGAGGCTGTCGTTATAAAAGAATTGGGGAGATAAAGAACCTGTGACAACGGTCATTGGTATACTCACGCAAGAGGACTTCCATGGGGCCTTCCAGAAGTTGTAGGGATAACAAGTGCATTGTAGCCGGAGGAGATTACTTCCAAGAGAAGTAGAGTTTCAAGTGTGTACTATCAATATCAGTGACCATACGAAAAATAAGTCTGGAAACTTATTGAAAGCACCTCGTATTTATGAAGCAATGCCAGCTAATGTGTTAAAATATAAACTATAAACATTAAAAGGCCGTTTCATAATACTTGAAAATCAGAATTCCTGTAAGCAGATATATTGGCACAGTGTGCGAATACACGATACATCTATTCAGTGGACAAAAGTTTTTCCACAATCTTTCGATAGGTTGGCCAACAAGAAAGACCTGTTCTTTCATTCTAAATATTAGTTCATAAATTAATATTTTATTTAAACTATGTAAAGAAAATGTGCTGCTAATTCAGATGTGGTGCATCTTAAATCTAGGGGGAAAAGACGCAGGAGACTTATACTTTCCAGTACATGCCATAAGCCATCGTTGATAAGAACAAATAGCATCATGAAGATGATAATATTGTTTTGATCGAACTATTCTCATCTTGAGTTTTGATCGAACTATTCTCATCTTGATTTGTGCAACATTTTGGTCGATGTAGCCTTTGACCTTTTTTCAGGCATGTTGGTTATTATCTTGAAAAAGAAAGGAAAAAAGCTACTGGTTCCATAGATGGTTTTGTATTCTTGGATTGTGTTTTTGCCATGGTTTCGTGTGTGAGAAATTTCGTTCACAAAGGGAGGCAATTCTAATAATGTTTAACAGGGGATTATCTCCCTTTCATTGTTGAAATTTTAAAGAAAGGTTGTGCAATTTTTGTTTTTTCTTACAATTAGAGGTACCCATGCTGCTAGTTTTTACGCTCCGTAATTTTTCTTTTTTTGATAATAGTGGTTCGAATAATTAAAATAATGCATAAATCACTTCTGATTTTATAATGATTTTGTGCTCGTTATGTGTACAAATGTTAATTTAAAAAAGAACGTTTTTATTTGACATGAAGGGTTTCTTTCTTCAGTCTTTTTATTATTATTAGAGGATAAAAATTACTACCGAAACAGTAGCAGAAACTCGCCATGAAGCAAGCGAACAACAGAAGATGTTTTGAAAGAAACAGTTTACCTTATAGGCTTGTATTTAATGATGTTTATCACCTGTTTTGACTTGTGAAGTAATTTTTTTTTTCAGATAAAGTTAGTGTCAAAAGAGAAGATACGCCTTTTTAGGCCTTTCCTCATCTTAGTTTTTCCTTATATAGGATGGTGATGTTTTTTTTGTTTTTTTTTTTTGGAGGAGGGGGTTATTTCATTGCATATCTTTTTTTTTTTGTTTTGTTTTTTTTTTTCACTCGTAAACTTTATATAGTCATATTTTGGAGGGTATTTCATCTTACATATAATATCGGGTCATCAAGAGAGAATACGCACCGTTATTTTATTATTTTTTATTTTATTATCATTATTACTATTATTATTTTTATGCTTTATTATTATTATTATTATTATTATTAGCACTTGTGCATTTTAATTATTGTGAACATTTCCCCCCCCCCCCCATTTTTGAAGAAATTCAATCGAGACAGATGAGGGAGAAGGTAATTCGAAAAAATCTTATAGACTTTCAGAATTTCTCAAAAAAAATATTTTAATTTCACATGAAAATGAATGAGTTTTGGGTTTGCTTGTTTTTTTACACAAAGAAACTTTTTAATAAAACGTTTCTAAAAAAAAAAAAAATTCTGAAATGAATGAAAGTTGTTCTCCAAGTGTATGACTTAAAAAACAACAACAACAAAAATAACAAACTTTTTGGTGCTTATGCGCTTATGTTACTGAGCTATTTTTTAAATAGTATTTTCAAATTTCACAATATCTTTTTTTTATTAAATTGTTAGGTGGAAGTACAGAATATTTACAAAACACCCTCCCTTCTCCATGTTAAGAATGGCTTTCTAAATAACATTATTTAAGCACGGTAACATAAGTGCATAAGTACTAACATTTTTTAAAATAATTTAACTTTCATAAATACTTATTAAAACTTATAGTTCTAAACAGTCATTATTGGAAAGTATGTAAACTTTTTTTTACGAATATTTTTTATTAAAAAATTGAAACTTACATAATAAATAAAAAATAAAGATTAAAATTCATAAATAGCTTTACAACAGCCATGATTGAAAAGTGTGTGAGGTTTTATGATCTGGAATTGTCTCCCCCTGTTCTTCAAAAATGAAAACCCCCAAAAATTATCCACAATAACTAAAGTGCACAACTGCTATATATATATATATATATATATATATATATATATATATATATATATATATATATATATATATATATATTGTTTTGAAAAAAGAAAAACCGAATGAATTTATGAAATGATGATCAACGTTTCGTCCTTATTGCAGAGGATATCTTCAGGATATTAAAGGAAAAATGCAAAAAAAAAAAAAAAAAAGAAAAGAAAACGATCATAAACCATACGAAAATTTTCATATGGTCTATGATCGTTTTTTATTTGTTTTTTTTTTTTTTTTTTTTTGCTTTTTTCCTTTTAATATCCTGAAGATGTCCTCTGCAATAGGGATGAAACGTTGATCATTTCATAAATTCATTCGGTTTTTCTTTTTTCAAAACAACATAACGTCAACCATCGCTGGTATTTTTATTTTATTTATTTATATATATATATATATATATATATATATATATATATATATATATATATATGTGTGTGTGTGTTCAGTTGACAAATTTCTTCAAAGAAATGTTCCACTGCTGCCATTTTTTTTTCAGTTTTCTATTTTATTTTTGTGTTCAAATTTCTATTCAATGTCTATCATTATTTTTTAAAGTGTGTATGATTTGTTACCACACATATTTAATTATCACACATTAAAAAAAAAAAAAAGACGTGTGTGATGTTTTATGATCTTGAATTGTCTCCTCCTGTTTTTCAAAAATGAAAACCAAAAAAAATTGTCCACAATAACTAAAGTGCACAACTGTTATATATATATAAATATATATATATATATATATATATATATATATATATATATATATATATATATATATATATATAGTCTAAAGAAGCTTTGAATAAAAAAAATGCAAAAATAAAAATAAAGAATGCAGTTTAAATTCCCCGAAAGAAAAAAAAAAATATTAACTTTAACCTATCGCAGACGTAACACCTACATAATCCGACTTCTAAAAAGTTTAAAATGACAAAATTCATTTATATAAGGATGAAAATAAAAAAAAGGCATTAACTCAAGAAATAGAAATAGACTTAGCATTTGCAGAAGCCGATTTCGCAAAAGTCTTCAATTTTAAAACAGAATTTAACTACATAAGAATGAAAAGAGAAAACCTTAACTAAAATTTTGTAAATAGAAAACGGGGATCATCAGCTGGTTACCATGTAGCTGATTCGGAGATTTAAAAACAGGACAGCTGTTAAATACATCGCTCTCCAGTTGATAATACCACTTCCCCAATAAAAAAAATGTAAAATAATAGTTACTATTTTTATTAATATATGAAAAGAAAATAGATAAATTGAATAAAATAAAAAAATAAAAAGATAAACTATTAATATGTAAGTTTAGGATTACAAGATTCATTCTACGACATATTAACTAGCATATAAATAATATGAGAATAAAATATATATATATATATATATGTTCAGTTGACAAATTACTTCAAAGAAATGTTCTGCTGCTACCAATTGTTTTTTTTTTTTTTAAATCATCAATTCATAAATAGTTCGTAATATATTACCTTCTATCTGCCTTTTTAATAAATAGGATCTCCCAATCAGTGAATATAAAAAAAATTTAAATTTAAAAAAATGATGACGTTTTTGGACTGTACATGAAACTGAAATATACCTTCTTCGTCTTCTGGCTAGGATCCAAGGTTAGTATCTGTTCTGCCTAAAAATGGTATATTGATATTGTGGGGTTTCTGTTCGCGCCGGGCGTCATACAATGCAATTATGTCACAGACTCCTATAAGGATTATTGGAGATAAACTGTAGTAACCAGATATGTTCTGGCACTACATTAACCAGATTACTTAGAAAAATGCTTTTACAGTTTTAACAAAAGGGCTACAATAACATCGTGGGGTCTCCATTCATGCTGAATGCCTATAAGAATGCCCAGCAGTGATATAATACATATGAAAAATGCTGCTGTGAAATTTGTGTTACCCAATGATAACTGATAAGCTTTTTCTGAGTTAGAGTTCAAATTCCTTTTACTAAATAAAGCAAAGCTATCTAAATCTCTAATTTTACAAGAAAAAAAAACATCTTTTTGTTTTCAAATGCATTCCTGAAAGTTGCTATCATAATCAATCCTATAGAATTATTTAGGGTTTTTTTTTTTTTGTGTTGAAATGATTGAATTTTTTTTTACTTTACTTTATTTTATTTATGTGTGTGTGTGTGTTTGTGTGTGTATGTGTGTGAATGCGTTTTAGAAATGTTTTGAATTCATTTCAATATGAGTTGGCCCATATCAAGAACCACACATATCAGTGCAATTATTCATAAACTATTTCATATGACATTTATGATATATATAGATATATAAAAAAAACAATGGAGATTATTTGTTTATTTTTTAATATTATTTTGTAATAAAACTATTTAAACGTTTTATTGTTTTCTGCTTGTCAGATTCTAAACAATGTATACTTAACTACAATATCCACATATATATATATATATATATATATATATATATATATATATATATATATATATATATATATATATATAACTAGAGCATGTAAGAAAAAAATAACAAAACTGTTCCGAAAAAAACCCTGTTCATTGTAATTACTCCTTTCCCCCTCTTTATGTTAAGTTGTCGCGTTGAATATCTGAAGAATTTTTCGCCGCGTCATGTAACTGTAAAATGACAGTTCCCTCTGTCAGATTGAATTTTATTTTTCAAGAGCTTAAAGTAGTTTGCTTGAAGCATTGTTTAATGTGTATATAAAGATAGTTTATAGAAGGTAATGCAATGCAGAGGCTTAATGTATAGACACAAATGAAATAAATTAAAACATGACGGTTGAATGAGCTATGACAAATTTACCTTTTGTTAATGCAATATATATATATATATATATATATATATATATATATATATATATATATAATGTTTTATTTATATAGGCAGATATTACATAGTCACTACACTGAAAATTTGTCTATATAAATAAAGATATATTTTGCTCTTTTTATTGAGCACTCTTAATAACCTCATTTTAATTCATGAGTTTTCCCTCTTGAATACCTTTAACTTGGTATTTAAAATAGCTTCCGTACAGTCATATCTGATCTACCTCTGCATTCCATGTTTAAAAAGGATGTGTCCTTTATAGTATCAGATCTGACCGAATGGTTAATTGTAGGTATAGACCGATTCATACCATCTAAAAATTTCAAACAAAAACCTAACAGCCAGCCATGGTTCTTCCCCAGAATGTGCTGCTGCCATGGCGCAAAGAAATCACTTTTTCCATAGCTACCAACATAATAGATGCACTGAGACTAAAGCTGCTTTCAGGACTGCCAGCAACCACTGTAAAAGAGTAATAAAAAATGTAAGAGAGCTATATGCTCAGATCGTTAAATCCAAAGTAGCTGAGCAGCGGCTTGGTTCCCACAAGCTAATCAAGAACCTTGATTCCAGTAAAGCAACTGGCCCTGACGGCATTCCAATTATAGTTTTAAAAAAGATTCAACCAGAACTTGCTCCCATACTTACAAAACTGTTTAAGTGTTGCCTTAAGGAGAAGTGCTTCCCAACACCCTGGAAAATCTCATCAATATGCCCTGTATTTAAGAATTCAGGTGATAAGTCATCTCCCTCTCAGTACAAACCAATAAGTCTCCTGTGTGTCATGGGTAAGCTGCTGGAATCCATATTAAATAGAGAAGTAGTCAAACACCTCAGCAGAAATAACCTTGTTAGTGACATGCAATATGGTTTCCGTTCTGCTAGATCTAGATGTGCTAACTGTTATATCTCATAGGATTTGTGAATCTCTCGACAAAGGCTTCCTTTCTAGGGCAATTGCTCTTGACATATCAAAGGCCTATAATAAGGTATAGCATAAGGGCCTACTTCACAAGATTTCCAGCTATGGTATAACTGGAAATGTTTTCTCAATTATTAAATCATTTCTCTCTGATAGGCTTATAAGAGTAGTGGTTGATGGGCAGAAATCAGAGGCCCACAGTATTAATGCTGGAGTCTTTCAGGGGTCCACCCTGGGCCCAATTCACTTACTGATCTACATCAATGATCTCCCAAAACACATACTTAAATCATTCATTGATATCTATGCTGATGACACGACCATCTATGGCAACACATCAAAGGCCGTAAATGACAAAGTTGTCTCTGATTCTGTCTCCTCTGATCTTGAATGTGTGGTACAGTGAGGGAAGAGGTGGCTGGTTACTTTTAATGCATCTAAAATCAAGTTCCTATCTTTACATCATCAATGCTCTGATCCCCCATCTGGCATCAATGAAATGGATGGCTCTCGTCTTGGGGAGGCTCCATGTTTTCACAAGCTTCTGGGTTTGACCTTTACTCCTGATTTGAAGTGGAACACGTACATCAAGTCTGTTGCCAAGGTCGCTGGGAAAATGGTGAGGTCCTTCTACCGCTCCAGAAGATATCTGATTATTGGTGCAATTCTCTATTTATATAAAAGCCAAGTACGTCCAAGGATGGAGTACTGCTACCACATCTGGGCAGGAGCTGCTAAAAACAGCCTATCCTGCCTTGACAGAGTACAAAATAGACTTTCTAGCTTAGTGGGGGATGCTCTTTTCTCTTCCCTGCAACCTCTCTCCCAAAGAAGAGACGTTGCGAGCTTGTCTTTGTTTTATCGTTATTTCCATGACAAGTGCTCATCTGAGCTCCAATCTCTGGTCTCCCTTCGCCAATTTTTCACAATAAACACCCGTCTAGCTGAAACCACTCTCAATAATTTTCCCCACTCTTTATCTGTGCCTAAATCAAAACATAGATTCCATGAACAAAGCTTCTTTCTTAGAAGTGCGCGCCTATGGAACTCTCTTCTGTTTGCCTGTTTCCCACCTGACTACAACTTGGATGTCTTCAATTCCAGATAAACAAATTTCTGATGAACCACCCCCTTAAGTAAGACACTTTCTCAAATCTCCAATACTAACGATTACTACAATACTATCCCATTGGTTACTGTACACGCAATAACCCTTATCCTTGCGTGGCTTCCAGGCCTTGATAGGTGGTGACCTCCATGTAAAAAAAAAAACAATAAAATAAATGTTTAAAATTCAACAACAATTCTTACGGTTAACGGTAGCCGAATGGATATGGTCCTTGCTAATGAAGCCAGAGATGGTTTCTGTCGCTGGGTTTGAATCTATCGACCGTTGTTAATTATGACACCCTGCATTGAAGTTTCTCAAAAGGATGAAACACTAGTGTCTGTAGGTATTTGATAATTATTATAGTAAATAATTATATATATATATATATATATATATATATATATATATATATATTATGTTTTTTTATATATACTTTTATAATAATGTATTATATACTTACTTGCATAAACATGGCTTGATGAAAGTTCCATATGATATTACAACAATTCACATCATCAAATATGAAGCAGACCAGTAAGAAAATGGCCGCTGAGTTCAAATTTTATAACTTAAACTAAAACTTAAAAAAATCCTTATTCCACATATAAATTATAAAGATAATTATTTCTAAGGAAAGTTTAATTCAGTTTAAAAAAGAGTTTTTCTTTGTATTGAATGATGAAATTCATCTTTTAAAAATTTTCATCTCCAACCATCAACTGATTGCGAATAACGGTCCTATATATATGGTTAATTACAGATTTCACACCTCCATAAATTTTCTATTAACCAATACTTAGCAATCCATTGAATCATTTCAAAATTCTCAACCAGCTTCAGGACAAATTGGAATATTGCTATACCTTCAGCCCACATGAAATCATTGTCATAAACATTATTTATAAAACTTGTTAGGTACATTGCAAGAATTTAGTGGCCAATTTCTTTCTAGGCGTCTGTGTCTACACATTATCAAAAAATTTGAAAATCCTAAATCCATTTTAATTTTTGTGGATTTTATTTACAACAGCCTTAATATATAAACTTAAGCTAAAGTTAAACATATATCTGAGGAAGATAATTTTTCCTGAAATATCATACAATACTGAATTTCCATTAACCTGCACAACTAAGAATATAATACAATGTTAAAGAAGTATTTAAAAAAAATATATTGTGTGAAACAATTTGCTCCCCTCTCGACAACAATCGCCAACCCCAACACTGTTTTAGTCGTCTTCTCTTTCATCTTCCATTTGTTATGAAAAGGGACAGACCCCAGTAAGAAAGCAAAACTAGATAAATTTAAAAATGGAAAAGGCTAGAATCGAACCCAGTAAGAAAAGTTTAAAAAAAATATACATATTGAAATCCTAGGAATGCAGAACGATTGGCATTGTTCTCACAAATAATTAAATATTATTTATGTCAGATGTTTAATTTATGAATGCAGTTGATTGTTCATTCTTTTAGAAATAACTGGATATTAAATATGTCAGTTAAAAGAATGAACAATACGAGTTTTTGAAATAATTAACAAAATAGGTTAAAAGAGATACAATTGAATTTAGGAATTTCTTTTGTTTATCAGAGGTGTGTAGATACGTGTGCAAAGTGCACAGGTAAATTGAACCGTGATGAAATCACATTGGTTAACTACACCTCTGACGTAATAAAGAAAGGAGATTATCAATATATCGAGACAGGGTTCAAAGTTAGATAGAGTCAGACAGAAAGTGAGAGACAGAGCCAGAGAGAGCTTGAGTTAGTCAGACTGGAAGCTGATACCCCTTAAAGGCGAAGGGGGGAAGAGGAGACCATGTAGTCATAAAGGCTTGAATCCCTGACAATCATCCAGCTGGTATAAATAAAGAATCATCTAATATTTGTAAACTGTTCTCTTCGTCAGTCGTCGTTCTACCAAAAAGGAAACGGTAAATGTGTTTTTTCTATCATCTTGTAAACAAATTTTGTATTACTCCTTCAATGTGTCCCCTCTGCTATACATAATGTATCTCCCCTCCTCCATCTCTGTCAACAGGAACTGTTGCATAAATGTCTCAGCTCCGTATTAATAATAATATGAAGTCCCCAAGAATCGTCACAGTTGTCGTGGTGATGTACCAAGAATATAAATGAACTTAACCGTGACAGACAGATGTACAAATTAACGTATATCTATGTGATGTTAAAATGTTATTCCAAGCTTGCGCATGACAGACTGATAAAGAGATGTAAAATAAGCATGAACAAAGCTTCTTTCTTAGAAGTGCACGCCTGTGGAACGCTCTTCCGATTGCCTGCTTTCCAGCTGACTACAATCTGATTGTCTTCAAGTCCAACATAAACAAGTTCTTGATGAACCGTCCCCCTCAGTAATCCAATTTACAAAATTCCCACTACTTATGTTTACTACACTATAATCACAGTGACTAATATATAACCATTAACCCTTATCCTCGAGTGGTCTCCAGGCCTTGATAAGTGGTGATTCCTCTGTAAAAAAAAAATTTCATATGAATCAGATAATTTTTGTCGCCATTCATTTCCTCGATATCTCTCCAGTTAGAATTCTTTCTAGAAAGATATCGGGTACTTACGAGAGGGATCACGTGAAGGTTGCCAACATCCCTAAGAGAAAGTGTTTCTGTGGAAACACTCGTCTAGCCAAAACCACTATCAATAATTTCCCACACCCTTTATCTGTGCCTAATCCTAAATGTAGATTCCATGAACAAGGCTTCTTTCTTAGAACTGCACGCCTGTGGAACTCTCCTCCGTTTGCCTGCTTTCCAGCCACTACAATCTCATTGTCTTCAAGTCCAACGTAAACAAGTTCTTTATGAACCGCCCCCCCCCCTAAGTAATCCAATTTACAACATTCACACTACTTATGTTTACTACACTATAATCACATTGACTAATGTATACCCATTAACCTTTATCCTCGAGTGGCCTCGGGGCATTAATAAGTGGTGATTCCCGTGTAAAAAAAACAACAAAGAAAACTGGATTCGAACTTCGCACATTCAGGTTGTCAGTCTGTGTCGTTAACCACTTAGCCTCCGTTCTCTCCCTGCTGCTGATGATGATGTAGAAAACAGTTTTATGTGTTGCAATCGACAACAGCATTGATGATGATGATGATGATGATGATGATGATGATGATGATTTTGCATCACTCATTTATTAATTTCATATGAATCCAGATGATTTTTGTTGGTATTCGTTTCCCTGGTATCTTTTCAGTTAGAATTCTTTCTTGAAAGATATCGGGTGCTTATAAGATGAGTCACATGAAGGTTGCCAACATCCCTAGGTGAAAGTGTTTCTGTGTAATGATGATGATCATGATGATGTTGTGCTTTGTTTTTGTTTGATGAAGCTTTTCTTTGTACATTCGATGATAATGGCTTTCGTCACTTGCAGAATTCTGCACAACTTTGTCTGAATCCAAAACAATGTTGTTGCATCAACATATTTCCATAGCACAACAGAGTTAACTTTCTAAGGCACAAAACGAATCATGAAAGTCAACCGATAAAACGAAAGCAGAAACAAAATTTTTTTTTTTTTTTTTTTTTTTTTTACATGGGGGTCACCACTTATCAAGGCCCGAAGACCACTCAGGGATAAGGGTTATTGCGTGTACAGTAATCAATGAGATAGTATTGTAGTAATCATTAGTATTGGGGGTTTTGATAGAGTATCTTACTTAAGGGGGCGGTTTGTCAGGAGTTTGTTTATGTTGGACTTGAAGATGTCCAAGTTGTAGTCTTTTCAGCATTCTCATTGTTCCCTTAAGTACAATTGTCTGAATCTCTTTTGCACTTGGTTCGCCAGAAAGTACGGCATAATCACGTTGACACACCGGTTCTCATCAGATCACCGAAGTTAAGCAACATTGACCTTGGCTAGTACCAGATGGACAATTGACTGTTAAATTTGCAGTTTCGTTTTGCTTTTTTTTTTTTTTTGTGTCTGTGTCTGTGTGCGCTGATGATCATATTGATTGCATTGACCACCACAGTTCAAAGAAAACACTTGACAAAAAAATTGATGTCTAACCTATTTAACGTCTGTGTCCTCAGGGTAAAGGTAATTTCTTGCTGTTCAAAACCAATCTAGTTAGTGCTATCAGATCAGGCCGTCTGAAGATTTTGGTTTCCTGACCTAAAATGCACCAAACATTGATGTTATTGTTTTTTTTTTCCTTTCCTTTTGAAAAACTCAAATAGGTTATCCAACGTAAACAAGTTCTTGATGAACCGTCCCCCTAAGTAATCCAATTTACAAAATCCCCACTACTTATGTTTACTACACTATAATCACATTGACTAATGTGTACCCATTCACCCTTATCCTCGAGTGGCTTTCATGATAAGTGGGTTATCTCCTCTTTCTGTATTAACAAGAACTGTTTAATCGTCGTGATGTACCAAGATGTCAGTCAGTATTGTCATTATCATCCTCTGTTCTGAATCCCTGTTATAAATCCCCATCATACTTCCATTGACCCCCCCCCCCACCTCGCTACACAGCACATTCTGCTTTTTTTTTTTTTACATAGGCATCACCACATTATCAAGGCCAAGAGGCCACTCAAAGATAAGGGTTAAAGAGTTTCCAGTAGAAATTGGACAATATAATAATCATTAGTAATGAAAATTTGGTAAATTTGATAACTTATATGGAACGGCTCATCAAGAACTTATTTACGTTAGACTTGAAGACAACCATATTGTAGTCAGCCGGAAAGCAGGAAAACGGAAGACAATTCCACAGGCGTGCAGTTCTAAGAAAGAAGCTTTGTTCATGGAATCTACGTTTAGGTTTAGGCACAGATAAAGAGTGGGGGGAATTATTGACAGTGTTTACAGCTAGACGAGTGTTTCTTGCGAAAGTTTGGCGAGGGGGGACCATAGATTGAAGCTCAGTCGAACACTTTCCATGAAAATAACGATACATCAGAGACAAACTCGCAACATCTCTTCTGTGAGATAGAGGCTATGTTATCATCTCATATATTGCTGACTCCCAAGGGTTAGCACTGATTCACAAGTACCAAATTTAAACAAAGAGAACTCACTAGAGAAAATGCAACTCTGATACATCCTGCAGATATCAATTGCACTCTGAGTGTGTGCACATGACACGATCAATCCTCTAAACGCTAACGTTCAAATTTTAGATTTCTGTCAAAGCCATGTTTGTCAGTCGGTTAGTTAATTCATCTCTTCATCTCGGCATCCTAAAACTCTTCCGATCTGGTTGACGCCGCAACCTGGCATTAATTGTCTCCAACTGTAAACTGTTGTAAAGTATCTCTAACTGTAACAGAGCATGTATGAAAATATCAGCAGCAGCAAAAGGATAGTTGGCTAGCAAAAATATTAGCAGCAGCAGCCATTAAAGCATGTATGCAAATTAGCAAGTGTGCGTGAGCTTGCATCACAAGAATAGGAGAGAAAAATACAACACGTGGTCGAGTGAGAATGTAATATGAACCTATAAATATAAGGTGTCCAAAAAGTCACTGAGGGGTTTTGAACTTAAATAAATTCTTTATTTTTCCAAAATTTTAACACAATCTGACTAAAACAATGGGATTTTTTTTTTTTAAATGCAAAATTCAAACAATTTTTATTCATGAAAAATAATGTCTTTTAAATTTTGCCCATTTTCAAATTCATACATTTGTGCTCTTTCCAAAACATTATTCTTGACAGATTGCAGAATCTCTGGATTATGATTTAACTCCCTTGTTTCGTTCCTTATATTTTTCTTCAACTCTGCAGGGCTTAGGGTTTGTTAACATAGATTCAATTTTTAAGATATCCCCACAAGAAAAAGTCGGGGCTAGTCAAGTCTTGGGAACGTGGTGGCCATTGACATTGCTATAGCGAGAGATTATATGTGAAGCTGAAAATAAGCAACATTTAAAAGACATTTTTCATAAATAAAAATTGTTTGAATTTTGCATTTCGTTTTTAATTTCCCAATGTCTTAGTCAGATTGTGTTAAAATTGCAGAAAGATATCATAAAAAATAAAGGATCTATTTACGGTCAAAACCCTTCAGTTATTTTTTAGACACTCTGTACAAGGATGAGAAAGCATTAGATGGCAAGGATAGATACTTTTAGAAAGCACATGTGTGTGAAAGGACTTTGGAAATATGATGAAATGCGTTGTTTAGGAAGAACCACAAATAATTGCATTCCATTTGCGCTTTAAAAAATGGCGAGTTGAATTTTTATTTCTTTCCATTTTTTTTTTTTGTTTGTTTGTTCTTGCGAACATAACTGGAAACTGTTGTCGATGGTCACACTCCAAACCATCTATAAACTGTCGCAAAATTAACTCCACTCCTGAAACTGTTTATAAACTAAGTCTAAATATATTGACTTCTATGCCCATTCCTTTATCCAAGTTACTTTCACATCTTGATTAACCATCCCATTTTTGAACGCCTTTGTGCGCCAGCTCCCCTATTGTCTTTATACTTATCTTATTTCTTATATTTTTGTTCTGCTGATCAACTTATATATTTAGAACTTCCATCTGACCACACCAACACAAGTAAGAATAACTGCACGTCTGTGGAACCCTCTTCCGCTTTCCAGCTGACTACAATATGGTTGTCTTCAAGTCCAACATAAACAAGTTCTTGATGAGTCGTACCCTAAAGTAATTGAATTTACCACATTTCCACTACTTATGGTTACTACGATATTGTACCATTGACTATTGTACACTAATTAACCCTTGTCAGTGGCCTCCAGGCCTTGATAAGTGGTGACACTTATATAAAAAAAAGAAGAAATTATACAATGTTATAAAAGTATTAAAAAAAGACATATATATTGAACGGGGTGGGGGTGGGGGCTTAGGCATAAAATACGCTTAAATATGATATTTTAATTTGTCTAACTTTCGTATGTATTATTGTAGCCATGATTTCAAAATTAAAAAAAAAAGTATTTGAGTGCCATCAGCTAAAATCGAAACCGAAACTGTAGCAAACAAAACTGGTGACATTACTACTATACCAACGTGACGTGCATATGAACTGATCAAAAATTAAAAATAAACTAAGATGAATGTGCAAAATGTTTAACGACTTTCTCAATTTTAACCCATTTTTGACCCCTTAAAAACTATTTTAACCGGCTAAAGACCCATAAAAGAATGGTGCATAAAAAATCCAATTATTTGAGGTCCCTAGCGCCGCTCTGCAACTTTTAGTTTCGGAGGAGATAGAGTTTGAAAATATGTAGACAGACAGACAGACAGACATATAGCCGTTTATATATAGATTAATAAAAGGTGAATCAGCATAGATAATTCCACTGTTTTATGTCTTAATTTGCTTCAGTTTGTGTTGATCTGTTACACCTTCGCATTGTATTGCCTTTTATAAAATAGTAGCGAGGGGTACCCGGCGTTGCCCGGGTGTTTGGAGGTGTGTGTGGAAACTCCGGGGGTGGGGGGGGGGGTTAAAAAAAAAAAAGTAAGTATGAGGATCAAACCCGAACCCTTGAGGCAAAGTTGTAAATTAAAGTGTGAAAAAAAAAACGTGCGACGTTAACCATTGCCCCACCGCGAGATGCTAACGGAAACACATTTGAATTTATTACTTAGATTTAGCAGGTGCCCGTTTTAATGAGTTAATGAGGTCAAGTTTGACTGCGAGATTTCATTTACTGCTGAACGCTTTTTTTTCCCCCCCAAGATGTTATAGGAAAAAGACTAACCCACATGCGGCGAGTGACAAATGTTGAATATTTATCTTCCCGAAATCCAGCAAATTAAATAGACAGGCGAGCTTCGTTGTTAACTCTGAGATATTACGATTTATATGTGATATAAACAGTTGTGAAGCGAGCGACTGCTTCTCTGAAAATAACCTTTTGTAGACAGACAGACAAAGCGAACACACATACAAACATACATTTTCGCTTTTATATTTATAGATTGTTTTTTGTTGTTGTTGTCTCTTGTTTTCAGAGTAATTTCCATTTTTTTCTATGGTAACTCAAAATATCCAACAAAAGTTTCTAAAAGGCAAACACGAGTGCAGTAATAAGCAACGGAGAAATTACCAATAAAGACACTCTTTTGTTCCAAACATTCTTCGATCCATCATTGCCCACAGCAGCAACAGCAGGATCATCAAACGGATCCCGGAGGTCATGTTTTACCGCAAGCATGGATCACTCAAATTTCGTATGAAAAGAAAACAAAAAAAGACAACAGTGAATCTTCAGATAGTTAATGGGTTTTCGGTTAATTTACATGGCTAATTGTAATATTAAACATAAGCACTTATAAGCTCCAATACTATTTGACAAAAGTGCACTAAAGATGGCATGAAGCATCCTTGGTATGCTGGTTGTGTTGGGTAGTTGTAAACATTGTAGGTTAAATTTAAAATACTTGTGTCAATTTAACTTCTGTTCTCTGTTAGGGGTCAAAAATGGGTCAATGCTAAAGTTTTGGTTTCAATTCTAGCTGATAGCACCTAAATACTTTTCTTTTAGTTTTGAAATCACGAGTATAATAATATACACGGAATCTGGACTAATCTTCTTCTATAATATAAATCTCACCTGTCTGTTTAAATGTATGTTTGTATGTCTGCCTAAAACTTTCGACAGAGGCGATAGATTTTTCAAGATCAATATTGTTTTGAAGCCCACCCTTCGGATGACAAATATAAAAAAATTGGCCAAAAACATTCATCTTTTCATCCTTAACTGAGCACTTTTCTACAGAGCAGGGTCGCTTTTTTCACTGATATTTTCGAAAGTCATCCCCTCTCTTTGATTGAATAGTCTTAATTTAAACTTTCACCACTTCCAGTTTGGCGATGAGCGTAACAGCAAAAACGTTACGTTTTTTTTTTCACATTCTTTTCCTCCTTCACGATAAGGATTTCGAGAGAAACAGGAACCAGTAAGAGAATTCCAAAGTCTAGCAGTTCTGGGGAAGAAAATATTAGATTAAAAGGTTTTCTGGCATCAGGGGATCTCTGTTGTGTAGGGGTGGGATTTTGCTGCTTGAGATTTCACATTCTAGTACTGTTAATAATAATAAACACTTGCAGATAAAAACAGTTGGACCAAATTTGGCATGAATTCCTTTACATAACAAATGCTGAATACAAAAGTCAACATTGAATAAAAGATGACAATAATTTTTTAAAGTATCCAAAACTATTTGACAGAATTTCACCAGATTTGACAGTCATTGAATATTCCATCCAATTTTCTGTTATGGGGGGGGGGGCTCCATATTTTGACAAGCTTCTGGGATTGACCTTTACTTCTGATCTGAAATGGAACACGTACATCAAATCTGTTGCCAAGGCCGCTGGAAAAATGGTGGGATCCTTCTACCGCTCCAGTAGATATCTCATTACTGATGCAATTCTCTATCTATATAAAAGCCAAGTACGTCCAAGGATGGAGTACTGCTACCATATCTAGGCAGACGTTGCAAGCTTGTCTTTGTTTTATCGTTATTTCTATGGCAAGTACTCGTCTGAGCTCCAATCTCTGCCCCCCCCTCGCCAATTTTTCACAATAAACACCCGTCTAGCTGAAACCACTATCAGTAATTTTTCCCACTCTTTATCTGTGCCTAAATCAAAACATAGATTCCATGAACAAAGCTTCTTTCTTAGAAGTGCACGCCTGTGGAACTCTCTTCCATTTGCCTGTTTCCCACCTGACTACAACTAGGATGTCTTCAAGTCCAATATAAACAAATTCCTGATAAACCGCCCTTTTAAGTAAGACACTTTATCAGATCTCTATTACTAACGATTACTATGATATTGTCCCATTGATTACTGTACACACAATAACCCTTATCCCTGCGTGGCTTCTTGGCCTTGATAAGTGGTGACTTCCATGTAAAAAAAAAATATTCACATGATTATTGTGTAACAGATTCGTCCTAAGGATAACTTCTATGCTGGGCAAATGTACTTTGATTGAGTTTTTTTTTCATTATTATAGCAAAGTTTGAAAAATGAAAGATATTTCAAGTCAAGTGAAGCCCATAGTATCTACAAAATTGTCATGTCACAGTAATGAAAATATCCAAAAATTACAAAAAACGATAAGGTAGAAAATTAATTATTAATGAAAAAAGTTTTTCGAAGACGATTAGCGAAAATTAAGTTTTGCTTAATTGGCCAAAGATTTTCGGTTTTTAGAAAATATTTACCTCCATTTTGTTACGATTAGAAAGGGTTCGAAAGAGAGTTGTCAACCTAATAGGTCCCGCACTGCCAGCTAGGCTTCAACCTCTGTCCCATCGACAGAAATGTTGCATCTTTCTGCCTGTTTTACAAGTATTTTAATGGTAGGTGATCCGACGAACTACAAACCTTTTTACCGTTTCGACGTAAATACCCCAGACAAACTCGGCAAGCAGCAAAATCCCGCCCCTACGGATTCTTAAATGCCAGAAAGCCTTTTACTTCTCCAGGACTGCTAGATTTTGGAATTCCCTTCCGGGTGCCTGCTTCCCTAACTGTACTGACATGCAAAAATTCAAGTGTCAAGTAAACAAACATCTTGCTGCTCAACTCCCTACATACAGATTATGTAAGCAGCTCCCTACACCAACGTGGCACTCTGCCTTGTTGTGGGTGAAAATGCAAGTAAAACAAAAAAAAAAAGTAGTGAAAATTAAGTTTTACTAAATTGGCCAAAGATTTTCAGTTTTTAGAAAATATTTACTTTCCGAAGCTGGAGAGTTTGAATCGTAACTTCGCTCCAGTTTTTTTTTTTTTTTTTTTTTAAACTTAATTTTTGCTAATTTTCTTAGAAACCGTTTTCATTAATAATTAATTTTCTACCTCATCATTTTTCGTAATTTTTGGATATGTTCCTTACTGTGACCTGATACGATTGGTGTTACTTGAAATTCAATATTTCAATTTTTGAATTTTGGTACAATAGTGAAGAAGAATCGTTTGATTCCAGCAAACTGTTTGCACATTCTCATTTGTTTTAAGATTTGTGTTGCCGCTAACTTACAATTTCCGCATAGACGTGTTACTTTTTGGGGTTTGGAATGATTTTCATTGGTTGAAAATATTTTGAGTTCACATGTTCCCATGAAAACTTCCTTGAGAAAAACGAATTCCAACGAAGCAGAGAAGGAAAGGGTGTATCAGTTAGCGGCATTTTCTTTTTAGCGTTCTTAGGAATCACTTCATGATTAAGTCGCCAAGGTATTTTTTTGATGTAATGACAATACAACCCAAAAATAGGCACTCTGGATTGAGACAAAAATTAAAATTGCTTTAGTGTAGAAGAATTTTTCCTTCATTAACCAAGGAAAGGAAAGATGAAGTTCAATATCAGAAAAGACATTGTATTTTGCTCCCAATCAAACGAATTCTAACAGAGCAGAAAAAGAAAGAGCGTATGAATTAGAGACACTTGTTTTAAGCATTCATCGGAATCACTTTACAATTTAGATTTCAAAAATCTATTTTCTGTGTGTCTTTTTAACTGTATTAATCTAAATCTTCAAAGAATCAGCTCTATTTTGTCTATTAAACTTATAAAAACTGGTATAAAATCAAGGGAAATAAATTTATGAACTTATTCTAAATCTTAAAAGAATTAGCTCTATTTTCGCTATAAACCTACGAAAAGGGGTATAAAATTATGTGAAATAACTGTATGAACTTAATATAATCTTAAAAGTATCGGCTCGATTTTCTCTATTAAATTAACTATAAGTGCCATAACATCAAAGGAAATAACTGTAATAACTTAATCCTAATCTTAAAAGAATCAGCTCTATTTTCTTTGTTTACCTAACAGAAAATAACATAAAATCAAAGGAAATAAATGTATGAACTTAATCTAAATTCTAAAATAATCAGCTTAATTTTCTCTATTAAACTAACCAAAAGTAGCATAAACTCAAAGGAAATAACTGTATAAACTTAAGCTAAATCTTTGTCTGTAAAACTAACTAAAAGTGGCATAAAATCAAAGAAAATATCTTTATGAAATTAATTTAAATCTTTAAAAAATCAGCTCTACTTTGTCTGTAAAACTAACTAAAAGTGGCATAAAATCAAAGAAAATATCTTTATGAAATTAATTTAAATCTTTAAAAAATCAGCTCTACTTTGTCTGTAAAACTAACTAAAAGTGGCATAAAATCAAGGGAAATAATTGTTTGAACTTAATCTAAATCTTAAAGAATCAGCTCTACTTTCTTTATTAAACTAACAATCCAATATTTATTCAAATATTTTTGCAGACCATGTTTTCTTTTACACACATTTTTGATTAATCTTTAATTAAGCAAATTCTAACGATGAAGAGAAAGAAAGAGAGTAGCAATTAGAGATATTTGTTTTTTAGCGTTTGCTGGAATTACTTTACGATTTTAGTCGCCACAAATCATCTTTAACTGCCAGTAAACATCTTTCTACTGGAGATTTCCACTTCCTAACATACTAAACGTATCAAATATTTATGCCTCCCAAAATCCAACCTCAGGTCCACGTCCTGGGAGGTGGTAACAGGGTTAAGATGCTGGGGCATTTTGCAGTATAGACAGTAAATTGAAAAAGTGGTTAAAAAACAAATATTTAACAAATAAATTATACCAAAAACAACATAAGTTATTTTTTTTCTACCTGCCTAGGTAAGTTTTTTGTTGTTGTGTGTTTTAACTTATTTTAAAGCATTTATTTACTTTGAACACACAAATAGTGGAGAGTCTTAAGTTAGAACAAGAAAAAAATGGACGACATTAGATGGTCACCTGGGTAGTCTCAACAATCAATCGAAAATTAAACAAAATACTGGTATAAAACAACCCAATAAATACCATAGTGACAATTATTGGGCAGGTTTATAACAGTATTTTGTTTATTTTTGGAGCAATTATCAAAGATCTCTGCTGGGCTTATGACAGCCATGATTACTTTCTGTTTTAAATGAACAAACTGAATGCACAAATTCTTTTGAACCAAAAAAACGCTTTAAAATAAGTTAAAATAAAAAAAATTATCTTGATAGGTAAAAGAGTAACATCTTTCCTGCGGCATTATTTATTTGCTATGTATTTGTTTATTTGTTATATATTTGTTTTTTTAACACATTTCATTTTGTTGCCTATACTGCAATATAACCAGATATTGAATTGTTGGGTATCCTTGAAACAGATGGGATCCGCTTCAATCTTAATATCCCTGGCTGATGAGGCTCTGGTAAAATAATATTAACATAGCTGTATGTTTCAATAAGTCTGAAGATTTTTATAATGTACTACCACATGATGGTCTCTCTCAACAATAACAGCCAACCCCAATGTGGTTTGCCATTGTTTATCTCTCTTCTGTCATCTCTCACATTGGCGACTGCTGATGGAGCGACTACAATGGCTTATAAATATAAAAAGAAAACCATACAAGAGAAAATACAGGAAATACAAACTCCACAGAAATGCGTTGAAGAAAAAAAAAACACGCACAAAAAAAAAAGTGAGTCGATAATGCGATGGTTTCCCCCTCCCCATTCACTTTTAGACGAATAAAGTAATCCATGTCAGAAAATCTTATTTTTGTAAAATGTTCCTTTACAGTATCAATCCGTGATGGGAAGAATCAAGCCGAGAAAACCAAGAAACAGGAAAAGGTATGGTGACTTTATCATCGTATATGTATATATATATATATATATATATATATATATATATATATAGAGAGAGAGAATAAATGACAAAAAACTATATTCCAAAATTCATGATGTTGACTATCTTTTAATTTATTCCTTTAATTCAGTTGACATTTACAATTCTTGACAGTATTTGTTTCATAACGCAAAATCAATCACTTAATTATTATATCAATCAGTGAATCTATTATGCCTTTAACTCATCAGAAGAAATAGCAACAATCAATCCGTCAAAAGGAATTGAAGTGTGATTTGACATGATTAAAATCCGAAAATTGGAAGAGAAGCTGCAAATACCTTTTTATTTTTCCATTACGCCATATTGAATTTTTATCAAACAAAGTCATTAAACCCAACTATTCGTACTAACAATTTTAATTAATTTATGAATCTTCTACCAAAATGTTCTATTTAATAATTAGTAAATTTATTAATTCTAAGTTGTGTATACATACTTATGAAAATAATATCAACAAATTATAAACTATTATACATGTTTGTATATATGAAACTAAACTAAGCTAAAAAATTATTAGAATATATATATATATATATATATATATACATATATATATATATATATATATATAATCGCAGCAAATTCGTTCTCAAATATTGCCATTACTTAATATAGTGTTAGAAAATTTTGGCACGCATACAGCTCAGCGGTGAGCCGTACGAAAGTGGCTTTTAAGCCCGGTCAAACTCAAGCATTCTTTGGCACACGTGGTGCAGACACGAGTGCCACTAGCAGCATGTGCTGTACAGTCACTTCTATGAACATTTATATGCCATTTCAAACCACCTACAATCTTGCACGTCTGCCTGCAGTTGCCACAAGTTAATTCTGGCAACATAGGATCGTTTTGTGGGCCATTGCGCTGATGAGCAGTTTGGTGGCTTATCAGCCTAGCTCTGCTCAGACATAGTCTCCGCATGCCTCACGCTCCAGACCACTTTGACACTCGTTCATCAACTACCTCCTGAACATTCTCTTTCTGAATATCATGCTTCAGTTGTTCATGCTGGGTTCGGTCAGCTTCAAACTTTGCCCACACCTCCCCGCAAGGCCCTTTTTCACTCTCCACAATCCAAAGTCAAGCTCTTCCAGGTTTTATCATCCATCTCACATTTTTTAAGGTGGACCCCAAACAAACCTCGAACCTCATTTTAGGCTTTTGAGCCAGACGCCTTCCCTCGGCAAGCTCACCATAAAGGAGTTGTATGGGAAGTTGGTTGTCTGGCATCCTTACCACATGATCACTCCATCTCAGTCTATATTTGATAATAAGAGCTTCAATGCTTAGACATTGGGTCTCTTCAAGAACCTCAACATCATTAATCTGCATTTGCCAGGGCACACCTAGGATTCAACATAGGCACAGCTGGTGAAACCGCTCAAGACATCTCAGATGCTTCCTGTATATCATCCAAGTCTCACAAGCATAGAGAAGAGCAGAGAGAACGTATGTGACATAGACCTTAATCTTTGTTGATAGCGAGATTCCATGACAGCTCCACAAACACTTGTCCAACTTTCCAAAAGCATCACTTGCCTTGCTGATTCGTAACGAAACTTCATCATCCAGGGCTCCAGTCATGCTTAGTGTGCTACCCAGGTACACAAACTTAACGACAACTGCTATCTTTGACCCATAGACATAAACTAGCAGGGCTACCCGGCGTTGCTCGGGACCATATAAACAATGAAAAAACAAAAGCAGATATTGAACATATGTTTTATTCTTAGGGGAGAGGAATCTTTCATCTTAAGTTTTAGCGTTACAAACAAACATTTGTCTTTTATATATATAGATAATGACAGGTTTTTTGGGGGCCCCCTCGAAGATAACTGATCAGTTGACCAACTTCTAGTGGTCCGTTTGACGTGAAATTTCGATATTTGTCATCCGGGTGATGGGGCTTCGATATGATACCAAATTTGTCAAGTTTGGTTCCGTCTTTCAAAAGTTTTAGCGTTACAAACAAACATACATACATACACACAGACGTTTGGCTTTTATATATATAGACATAAATTGATGGTTCATAGTATGGCACGTTTGGTGTAGGCTAATACCTTAAGACAGTTTTTTCAGACTGATAGCCCAATGCGTTGCAGGCAACTGCAAGGGCGTCCACAAGATGCTGCATATCAGCCCCCTGTATGAGCCACAAGATCACAGTCACCTGCATAGAGCAAGTCATGAATCATGTTGGTGAGTACTTTCATGCTTGCACTGAAACGCCTAATGTTGAACCCACCTCCCAGTAGTTCGGTAGTAAATATAGACACCATCAGAGCAATCCCTGAACGCCATCCGAAAGACCATGGTGAAGTACAAAGCAAAGAGCGTGGGTGCTGGAATGTCTCCCTGCTTAATACCATTTCCTACTGAAATAGGATCAGCCAGTTCTCCCCCAACGTTGATCACAGCCTTCATTTCATCATGGAAGGGCTTTAAGATGGTTACGAACTTGTCAGGACAGCCAAGCTTTTTCAGAATCTCCCACAAAGCATCCTTATTTACTGCATCAAAGGCCTTGGATAAATCGACGAACACTTGATACAGATCCTTTCACTGTTTTATATTTTCTCCTGTAGTTGCCTGGTTGTAAAAATCATATCCACTGTCCCTCGACCACTTCTGAAACCACACTGCGACTCAGGCAGAACGTATATATATATATATATATATATATATATATATATATATATATATATTTATATATATATACACACACACGCACACACTTGAGGTAACATGACTACATAGCCATAGTCATCTATATATATAAAAGCGAAAATGTATGTATGTTTGTATGTGTGTTCGCTTTTTCTGTATGTCAACAAAAGGATTTTTTCAGAGAAGCGGTCGCTTGCTTCACAACTTTTTAAAACTTTTTATATCACATATAAATCGTAATACCTCACAGTTAACAACGAAGCTCGCCTGTCTATTTAATTTGCTCGATTTCAGGAAGATAAATATTCAAGATTTGTCGCTCGCCGCATGTGGGTTAGTCTTTTTCCTATAACATCTTGGGGGAAAAAAAAAAGCGTTCAGCAGTAAATGAAATACTATCCTGCAGTCAAACTTGACCTCATTAACTCATTAAAACGGGCACCTGCCAAATCCAAGTAATTAAATAAATTCAAACATGTTTCCGTTAGCATCTGGCGGTGGGGCAATGGTTAACGCCGCACGGTTTTTTTTTTTCACACTTTAATTTACAACTTTGCCTCAACGGTTCGGGTTCGATCCTCATACTTACCTACCAAAAACATTTTTTTTAACCCCCCCCCCCCCCGGGGTTTCCACACACACCTCCAAACACCCGGGCAACGCCGGGTACCCCTCGCTAGTGTTATAATAAAACACATGCATTAATAATAATAAGGAAAGACAGAAAATCCTCCTCTTCCCTGTAACATTGCAATAGTTATAACATTAACTAAGAAAACAAAGGCAAATACTAAAGTGGTTAAAAAACAAATATCTAATAAATAAATATATAACAAATAAACAAATATATAAAAAATAATATTTAACAAATAAATTATACCAAAAACAACATAAGTTATATCTTTATTTTTTTATAACAGTATTTTGTTTATTTTTTGAGCAATTATCAAGGGTCTCTGCTGGGTTTATGACAACCATGATTACTTTCTGTTTTAACTAGGCAAACAGAATGCACAAATTCTTTTGAACAAAAAAACGCTTTAAAATAAGTTAAAATAAAAAATTATCTTGATAGGTAAAAGAGTAACATCTTTCCTGCAGTATTATTTATTTGCTATGTATTTGTTTATTTGTTATATATTTGTTTATTTGTTGTGCATTTGTTTATTTGTTATGTATGTGTTTATTTGTTATGCATTTGTTTATTTGTTATGTGTTTGTTTATTTGCTATATATTTGTTTATTCGTTATATATTTGTTTATTTGTTATGTATTTGTTTTTTTTATATATTTGTTTTTTTTATATATTTGTTATATATTTGTTATATATTTGTTTATTTGTTCTGTATTTGTTTATTGTTTATATATTTGTTTTCTTTGTTATATATTTGTTTATTTATTATATATTTATTTGTTATGTATTTGTTGTTTTGTTATATATTTGTTTATTTGTTATATATTTGTTTATTTGTTAATATTTGTTGTTTTGTTATATATTTGTTTATTTGTTATGTATTTGTTTATTTGTTATGTATTTGTTTATTTGTTAAATATTTGTTTTTTTGTTATATATTTGTTTATTGTTTATATATTTATTTATTTGTTATATATTTATTTATTTGTTATATATTTGTTTATTTGTTATATATTGTTTATTTGTTATATATTTGTTTATTTGTTACATATTTATTTATTTGTTTGTTATGTGTTTGTTTGTCATTTATTTGTTTTTTGTTACGTATTTGTTTATTTGCTATATATTTATTTATTTGTTATGTATTTGTTTATTTTTTATATATTTGTTTATGTGTTATATATTTATTTGTTATATATTTATTTATTTGTTATATATTGTTTTTTTTAACACTTTTTCATTTTGTTTTTATACTGTAATATGCCTTGATATTGAATTGTTGGATATCCTTGAAACCGATGTGAGCCACTTTAATCTTAATACTCCTGACTGAACATACATATATACACACACACTTGAGGTAACATGACCACATTGCCACATACATAGACATTTAATAATAAGACACATGTATTAATAATATTAATGAAAGACAGAAGATCCTCCTCTTCCCCATAACATTGCAATAGTCATAACATTAACTAAGAAAATAAAAGCAAATACTAAAGATAATGTTAAAAAATGAAATAATAATAATGTTAATGCTAACTAATAGGGGTGGGGGTACCTGACTTTGCCCGGTCATAAAATATGCTCAAATGTGATATTTTTATTTGTCCAGATTTCGTATATATTATTATAGAGCCGTGATTTCAAAAGTAAAAGAAAAGTATTTGGGTGCCATCAGCGAGAATCGAAACCGAAAACAAAACTGTAGCATTCAAAGCTGGTGACGTTACCACTGTACCAACGTGACACGCATATTAACTGATTAAAAATTAAAAATAAACTAAGATGAATGTACAAAATGTCTAATGATTTTTTTTAAGTTTTGACCATTTTTGACCCATTAAAAATTATTTTAATTGGCTAAAGACCCATGAAAGAACAGTCCATAAAAAAATCCAATCATTTGAGACCCCTAGCGCCACTCTGTGACTTTTAGTTTCGGAAGAGATAGAGTTTGAAAATATGCAGACAGACAGACAAATGTAGTGAGTTTTATAAATTAGATTAACAAGACAAGTAATAAGAATAACAATAATTATAACAGTAAATAGCCAATAGTAATAATAATCACATTAGTAATAATAGAAGCAAAAAAAAAAATACTAATACAACTAATAATAACAATAAGCAATGATGAGCCCGGTCAGTACCAGATGGGTGACCATTTGTGACTTCCAGGTGCTGTATCTACACTCCGCTTATCTCGGTATTGTTTCCATTGTCCCGGACTTCTCCTTGCCACTGGACTCAAGCAGTGCCGATTCAGTAGAGGTGTGGTTAGGGATTGCTGGCAATCAGAGTTTTCCCGGAAAATCAGTCCCATTACTGTTTTTTTTTACTCATATCATGTTTAATGTTTGTGCAAAATTTCAAAAAATTCCAAGGCGTAGTTATTGAGAAAAGTGCGGACACTTTTTTTGCCACGGGGGGCCAATAATATTTGGCGTTTCCAACCAGTGTTATATAGTCACTCTTCCCTGCTCTTTTCCATTTTTTGTTGATCCAAAGTGAAAACGTTTTCTCTCTGAAAAGGTATTATCGTACATACACAAAGAAGACAACAAGGTGTTTAGCTTTAAATATACTTTATTTTAAACATTGATACTCATTTTTCCTTAGAATTGCTTATGACTATCTACCATATCACATTATTACATGCGTCTTCACTAACTGTTTATTCAACTTCAAATCCTTTCAAGTCATGTGATAAAACTGACGAATCATATGAAACTGCTGACCTCAAAGGTCATCACATTAATTATATCTAAATGATTCGATGCACCCTTGAAAATCATGTATACACTTAGTATTAGCAAATTGTCGCATGAATTATAGTCAGCTAACGTATTTCCTAACTTCCAGCGTAGCTGCTACCAGAAGCTGTAACAAGGCAAATCAGTTCCTTTGCTTTTTTCTCTCACGCCTATATCTCCCCAGCTTGTACTCTTTTTTTTTTATTACGTTTTTCCAATATTTTTATACTTTCATAACATATATTTTTTTTTTTTTTTTTTACATAAACGTCACCACTTATCAAGGCCGATAGGCCACTCAAGGATAAGGGTTAAAGAGTGTAGAGTAGTCAAAAGGACAATATAGTAATCAATAGTAATGGAAGTTCGGTAAATTTGTTAACTTAAGTGGAACGGCTCATCAGAAATTTGTTCACGTTGGACTTGAAGACAACCATATTATAGAAAGCTGGAAATCAGGAAAACGGAAGACAATTCCACAGGTGTGCAGTTCTAAGAAAGAAGCTTTGATCATGGAATCTATGTTTAGGTTTAGGTACAGATAAAGAGTGGGGAAAATTATTGATAATGTTTTCAGCTAGTCTAGTGTTTCTTGTGAAAGTTTGGTGAGGGGGGACCATAGATTGAAGCTCAGTTGAACACTTTCCATGAAAATAACGATAAAGCAGAGACAAACTCGCAACATCTCTTCTGCGAGAAAGAGGTTGCAGCGAAGAGAAAAGGACATCTCCCACCAGGCCACGAAGTCTATTTTGAACCCTATCAAGGCAGGACAAGTCTTTTCTAGCAGCTCCTGCCCATATGTGGCAACAGTACTCATATTTGTTATATAAATTCAAATAAAAAACTTTTATTTTTAAAATATAAAAAGCAAAAAGCAAAAAGCAAAAAATATTTTATTTTTATGATTTCATAAACATATATTTCTTATAAAATTTCAAATAAAATAAAAACTTTTATTTTTTTTATTTTGTTGTTAAAAGTGCAAATAAAGACTAATTGTGCCATTTTAATCTTTTTATAATTGTGCCATTTTAATCTTTTTATAATTTTGTTAATTTTTATTGTATACTTTTCAACAATGTCCTTTTCTTATTATTTAATTTCGATAAATCGATTCACAATAGAAATACTGAAGAACTGATTTGCCTTGTCAACCATTATGGCCGTGCTACGTCAGAAGTTAGCTGACTATAACTGCTGCATGTGTTATATCACCCTACTAGCATAATTAGCTAACTGGTTTTGTACGCAGCTCAACAAACCTAAATTGAGGCCAGCATTATGATTAAAAATAATATGGAATGGTGATTATAGCAAGTGGGGAAAAATTAAATATAAACCTCATTAAGTTCTAAAAAATTTTCTTTTTGTTTACAAAGAGAATGTCTGAAAGACTTAATGTAAATAATTTCTAGAATCTTGGAATGAAACGGAGAGTGAAACTTGTACAGAATGAGCAATAAGTAAACACTAAAATCAGCAGCACAGGAACGGTTATTTATAAGGTGTTCAGCAATGGATGAACAGTATTCTGGTGATAAATATATGACATGGACAAGAAAATAGTTTTAAAACATCTCTCTCTCTCTCTCTCTCTCTCTTTTCTCCTCTTCCCTCCCTGAAACTCTTTCAACAGAAACAAATCGTTAACAAATAATAACATTAAAATATCACTCTAACTATTGACTAATTGCGTTCCTGTTAATCCCAAAACGAATGACTAAAAAAACATATTTTGTCTGCGGCGATAAAGGAAAAGATAAGATTATTTGCATTATTTCGATTATTAAAACCACTGTTCTCATCTTTTGTGTTATTTTCATGTTTTGGTCAATGTAACCTTTGACCTGTTCCAGGTGCATCTTTATCTGCAAGGACCCATGGGGTCATGGATAATGTACTTGGTAAAATTCTAAATATATTTAACAGAGAGTTCAGCTTAGAGCAAATTGAGGCAGACCTGAGGAGAGAACGCTCAGCAGAGATTTAGATCGAATGGAGCAGATCAACCAGACGACAAAGTATCTCACCTGATACTTAACTGAAATTTTACAAAGATGTGGATGTTAGACTTTAGGGGTCTTTTTCCGCAATGCCGATATCACACACACAGACACACATGCGGAGCATGACTGACACGATATATCTGAATTTGTGTATTTTCTTGTGACTCTGAATTGTTCCCTTCACCGAGCCAATATCCAAGATATGGCATTTATTTATTTCTCGCCACCAGAAGATGTGACACAAGGTCGGAAGGTAGGAAAATGGGCCTAAGGAGTAGCATTTTATCCCCTGCAAAAATAAGTCTTAGTAGCCCTGTCAGCATTCCGAGGTTGCCTCAGATAACAAGTGATAAACTTGCTCCACCTGAAAGCTGGGAGAGTGGACCTCCTAGAACTAGCTAAAACGTTTGCATCAATCCGACAGCTAAAATAGCCACTGAAATGGCCTGGCTTCTGTCTGATTGTCGAGGTGAGGTTGGAACCTCGACTAATGTATACTACGAAGTTCACATACACACAGTGTTGACTTGTGAAATGACTCAGCCACACCTACAGACAGACAACTTTCCTTTAGGAGCGGAAGTAGGGAATTGATGGGGGTCTGGAGAACTTTTTTCTTGGACGCATTGTTGGAGATGATATGGGAGAAAAAGCATGGAGATGACATTTCACTTAATTGCAGATCACTTTCCTTTTCTTCTTTTTTTTCTTTACTTTTTTCAACCCAAATAAGGTATGTTGCCACTTGGACGCATGTGAGACCATGCCACAAGGATACTAGACACACCAAAATGTTTATTCACATTACATTTAACTTTCAACGTGATAGTACAGTCAGAGAAGCAGGAAACAGGGGGGAATTCCAAAGTCTAGCAGTCCAAAGGCATAAACTATTAGAGTAGAAAACTTTCCAGTATATAGGGACTTCTACAGTGAAGAGGGCGAGATTTTGTTACTTGTTGGCTTGGTTGGAAGTATGTACGTCGGGGGGGGGCACAAATGCTCTGAGTTCATCAGAGCACATTCCATTAAAGTACTTGCAAAACAGACATAGATGCTCTCCAACACCCTGGAAAACCTCATCAGTATGTCCTGTATTTAAGAATTCAGGTGAAAAGTCATCTCCCTCTCAGTACAGACCAATAAGTCTCCTGTGTGTCATGAGTAAGTTGCTGGAATCCATATTAAATAAAGAAGTAGTCAACCACCTCAACAGAAACAACCTTCTTAGTGACATGCAATATGGTTTCCGCTCTGCAAGATCTACAGCAGATGTGCTAACGGTTATATCTCATAGGATTAGTGAATTTCTTGACAAAGGCTTCCTTTCCAGGGCAAAATTGCTCTTGACATATCGAAGGCCTTCGATAAGGTATGGCATAAGTGCCTACTTCACAAGATTTCCAGCTACGGTATAACTGGAAATGTTTTCTCAATCATTAAATCATTTCTCTCCGATAGGTTCATAAGAGTAGTGGTTGATGGGCAGAAATCAGAAGCCCACAGTATTAATGCTGGAGTCCCTCAGGGGTCCATCCTGGGCCCAACTCTCTTCCTGATCTACATCAATGATCTCCCAAAACACATACTTAAATCATTCGTTGACATCTATGCTGATGATACGACCATCTATGGCAACACATCAAAGGCCGTAAATGACAAAGTTCTCTCGGATTCTCTCTCCTCTGATCTTGAGCGCATGGTACAGTTGGGGAAGAGGTGGCTGGTCACTTTTAATGCATCCAAAACCAAGCTGCTATCTCTACATCATCAACGCTCTGATCCCAATCTGGCATCAATTGAAATGGATGGCTCTCGTCTTGGGGAGGCTCCATGTTTTGACAAGCTTCTGGATTTGGCCTTTACTCCTGATCTGAAATGAAACACGTACATCAGGTCTGTTGCCAAGGACGCTGGGAAAATGGTGGGATCCTTCTACCGCTCCAGAAGATATCTCACTACTGATGCAATTCTCTATCTGTATAAAAGCCAAGTATGTCCAAGGATGGAGTACTGCTGCCACATCTAGGAAGGAGCTGCTAAAAACAGCCTATCCTGCCTTGACAGAGTACAAAATAGACTTTGTGATTTAGTGGGGGATTCCCTTTTCTCTTCTCTGCAACCTCTCTCCCATAGAAGAGACGTTGTGAGCCTGTCTTTGTTTTATCGTTATTTCCATGACAGGTGCTCATCTAAGCTCCAATCTCTCGCCCCCCCCCCTCGCCAATCTTTCATGAGAAACACCCGTCTGGCTTAAACTACTGTCAATAATTTTCCCCACTCTTTATCTGTGCCTAAATCCAAACGTAGATTCCATGAGCATAGCTTCTTTCTTAGAACTGCACGCCAGTGGAACTCTCTGCTGTTTGCCTGTTTCCCACCTGACTACAACTTGGATGTCTTCAAGTCCAACATAAACAACTCTTGACAAACCGCCCCCTTAAGTCTATCAAATCTCCAATACTAACGATTACTGTAATACTATCTTATTGATTACTGTACACGCAATAACCCTTATCCCTGAGTGGCCTTCGTGACCCCCATAAAAAAAAAAAAAGAAAAAAAAAGAAAGGAATACAACCCGGGCGATGGAACAGAGGTTATAGCTTAGATCTACTAGAGACATTTTTTTGGATCCTATCTGAGAGGGAGACACTATCGGTAGATGCACCCACCCAGATGTAACAACAATACTTCCTGCATTGGCTAATGGTGACTTTGTAGAGTTAGGGTTAGGTTAGGATATCATCAGATGTGAGTGATCTTCTAGCACGGTAGAGAGAGAGCCTACCGTCTTTGCAGCAGCCTTAGCAATATCCTCAATGTATTTGTTGCAACTCATGTTGCCTGTGAATGTTAAGCTGAGAAGTTTGAACGATGAGCTCTCAGATAGGGTGTTATTTGTCATGGCAATTGGTGGTTGAGAAGGTTTTTTTGTAATCGTTAAAGGAAAGAAGTTTAGTCGTAGTAGCATTAAATGTTATCTTCCATTGGTGACACTATTCCACTACAAAGGTTGTTTTCTAAGGTTTCTTCCATTTCCTTGTATATGTGTATTCGTTTGGCCATCTTCATTTAGCTCTAAAATTGCTGCTAGGTAATATGTAACCCAAAGGTTCATCTTTTCCCTTTCCCCCATTTCAAAACATATACATTCTTCACCTTCCATTCCTGAAAAGTAAAAGTTTGGGGTGAAGCTTTCCTTAAGTTGAATGAATTCTACATTATGGGCCCATACATTACCTCCTGGCGACCTCATATGAGATCACTTTAAAATTTTGATATATATTTGCAACTGTATTCTCCCAGTGATCTCCTATGAAATCACCTATCTTGCTTATTCCTATTTAAAATGTAATTCTGACTATTTCATCGCGCTTCTCACACTTTTTTTTTTTTTACCATATCCATGTTTCATAAAAATTTTTTTGAGTGGTTAAACAGGTAATGGGTTCAAAAAATGATGCGATTTTAATGCAAGCAAAGGGAAGTAAATGTGTCAGAAGAAGTCCCTTGTTTAAAAAAAATAAAAATAAAAGCTGTATTATAAGTTATGGTTCTTGTCCAAAATTCCCCCATGTTATAAAAAATACAAACAGAGAAAAATCTGTATAATGTACGTACGTGTGATGAAATGAAATCATATTCCAAAATTTGCGTAAATTGATCAATTAGTTTTCTTATTATACTAAACTGCCTGTGACAAAATTGTAATATTAATGATACTATTACTAATGATGATGTTAATACTGAGAAAAATATAATACAAATAATAATACCACTGATAACAATACTCATAATGATACTATTACTAATGATGATGTTAATACTGAGAAAAATATAATACAAATAATAATACCACTGATAACAATACTCATAATGATACTAAAATAACTAACCATAGCAATAAAATAGTACCATTAACTAAAAAAAAAATAAAATAATAAATAAAATAATTAAAAATTAAATGTAGTTTGCTTGAAGCATTGTGTGAGATAAGTATATAGAAAAGATTTAGAAGGCTATCACAATGCAAGCAATGGAATGCAGGCAGTGTTAAAGAAAGATAAAACAAGTGACAATGTATAAATCTCTCTCTCTCTCTCTCTCTCTCTCTCTCTCTCTCTCTCTCTCTCTATATATATATATATATATATATATATATATATATATATATATATGACTACTTCATTTAATCATATAAATTAATATACGAAAATATAATTTTATGCGTAAATTTCCAGTATTTACTTCAACAGTGCTCAATACATAGGTAGAGCTAGGTAGCAAGTTATAAAAATATATATGGCAATCAAGCTACACAGAATATTCCGTGTTTCATTTTCATGAGAATTCGTCAGGCTTATGCCTGACGAATTCTCACGAGAATGAAACATGGAAATAGGTTTGTGCCTGATGAATTCTCACAAGAATGAAACGCGGACTATTCTGTGTAGCTTAATTGCCATATATATTTTTATAACATATATTTATTCAATTATATTATACATCAATATGTCTTACTTGAAGATTCCAACTTTGGTACAGTGGTCTACTGTGTGTGATCGTGTTCCATGATATATTTTGGGGAAACCCCTTTGTCAAATGGTGGATGTTATAGCTTTCATCTAGCATGTTTTGTAATTAATTTTATTCAATTATGTTATGTATTAATAAATTATGGAGTTAAGTTCTTATAAAAAAAATTGCTTGATTTGATCAAATAGTTTTTAATGAGATTGATTGTATTGCTGCAATCTTGCCTATTTCGAGGGATGAGGATGGGGGTCCCTTTAAACGAAAAAAGGGATTAACAAAGGACAAAATGAAAAACGGATTAAAAAAGGACAGATAAACTCTGTAAAATAAGTGAAAAAAACTAAAATGTTTATTTAGGTATTTTTTCTGCCCATGTTTGAAAATAATCTTGTCAAATTTTGACAAAATTTAAGTGGTGAGTAGAGTTATCTCCCTTGGCGCCCATCCTCCTCATCCATGAAAAACAAGATGACCACGACACGATTGATCCCATTAAAATTTTATTTTTCTCTGGAAAATAAAAAAAATTACCTGATCAACTGAAGTGAAATTTTTTATTATGAAAACTTAATTCCGTAACGAGTAAGTACAATATAATTCTTTTGCAATATTTCCATTTTTTTAATGTCTGGATTAAAATAAACAAGTACCCTCAAAGCATAAGAATAAAAAAGTATGAAGAATCTATAAAACAATAGGTATTAGCAATAACAACAAAATGAAAATCACCCGCACCCTCCACAACAACAATGACAATTATAATCATGATACATAACGGAATAACTTGCTAATGCTACTATTTAGAATGCCGTTCTTAACATGGATGAGGGAGAGGTATCACTTAACAAATTAATATATAAAAAATAGTAAAGTGAATCTCTCTCCAAAAGTTATATTACAAAGAAATATATGAGGTTCCTTCAATAAGTTTCCAGATTTTTTTTGTATGAGCACTTTTATTGATAGTACACACATGAAACTCTAGCCCCCTTCGAAGTAATCTCCACCAGCTGCAATGCACTTATTGTACTGTGTATTCGGTTATTCTGTAGAACCAAGCAAGATAGGGGAGTGGTCATTAATTTAAATTTCTAAAAAGACCATTGATTTTGGGTTCCGTGGGAGGAGTAAATTTAATAAAGGTAGAATATTTGCTACTACCAATGCGGAATTATGTATCTGAGAGAGTGAGGCAAAGAGGGTAAATTATAATATTTATTAAATGGTAACGAAATGTGAATATTCTTGCATGAAAAATGGAAATGGTGAGTGTGGAAGATTTGCATAGAAATTGCTGCATAGTTTTCGAATGTATCACAGGAATAATCGACTTGATCGAATTTATAAGAGAGATAAGAACATCAATTTATATGAGTCTCCAAGAAACAACTGAAGTAACTCGACAATAATTCATACTTACTAGATTTATTATTTAATTGGAATTCGTTATTCGGGGCCCATGGCGCAGTGGATAGAGACGTTGAATCTCTACGATTCCAGGGGAACATTGTCTGAAGATAGCAGTTTCAATCCTACCCAAAGTCAGCCTACTTGGCCAAAACGTGGTGAGACGACAACAACTATGGAAGGCGGTAATTGCTGAGGATGCAGTTAGGAAATTCGGAGTTCTTATCACATCGTGGTTACCACCTGATGAAGGCCAGAAGAATAGTTAGTCGAAAGGTCATGAAATAACAACTAAAAATAAAAAAAGATGAGGATAATAGTCCGCAATAAATAGATTTTTGTTGTAATGCCTATGAATTCCCATTAATCGCTTAAAACTTGATCAATTTGCGTTATATTTGGAATATGATATTTTCATTTCATCACGGGTATGTACATCACACAGATTTTTCTTTGTTCTTGTTTCTTGTTATATTGGGAATTCTGGACAGGAACTAAAACATTTTATTTTTCAGATCTTGGACAAATATAGACAAATAATGAGGTTAAAAAAAGAAAATGGTCGGATTTCTCATGTGGATTTTTTTCTTTCTTTTTTAGTAAAAATACACCAAAAATGTCTTCACTGACAGCCACACTCTCACCTCCCTCCCTCTCTCTCTCTTACTTTCTTGCATCCATTTTCAGGTGGGTTATGCCGCTCACTTCCATGCAAAAATATCTGAAAAAAAAAAATAGAAAAAAAAAAGAGAAAAAGAAAAGAGAAAAGAAATGTATAATTCAAGGGAGATAATCACATAAAAATTCATTATTTTCATAAACTATAAAATATTCGATGCTAAGTAGTACAACCCTTGTTTTCCTTTAGTAGAATTTTTTGGTGCAACTACGCGATAACAGCGAAATTTGAAAAAATTGATTAAATATAAAAAGACAATGGTATCTACTGACTTTTTGTGTCAATTTCAACTAAAAGCAATGATGTCTACTTAATTGGCATGTCAGAAGTACTTAAATATTACTCCATTATTTAAAAAAAACATAAGTTTTCGCTTTTTATTAAAAAAAGTTGCCATATTTCTTTGAGAAGACTTGACATAACAAGGGAAGTAGCTCAGTTATGCTAAAAACAAGCAAAGGCACCGTTTATTGTAAAATTGGCAGTAGTTATATACTATTTACCTCCCTTTCGAACTCTCTGATATTTGCTTAATTGGCATGGCAGCAGCACTTATTACCGCATTATTTAAAAAAATATGCATTTTTAATCTTTATTGTAAAAACCCTTCACCATATTTTTTGTGAACACATTATATAATAACAAGGGAAATAACTCAGTTATGCTAAAAACAAGGGAAGTAACTCATATTTATGATTGTTAATGCACAATTTATTAAAAATTTGATACACGTTATTTACTTCCCTTTGAAACTCTCCTGTGTTTTTTTTTATCCAAACATTTTATTTTCACTAATTTTGTCAAATAATGTTTTCTTTAATAAATTTTTTTCAACCTTATAGTTTGTGGTAATTGTTGGATATATTCATTACTGTAACATGACAATTAAGTATAGACCATTGGTTTGCCTTGAAATTCAATATTACAAATTTTGAATTTTGCTATTATTGTGTAGTTGCACCAGTTCTTTTGAAATAAAATCTCTTTATATAATTTTATTAATAATTACAAGTACTATTGATAACATATAGAAAAATATATAGTACTATTGATAATATATAGAAAAATATATAGTACTATTGATAATATATAGAAAAATGTATAGTACTATTGATAATATATAGAAAAATATATAGTACTATTGATAATATATAGAAAAATATATAGTACTATTGATGACATATAGAAAAATATATAGTACTATTGATAATATATAGAAAAATACATAGTACTATTGATAATATATAGAAAAATGTATAGTACTATTGATAATATATAGAAAAATGTATAGTACTATTGATAATATATAGAAAAATATATAGTACTATTGATAATATATAGAAAAATATATAGTACTATTGATAATATATAGAAAAATATATAGTACTATTGATAATATATAGAAAAATGTATAGTACTATTGATAATATATAGAAAAATATATAGTACTATTGATAATATATAGAAAAATATATAGTACTATTGATAATATATAGAAAAATACATAGTACTATTGATAATATATAGAAAAATGTATAGTACTATTGATAATATATAGAAAAATGTATAGTACTATTGATAATATATAGAAAAATATATAGTACTATTGATAATATATAGAAAAATATATAGTACTATTGATAATATATAGAAAAATACATAGTACTATTGATAATATATAGAAAAATACATAGTACTATTGATAATATATAGAAAAATGTATAGTACTATTGATAATATATAGAAAAATATATAGTACTATTGATAATATATAGAAAAATATATAGTACTATTGATAATATATAGAAAAATGTATAGTACTATTGATAATATATAGAAAAATATATAGTACTATTGATAATATATAGAAAAATATATAGTACTATTGATAATATATAGAAAAATATATAGTACTATTGATGATATATAGAAAAATGTATAGTACTATTGATGATATATAGAAAAATGTATAGTACTATTGATAATATATAGAAAAATATATAGTACTATTGATAATATATAGAAAAATATATAGTACTATTTATAATATATAGAAAAATATATAGTACTATTGATAATATATAGAAAAATATATAGTACTATTGATAATATATAGAAAAATATATAGTACTATTGATAATATATAGAAAAATATATAGTACTATTGATAATATATAGAAAAATATATAGTACTATTGATAATATATAGAAAAATATATAGTACTATTGATAAAACAATACAAATCAATATTCATTACAAAATGTTAATTTATTAGAAACTTTAAAAGAAAACAAATATGCAAATGAGTAATGTTGATCTTGTGATTATTTAGAGATGATTATATTTATACTAGCAGGATCACCCAATGTTGCTCGGGATCAAATGAGAATCAACATAGATTCCACACTTCCAATACTTTTATTGTCATAGGAATCGCCCATATTTTTCAATCTAAGAAGAAACTACTAGAACAGAAGGATTTCCAGCATCTTGGTACCTCCACAGTGAAGGGGTGGGATTTTGATGATTGTTGGGTTAGTCGGGGTTTTTTATATCAAGGGGAGTACAAGTGCTATGAGTTTATCACAGCATATTCTGTTAAAGTACTTGTAAAACAGGCACAGGGATGCGGCAATGAAATAGAGGTTGGAGCTTGGTTGATAGTGCAGAAAGTATTAGAGTCGATACTTTTTGGAGCCTGTCTATGAAGGAAAGACTAGTGGTAGATGCAACAGCCCAGATGTGGCAACAATATTCCATGCATGGGCGAATGGTGGCTTTGAAGAGATACAGGATATTGTCAAGAAAGATCACCACACCTAATTCACCGCCCCCCCCCCAATGAAAAAGGTGGATTATAAATATGTTTAATGCTTTTGCGTAATTGCATAAATGAAATCTAAAATTCAACTCACAAGTTTCTCAAGAACTTTTGTCGGACATCTTCACTGGACTCAAACACTTTTTCTTGTCTGCAAAAAAGAAAGCAAAAAAAAAATATATATATATATTCTAATTTATAAAACTCACAATGTCTGTCTGTCTGTCTCCATATTTTCAAACTCTTTCTCTTCCGAAACTAAAAATCGCAAAGCGGCACTAGGGGCCTCAAATAACTGGATTTTTTATGGACCATTCTTTTATGGGTCTTTAAAACAGTTTTTAAGGGTAAAAAAAGCGTCAAAATTGAAACAAATCGTTATACATTTTGTACATTCATCTTAGTTTATTTTTAATTTTTAATTTTTAATCAGTTCATATGCGTGTCACGTTGGTACAGTGGTGACGTCACCAGCTTTGAATGCTGCAGTTTCGGTTTCAGTTTTAGCTGATGCCATCCAAATATATTTATTTTACTTTTGAAATCATGACTCTATAATAATATATACAAAATCTAGACAAATTAAAATATTATATTTAAGCTTATTTTACGACTGGGCAAAGCTGGACCCCTTCGACCCCCCCCCCCCACACTAGTATATTAGAAAAAGAAAATTGCCAAATCGATTTTCAATAAAGTCACAGCCATTGTATACTGCAAGTACTTTTAGGTGGTCAAATACTGTTGAAACTATCATTATGGAAAGCCCATCAGACAATTTGACACTCTGTAAAAAGCTTTTTCCAGATCTATGAAGGCAAGATACAGGTTCTTCTTCTTTAATCGTACCAATTGGTTTCAGATGGTCAAACACTGCAATACCGACATGAAGGGCCTTAGACTTTTCCCTGACATTTTGACGCCAGTTTTTGCTCAACAATTGCTTTTAAATGTGCATCTTCAAAAGTGCATCTTCAAATGTGCATCTTCAAATGTGCATCTTCAAAAGTGCACGGCCATAATAAAAGCTCTCATTACCAGCATGGAATTTCTGAAACTACCTTCATACTGTCCAATCGCTTGTAGACCTTTCTCGTCCATCCTCTGTTGGTATTGGTGGTCATTTTAAGAAGTATTACGACCAAGTGCAATAAAATCTACATATTTCTTCTGTTTTCATCTTCATTAATAAGAGCTGATATGCTGCTTCATTTGTTTTTTAAATTGCCCCAGACAAGGTATGAAGTCACTTGATATAAAGAGCTAAAAAATAAAATGCTAATTAAGGTAAAAAAAAAATCAGGTAACAATAAAGGTAAGATGGACTCTAATGAAAAAAACAGCAATTCTTCCCCCAATAAGACTTTGGTATTTTGTTATTTTCTCCCTCTCAGCTCTGTTTAACCCAGCATCATTGGGGGACACTAACTTCTACTAAGGTTGCTTCTTTCTCATTCTTTGCCCTTATCACTATGTCAGGTTTTATGGCTCCGTTTTCCTAGGTACGTAGCTGTAGGAATTACATAATCAAAGTGGATGGTGTATGACTTATTCCCAACTGTTTTTTCTGGTAAACATATTCCCATGACTTGTCACTGCATTCGATATTAAACTTTTTACAGATGGTGCAGTGGAGACATTTACACATTCCATTGTGTCGCATTCTATAATAGCCGTTCTCCGGCATATATACATGTGTGTGTGTGTGTGAGAGAGAGAGAGAGAGAAGTGTGAAAGAGAAAATAAGGAGAGAGCTTTCATATCCTTACAACTGGATGTTATGTGGCTCACACACTTTCTACTTCTACGTGTTATTGATAAAACCATTAATCATTTCAAAAGCAGTTATTATCATCATCTTCTGATCCTCTTTTTAACCAGTGGATGGTGTATGACTTATTTCCAACTGTTTTTTCTGGTAAACATATTCCCATGACTTGTTACTGCATTCGATATTAAACTTTTTACAGTGGTGCAGTGGAGACATTTACACATTCCATTGTGTCGCTTTGTATAATAGCCGTTCTCCGGCATATATACACATGTGTGTGTGTGTGTATATATGTGTGTGTGTGTTTGTATGTGTGTATGTGTGTGTTTGTGTGTGATGATCCAGTGGAGATATTTACACACTTCATTGTGTCGCATTGTATAATAGCCGTTCTCCGTCATATATACACGTGTGTGTATGTGTGTGCGTGTGTATGTGTGTGTGTGTGTGTCTGTCTGTGTGTACACATGTGGGTTTATTTCGAGATGAAAGAAAGAAAAGGTTCTTAGATGTTTTCTTGCCGGAGAGCAGAAATTGAAGTGTCCTCAGGTTGTCCAGTGGAGGTCTTCAGTGAAGTAGTCCTAGCCTGGGAGAATTCAGTGGACAGAGAGTGAGAGGAGAGAGGTCTGTCTTATGCATATATGTGTTTGTGTGTTTGTTTACATGTGTGTGTATATGTGTGCATGTGTGTTTGCATGGGTGTATGTATGTGTGTATGTGCGAGTGTGTGTGTGTATGTATGTGAGAGGGAGAGAAAGAGAGAGAGAGAGGAGTGTGAAAGAGAAAATGGGGAGAGAGCTTTCATACCAATTGTTTTTACTATTGATATTTGCGTACATCCTACACGTGAAACGTTATCGTAATTTCTACGCAATCTTTTAGAAACTGAACAGCTTAATGCGAGATGTTCTTTCTGGTATACGTTTCCAGGACTTGCTGCTGCATTCGACATTCAACTTTTTACACATCGTCCAGTGAAGTTATTTACACACTCCATAGTGTCGGATCATATAGTAGCCGTCCTCCCAGCATCTGTCCACCTGTGTGTGTGTGTGTGCCCAGCTAGAGAGGAATGGGCTGTGTCATACAGAAGCCATCGTCCAACAGAACCTTACAACTGGAGTCAAGTTGCTCTCCCTCTCTTTCACATCTAAGAGCTTCAAAATGATATGCTCACATTTATTTCCTTCTAATATTTTTTCTCTCTCTATACATTTTCCCGACTTACCTGAATTTCTACCAAAACTTTCCCCTGTTATAAATTGGAATGGTGTCCATCCCAAAATTTGTCTTTTCATAATCTTCTCTGACACTAAACCCAGAATAAAATCATAGCTGAAACATGTATGCACATATGTAGCTGAAATCTTCTTCTTTTCCTCTATTGTGGCACAATGGTGTAGCCCCTTTTGAGGGAGCTGGGGTCTCTATATTAATAAACCTTGTGCCTAACTTGTTCTGTACTTGTGAGGTACAGATGTGTTAAGCAGGTGTTTGTTCTGTTATGACTCAAGCCAAGAATTGAACCAATGGCAAAACGATGTAAGAAAGATCAAACCCAAAAGAACTCATAGGTTCAAAAACAAAACAATGTTTTAAACGTTATGTATGAATGTCCTCCCTTTCTCTCTCTTTCTCTATTTATATATTCCACTCCCCTTCTCTCTCTTTCTTCATTGAAAGAGAGAATTAAATATAATTCTATTGTTTTAAACAGTTGACTCTTGCATTCTAGAGTCGGAGGATGCGATATAGCATACGTCTGGTTTCAACTGGCCTTTATAAAATTATGCTCCTCAAAGGTTTTTCTTTCTCCAGGAAGTCATTCAGTTGATGCAGAAAACTGATAATTTCAGTGAACATTATCAATGTCTCTGTCTGTCTGTGTTGTGGCTTCATGAGGGGAGAGAGTCTGAAAAAAAAATTCTGTCAAGTCAACTGAATAATAAACATAAACTGAGCGCTTCCATCTACACGACTCAACATGGAAAATACCATTGATACAGTCCAACATAGTACCAAACAATTCTGTCCACACAATCCAGCACGGTCCCGAACAATACCGTTGACACAATCCTGAACAATTCTGTTGAAACAATATGGTACCATGGCAACCTCGGCAGTCACTCACTGAACGACTCTGACATCGACTTTTTATAGCCCTTGGATGAATTCATTTTCACCAGAGCTAGGCCCAACTAAGACAGAGACACGCTATTCTTGAGCACTTCTGTGCATGTATGTCCCATGTCTCATTAATTTCTTAGAAACTTAAGTCAAGAAAGAAATAACTATTTAATTATTTAGTTTCTTTCTCCTAAGTCTATTTTCTCCAATAAAACCTTGAAAAGAACTCAGCGAACGTTTCCTTGTGTCTTTCCTGCATAAAAAGTTTTATTCATGTTAGTTATACAGATGATTGAAAACCACTACATCAAGCAGCAACTCATAAAACAGTGATGACAAGAAGAATAAAAGGAATATGTATAAACATCTCTGTATGAATAAAGATGGTTCCTCCCTGTAAAACATTCACTCAGCTGTAACAACCGCCAACAACTTCCCTCACTCTCTATCTGTGCCTAAAACTAAACGAAAGTTCAATGAGCAGAGTTTCTTTCCGAGAACTGTCTGTCTGTGGAACGCAATACTTTGAGCCTGTTTCCCAGCTGACTATAACATGATCATCTTCAAGTCTAATGTGAATAAATTCCTATTGAACTCTCCTCTTAGATAATCTAGCTGACCCAAGTTCCACCATAACTGATCATATTGTCTCAATAACCTTTATCCTCTGGGCTTTGATTAGTGGTGACCTTCCAAGTAAGAAAAAAATGTGTGTGAGCTCATCCTTAATGATTCCGAAACGGCTGGATCGCTGTTTTGGAAATTTCACACAGATGTATTTTATGTGACTGGAAGGGTTTTTAGATAGGTTTTATATCAGAATGCCTCCAATAAGCATCAAAAATCGATAATCGAAAGAAATCTGATTGAAGAAGCAAGTCCGATTTTGCCTGAAGTTAACACTTTCATACAACCTAACATCACAAGTGTGTTTTAGAATTTTTATCACTGCACAAGCAGAAGGGTCTGGCATATAAAATCAACAGTAGGTTCTTTGATAAGACAGGGGGTATCCATTATCTTTCGAGACTGAACAGAGGCATTGTTATATATATATATATATATATATATATATATATATATATATATATATATTATTATTATTATTATTATTATTATTATTATTTTTATTTATGTATGAGAAAATAACAATCTTATAGTTAAACAATTAGAGATTTATAAAGAATTGGAATCAGTAATTGTATTGGAATCGGGAATTTAGTACAGAATCTGTAATTGTATCAGAATTGGGAAAAATATTGGAATCATCTCATCACCAAAATATATATATATATATATATATATATATAAATTTACCTATCATCCCTATTTTAAAAAATGGAATCGCCTGATTGTCGAAGACAAGAGGCCAACAAGCAAGCAAGGTCCACAGAGTTTTATAATATATATATGATAATACAAAATATGTATAAACTAAAATATCATGTTTATGTGTATTCTACAACCGGGCTACGCCAGACGTAAAATATGCTAAACACCCATATATTATATTTAAACATATTTTATGGCAAACTTCCAGCACTTGTACTTACTTAGCATAAATATTCCCCAATCAATCTGACTAGCCTTTTTGAGATTGGTCACCAAGTGATTCTTGCTTCACCCCTTTTTGTTTGAGGGTGGATGTTGTTTGGTAGACAACGTCAGTCTTTGGTAAAAGTTCAGAATAATTAACACTTGAGGACTTGTGAAAAAAAGTAATAAAAACTACAAAACAATGGTCAACTACATGCTGAAAAGATAGCAAAAATAAATAATTACTTATTTTATCACTAATCCTAAGTCCAAGTGGTAAGTTGCAAAACAAAAGCCTTTGTAAAGCTCCATGTATTCGTTAAGGTTTAGTGAAGTTAAACGATAATCTTGTCTGACATTATTGTTTTGTTAATCAAAATAAAACTCTTACCGTTTCCACATATTAAAAGTATACAGGTCGGTAGAGAATTTAATGCTACTCTGTTTTTATTTTTTGTTATTTTGTTTTTGTTTTTATTTACAAGTTCTCGACTGTTAACTATTCTGTACTTTACTTAAGTCTTCTTTATGTTGGTGGTCAACCCAAAACTTGACATATTTCGTAGCTCAAAATGCTGACATCTTCCGTAGCTGAAAATAGTGACACAATATCATAGAACAAAATACCAACATATCCCATAACCCAAAACAACCAACATATTCCATAGTTCCAAAGCACTAACATATTTCATAACCCAAAACACCAAGAAATACTGTAGCCCAAAAATACCAACATATTCCAAAGCCCCAAAATACCAACTTATAATGTAGGTCTTAAACACCAACATATAGTATAACCCAAAAATGTCAATATATTTTATAGCTAAAAAATGCCAAGATATACAATAGCCCAAAGACATTAATAGATACTGTAGCTCAAAAACAAAAACAATATATATTGTAGCCTAAAACACTAACATATTCCCTAGCACAAAACATTAACATATCATACACCACAGCTCCCAAAAAGCAACATATACCATAACCCCCAAAACATCAACAAATACCATAACCCTAAAACACCAACACATACCATAACCCTAAAACACCAACAGATATCACAACCCTAAAACACCAATATATGCCATAATCCCAAAACGCGAACATATACCATAACCTCAAAACACCAACAAAGCCCCAAAACACCAACATATACCATAACCCCAACATATACCAAAATTTTTTTAAATAGTCTTTTATTTCAAATGATTAAGAACTAAATAATAATTTATTACAAATTTTTCAATTACTATACTTAAGAAAACAGTTCTTATAAAATCCATTCCAGCATTGCAGATAATAATACTGTCTTGTAAAAAATAATACATACATATTATTTAATTGGAATTCATTATTGAGATGAGTATTATTTATTAATTTTTATTTATTGCGGACTATTTTCCTCATCTTCTTTAGATGTTATTTCTCGACGTTTCAGCCAACTATTCTTCTGGCCTTCGTCAGGTGGTAACCATGATGGGATAG
>NC_136521.1:47169937-47284937 GCF_053919585.1 Euprymna scolopes
TGGACGTAAACAATAAATTCTTACAAAGTTACACCTAATAAACTCAATTTTCAAGGGGGGGTATGAATAATATCGGGCACAAGTGTATATATATATATATATATATATATATGTATATACATATATGTATAAATATATATACATATATGTGTGTGTATATATATATATATATATATATACATATACAAGGTTGGTCCTCCAACCACGATGCAACTTTGGAAATCAAATCACACCTGTATAATCTAAGGAACGTGTTCTGTTAAGAAACAATGGCTGGAAAGAGGTGAAAGTCAGGAGAATAGGGTGGATGGGGAAGATTCCATAGCTACATGCTCATGCTTCTGATCTGGTGATATACCTTTGCTGATCTTTCTCCACTAATTGATTTCGATAGCTTCTCTTAATTTCCTCAAAAGTGAAGCGTAATAGACTATTGTAATTGTGCCAGGAAATTTGTCATCACTACTTTTTTTTTTTTTTATCTCAGAAGACTGTGAGCATAGCCTTGACAGTGGAGGGTTGCACCCTTTCCTCCTTTGGAGGTGATTAGGACAAATGCTTCCACTGCATTTTCTGGGCTTTTGTCTTTGGATCATAGTAATAGGCCCAGGTTTCATCCTGCATAACCAGTCTTTTGAAAAACTTTGAATCATTTTCTTTGACACATCTCCAGATTCGGCACTCGACGCGTTCTTGCTTCTGGAAAATTGGATCATCCGTCTGGCAAATTCCTCAGCCATATGCAAATGGTCATGAATGATAGTTTCCACAGTCCTGCACTAACAAATTATAATATTTATTGATTCACTGAAAATTCAAACAAAGAATTAAAAAAAAAAAAAAAAAAAAAAAAAAAGAAAGCGTTTATTTTTTATTTTAAATAAAAAGAAATTTTATTTATAAATTGATTCTCTACTAACACCATCTTGGATATTTTCATAATATTTTTTAAACTGAACTGTTGTATTTCATTACATCCCAATCACATATTGGATTACGTTAATTTTTTAACCTTATGGTGTATGATTTCATTGAAGTTGTTGACTTTGTGATTTTACGATAATCCCCTCAAACCTCAAAGTGGATCTTAGTGAATACAACTTTATTAAGTTTTTGATTTTAAAAATTTTAACAAAGTTTTTTTTTTTTTTGCATTACATTTATAATCCATTCAGACTTGTATCCCAGATACTTCCTTTCATCATCATCATCATCATCATCATCATCATTATCATCATCAGGGCCAATGTGACTCTTCCTCTCCAGAGTTTCCTGTCTTCCATCAGCTGCCTCAGATCTTCAGGTTTACAGTTGGAAATACATCACTCACCAATTCATGCTCGCTGCTCAGACAGTGACCGGCAAATTGTAGGCGTCTTTCCCTGATGGTATTAGATATGGCAGGTAGGTTGCCATAAAGTTGCTGCTTTGTGGGATGATTTTGCCAAGATATATTTAATGCTGTTCGTAGCATGGCTTCACATGGTTACTATTTTATTAATTAATTGATTAACTAATTAGTTAACTGATTGATTTATTGATCTGATATTTTATTGAAAATCCTTTATTGATTGTTTGATCATTCATTTGATGAAAAATGATTTTTTTAAAAAATAATATCAAATTTATGCTAATCATCAGAAACAATCAGGAATAATTCTGTTCATAGTTTCCTGTCTTGTTGTGCTGGGCAGAAGATCCCTTTGGGTACAATGTTCAGGACAATCGCCCAGTATGGACACTGCCCGGACAGAAAGAAATTGCAACCTACTGTCTGTACAACTGCAGAGAAGCTGCGGCAATTCAGCAAACACTTTTGAGAAAACAGTGTGAATGGAGTTTTGAATGATGAGCAACAATGAATTCATGAATGCCTTGAGGGAGAGAGAGAGATGGGGAGTCATAGCCGTCAATGCCTGGACACCACTTAAGTGAATGAATGAATTATCTAATGAGAAATGTCTATCTTTGAAACTCCATGGCTTAAGGATTTTCCTTTATTTTAATTTCTTGTTTGCATTTTTGATGGATTAGTATTGTAATTTATTTAATTTTTATTTTCATCATTAATTTTTCCCATTTCTTTAATCTATCTAGTATATTAAGCTCATTTTTTTTATTATTATATTGATATGTTCTAACTTTAAAGATAATATTTATATTTATCTTTATAATTATATATATGTATGTGTGTGTGTGTGTGTGTGTGTGTGTGTCTGTGTGTTGGAATACAGTAAAATCTGTTTAGTTTTTCAGTTTTATTTGTTTGCAAGTTTGTAAATATAAGGTAGACAACTCCTATTATATTCCTTGATTTAAAATAAGCAATCTTCTTTGTTGACTTTTTTAAGTGATTATTTAAAAATATTTCATATTCGCAGTCGTCTGAGTAATTTAAAAAATAAATTGTAGCTAAGTAAGTTATTTTATTGTCAACAACATGGAAAAACAATAACAACTGAAAATTGGCATAGTTAAAAGCAAAGTTTGATTTGTTGGCTTAAATGCTATTTGGGTCTGAATATAAAAGTTTGACAAGATAACTTTATATGTTAGAGTTCTTTTGTAATTAAAACATTTGTTTCTAAACCAACGTTTTTCAACCAGAGGCCAATAGTTCCCCTGAGGGGGCCATGGGCATTCGATGGGGGAGTCATAAGACAATACCAGAAAAACATAATTCAAAATGCAGAAACTTGCAATGTATAATAAGGTGACAAGACTCCATATATGAATACAAAATGGTCATTTATTTTTATATACAATGGAACGTCTACAAAATTAATTACGTCTGTTTTGGCTTTTGTATCCTGAAATTTCCATATCTAGAAAGGCGTTTTGCATGTAAATCGCCTAATTTGTTCCAAGATGGATTCAGTCAGACTTAAGAAACTTCGTCAAATGATCTCAACAGCCAAATTTTCACTTTGATTTATGATTTTAGATTAACTAAATAAACAACAGACAACAAAATTTACATTTTTTTGAAGACGAAGACAAAAACGCATTACCTTGTGGTTGAAATGACGACAAAGGCAAAAGCTTACAAACAACATGAATACATTTATTTCCAGCTGGTGATGAGAATGGTGGGAATTCGATGATGCATTAGATTTTCTACATTGTCTTGTTTGCCTTTCTGCTTCTCTTCCAAAAGGGGCTTAGGCTAACTCAAATCTATTCTCTTAACTGCCAACTCTCTTGACTCTCCTAGCTGTAACTCAACCCTAACTTAACTAAATATATTTGATCTATCTTTCTTTGTGACGTCAGAACATGCTTGAACATGTGATTGTTTTTTCACATGGATTTTACACATTGCATATGACTCCAACACGTTTTTCTGGCAACACAACATTAGAAGAGTGATTATACCAAATTCCTAGGATAAATTTAATTGATTGTTCATTATTCTTCTGATCTAACTTTGTTGCATAGTTATTTCTAATTACGATGGATAATTCCACTGCATTCCTGGAATCATATCTAAATGACAATATTATTCACATTAACCTTTGATTACTCGATTCCAGCATTCTCCTTTAATATAGTTTTCGATCCTAATTACAGCATTTCTCTAAATACCAGGAACACATGTTCAGAGAAGAAAAGTGCATTTTTTCTATTGAGGCAATGTCTGCGAATAGCAGAGTCACTCATTATGCTGGATAGACCCACAATCTCTCTTAACTGAGATATGAAAATAACACAAACACTAAAAAAATACAAATAAACTAGACAAAAGTTATAGCGTGTTGACTTAGAAGAGTGATTATACCAAATTCCTAGGATAAATCTATATATATAAAAGCGAAAATGTATGTGTGTATGTATGTACGCTTTTCCTCGATGTCCACAAAAGGCTTATTTCAGAGAAGCGCTTGCTCGGTTCACAACTTCTTAAAACTTTTTATATCATCTATAAATTGTAATATCTCAGAGTTACCCACGGAGCTCGCCTGTCTATTTAATTTTATTGACTTTCAAACGTTAATTATTCGACATTTCCCGCATCGGCACGCATTACATTCGGTTTTCGGTATAAAAAAAGCGAAACTCGACTCTAATCACAGGCTGAAAGCCAGTTGTCTCAAGAGAGCTAAGTAACGTTTGTTCAATGTCGACTTTGTCATATCAGACTGTAGCTTTCATTTCGCTCCTCCTAATAAACAGGGAGCGGGTTTTTAAAAACAAACAAACCGATTTATTCACCTCATTCAAAACTGTCCCGCACAAAATCCTAACTGCTGAATACCTATCGCCGATATGTGACGTGAGTCAATCAAAAACGCGCACCTGTCTTTTTTTAAACACTTTACTATTTTCCAACTGTGCGTCGTGAAGGCTTCGTTTTTTTTTTTCACGGGCACCTGTTTTTTTTTCACATTTTCGAGTTTTTTTCACATACCCCGAAAAACACCCGGTACCCCTCGCTAGTGTAATATAATTGTGACCAGTCTCTATTAATCCCTAATTGTGCATTGAATAGATACCATAATACTTGGTTCCCTGTACCTTATCATAACAAAGTCCAATACAAAATTTGAGCCATATTGGCCCAGTAGAGAAACCAAGAGAATACAATATAAATTAAATGCAAAATAATAAAAAAAATTAATTTGTATTCATTGTTAGATTCGCAATATTTCAGTCGATGTTACCTCCGGCCTTTTTCAGGTTAGGGTTAATATTAAAATTGTTCGCAAGGCTAAAAATGTTTGTAAGCAATCAGTTCTAAATGACAGTCTTCTGGAGGTTGAAGGTTAAATCCTTACTGTAGGCAATAATGTATCAGAGTGCGGACGCACGTATAATAACAGCAACAGCTGTACGATAGCTAACATATGCAAATGAACAAGCAGTGTGCGAGGTGATGTCACAGTGAGGAAGAAGGAAAGAAAAAGATTATAAAAAAAGAAAAACATGGCCTGAGAAGGACAGAAATAGACATGCTACACATGTGACCCAAGAATAACAGGGAAAGACGTGCACTAAACATGGCTGGACAAAGACAGATTACCATGTGTTTGACACAGCAGAGTGTAACACATTGCAAATACGCGGATGTAAATGCATGCAAAATGACGTCACTGATGGGAAAAAAGTACTATAAAAAGAGAAAGTAATGATCACAAGAGAGATGAGATAACGTTCGAGATCTAGTGAGAGAAGTGGAGAATGTTCTAGATCATGTGGATGGCGTCATGGCTGTACCAATAAGGAAATAAATGTTGTTGCTACAAAGAACAAGCGAGTTGGAGTTATTTCCTATTTTTTTGTCTTGGTTTCCTTTGCGCCTGAAACTGGACACAATGTGTGTTGGTTCGCGAACAACGTTACAGAAGTCTTGTTAAGCACATTGGAGTACAAGAAAACTTTTGAACAAAAGACAAGGCATTATTCTGGAAGTACCTGTAAATAAATGTCTGCTGTTTCAACTGAAAAAAAAAAGTGAATCAAATTCTCTCCATCTTAGTTTCCTTGTGACTGTCTGCATACAACGTGCTAGGTCTGCTAAAATATAACTACTATGTTACATTAATAACTAAGAATAATATTAATTAATCCAATTTTTATCCAGTCATGGCTGATTGAATGAGAACAATCTACCTCTGTGGATTGAATAAAAGGTTCTCTTTGAAATTCTATACAGGTTCCCGAGTTTGAAACGATGCACCTGAACAACGTTGGATGTATTAGGGCTACTATTCATTTTAATAATGTTTATACCGATTACACCTCTGAACTACTTCCGGTACATAAGCTTCAATTTTTGCCCAGATTTCCGAGTTTGACCTAAAGATTTCCAAGAACCTAGTCCTTGGTTATAATTCATTTGTAAGTGACAGGTCCAATCCTGCCTATAACTTGATAGTAAGCAAGAATAGCATAAATTAATTCAATTTTATCCAATCACGGCTGATGGGATAAGAACAATATACCTTTGTGGATCAGATAAAAGGTCCAATATGAAAATCTATATAGATCCCCCGAGTCCAGCAAAGATTTCCAAGTCTGTCTTCAAAGTCGTCTCTTTTTTCTTTGAATCGACTTGTAGACTGTTGAGTTCCATAAATTTTTTCCAAAGTCTCAAAGATATTATGTTCCTTTCTATCCAAGTTTTACTAAAAAATTTTATATTTGAAATGTTGCGTCGATGAATGTGTATATAATTTATATAATAAATACACACTGACAATTCTTTTGTCGTTATTCTCAAAATCAGCATGGAGACGAATTTCAAAGTATTAGTTTTATTTACAAGCTTTTATTTCATTGGCAAAGAGAGAGAGAGAGAGAGAGAGAGAGAGAGAGAGAGAGAGAGAGAGAGAGAGAGAAAGACGTTAGTTGTAAGGGATTGGTTGGTGTGTGGTTCACCGATGAAGAGCTATCAAGATGTCAAATCACGCTCGCTGCTGTTTTCTCTCTCCTGTTGTCTGTTTTTTTTTTTTTTTTTTTTTTTTTTTTTTTTTTTTACACAGTGATCACCACTTATCAAGGCCCGGAAGCCACTCAGGGATAAGGGTTATTGCAAGTACATTACGTTAGTGTGGAGATTTGATAAAGTGTTTAATTAAGGGGGCGGTTCATTAGGAATTTGTAAACATTGGACTTGAAGACATCCAAGTTGTAGTCCGGAGGGAAGCAGGCAGACGGAACAGAGTTCCACAGGCGTGCAATTCTAAGAAAGAAGCTTTGTTCATGGAATCCGCGTTTTGATTTAGGCACAAATATAGAGTGGGGGAAATTTTTCACAGTGGATTCAGCTAGACGGGTGTTTTTCGTGAAAGATTAGCGAGGGGGGACCAGAGATTGGAGTTCAGACGAGCACCTGCCATGGAAATAACGATAAAACAAGGATAGGCTCGCAACGTCTCTTCTGTGGGAGAGAGGTTGCAGGGTAGAGAAAAGGGCATCCCCCACTAAGCCATGAAGTCTATTTTGTACTCTGTTAAGGCAGGATAGGCCGTTTTTAGCAGATCCTGCCCAGATATGGCAACAGTATTCCATCCTTGGACGTACTTGGCTTTTATATAGATAGAGAATTGCATCAGTAGTGAGATATCTTCTGGAGTGGTAGAAAGATCCCACCATCTTTCCAGCGACCTTGGCAACAGACTGTATGTACGTGTTCCATTTCAGATCAGGAGTAAAGGTCAAATCCAGAAGCTTGTCAAAACACGGGGCTTCACCCAGACGAGAGCCATCCATCACAATTGATGCCAGATGGGGATCAGAGCGTTGATGATGTAAGGATAGGAGTTTGGTTTTGGATGCATTAAAGGTAACCAGCCACCTCTTCCCCCCACTGAACCACGCGCTCGAGATCAGAGGAGAGAGAATCAGAGAGAACTTTGTCATTTACAGCCTTTGATGTGTTGTCGTAGATGGTCGTGTCATCAGCATAGATGTCAACGAATGATTTAAGTATGTGTTTAGGGAGGTCATTGATGTAGATCAGGAAGAGAGTTGGGCCCAGGATTGACCCCTGAGGGACTCCAGCATTTATATTGCAGGCCTCCGATTTTTGTCCATCTACCACTACTCTTATGAGCCTATCGGAGAGAAATGATTTAATGATTGAGAAAACATTTCCAGTTATACCGTAGCTGGAAATCTTGTAAAGTAGACCCTTATGCCATACCTTGTCGAAGGCCTTTGATATGTCAAGAGCAATTGCCCTAGAAAGGAAGCCTTTGTCAAGAGATTCACTAATCCTGTGGGATATAACCGTCAGCACATCTGCGGTAGATCTTGCAGAGCGGAAACCATATTGTGTGTCACTAAGAAGGTCATTCCTGCTGAGGTGGTTGACTATTTCTCTATTTAATATGGATTCCAGCAACTTACTCATAACACACACGAGAATTATTGGTCTGCACTGACAGGGAGATGACTTATCACCTGAATTCTTAAATACAGGGCAAACTGATGAGGTCTTCCAGGGAGTTGGAAAGCACTTCTCCTTAAGGCAGCGCTTAAATAGTTTCGTAAGTATGGGAGAAAGTTCTGGTTGAAGCTTTTTTAACACTATAATTGGGATGCCATCAGGGCCAGTTGCTTTACTGGAATCTAGGCTCTTTATTAGCTTGGCGACCTCATGCACGGATATTTGTATGTTACCTAGCTTGTTCTGTGTTATAGGAGGAAATATGGGGAGTTGATGGCCTTCGTCGCATAGGGTAGAATTAGCTGCAAAGTTCTTTGCAAATAGTTTGGCCTTGTCTGACGCTGACGAGATGACCTCTGGTCCATTGATAATGGTTGGGATAGAACGCACACTTCTGTTCAGGATTCTATTTGTTATTTGCCAAAACTGGTGGGATCCAAGCCGCTGATCAGCTACCTTGGATTTAACAGACTGGGCATATAGCTCTCTTGCATTTTTTATTACTCTTTTACAGTGGTTGCTGGCAGACCTGAAAGCAGCTTTAGTCTCAGTGCATCTATTACGTTGGTAGTTATGGAAAAAGTGATTTCTGTGTGCGATAGCAGCAGCACATTCTGCGGAGAACCATGGCTGGCTGTTAGGTTTTTGTTGGAATTTTTTAGATGGTATGAATTGGTCTATGCCTACAATTAACCATTCGGTCAGATCTGATACTATAGAGGACACTTCCTTTTTAAACATGGAGTGCAGAGGTAAATCAGATATGAATGTACGGAAGCTATCCCAGTCAGCCATAGAGTATCGGTATACAGTACGGTGGAGGGTACGTCTGGGGGCTTCTTACATTTCGTTTTTATCTTAACTGATACGACGGAGTGGTCGGAGGATCCTAGAGGAGAATGAACGGAACATGAACATAGCTCAGGGGAAGTTGAGAGAAAAAGGTCTAAGAGGCTTGCATATTGACCGGGTGTATCGGGCCCACGGGTGGGTTCGCGAACAATCTGAGTGAGGTCATAAGCAATGGCAAAATCATGACAAAACCTTCCCTCATCATCTGTCTTATTTGAATGGGTCAGCCATTCCACGTTATGGACGTTGAAGTCACCGCAGATGTGGATGTTAGCCGAGGGATGTGAAGACAGTATGTGGTCTATTTTCTCAGATATGCTCTTAAAGATAGTAACTCCGCTGTTGTGGGGCCTATAGAGGGCAAATATAAATGCAGTGGTGTTAGCAAGTGCAACCCTGAAGCACATATAGGGTAAATTAGGATCTTCTCTAGAGATTGTTTTTTTTTCTCTTACACAATCATAAATTGACATTCCTGGAATTGTAAACATCAAGATATTACATTCTTTTTTTTCTATTTGGCACTGCGCAATTAATAACTTCTGACATTGGAATGTAAACAGTTCTTTGTTTTCATTCTAAGTAGAATTCTTGTCATTTTTACGGGACACCAAAAAATGTGTACCAACTTCATCTAGAATGTGCATGTGTGCACATGTCCGCTTTGAAATGTGCATCGCCACGTCTATATATCCAACAGAAATATCTGTTTTCCATGATTAAAAAGTAGTTTGTAGGATCTAAACAATACAGAAGATTGCATGAAAGTAATCACAGTTAATTAAACATAAAGTAAACACCAGGTGAAGTGTTCCGACATGTTTTGATTTGTTTAAACGAACATTTTCAAGTTCTGAAATTTTTTTTAGATGATGACTGTTTATATTACTTGTATTGATCAGACTATTATTCTCATCTTGAGGGTTATTTGTGCAACGTTTCGATCGGATTGCCCTTTGACCGTCCTCAGGCATGTTGGCTGTTGTTTGGTTGTTTTGGTTGCTTATTTTTGTTTTACGGCATATCAACCTTTTTCAGGTTATTTAATGCCGAATCTAGTTATTTTGAGGAACGATTTTAATGGAGTATATATATATATTTTTTTTTAAGTCAGATTCTATTTAACCCATAGTTGGGACCCTAACAGGTACTACCACTCCGGGTCAGAGTGGACCTGGGAGCAATGGCAAATTAAAGGGTGGCTCCACATTCCCCAAGGCCCGCAAGGTGGGGCCTCACCATCGGATATAGTTTTAGGTCATATCCAGGACCATGGTTGTTGTTTGGAGATAATCCCCTGTCGAACTTTATTAGAGTTGCCTCCCTTTGTCAACCAATATTTCTGAAATACGAAACAATAACCATAAAATAAAGACTAACTCAAAAGAATATGAAAATATCTACCCAGCCAGTAACTTTTCATTTTTCTTTTTCAAACAACAGCCAACATGCCTAAAGATGGTTGAAGGAGAATCCGACCGAAACGTTGCACAAATAACATTCAAGATGAGAACAATAGTCCGACCAATACAAGTAATATAAACATTTTCAAGTTAAAAAAAAAGATGCACTTTAAGATGCATTAGTGGCATAGCAACTATTTTTGCCACCTGATCGTAAGATTGCACCTTCTTACATCCCTCGCTGTCTTTTGATAATCTGCTAACCTTCAAACTTCCAGAAAGTCGTCAAAATATTTATTTTCCTGGAATTACAATCAAGGATTTAAATCTGTTTAAAAACAGTATTGCACACATAAAATACAAAAACATTTTACGACGATAAAAATTCATTTTGGTATAAAATTTCAGAGTTTTTGTTAGTTTTTTATTACTTTAATTTTTTTCCTATTTTCTGTTTTTAACCCCCCCCCTCCCCTGGCACCCCCGGAGCAGACCCCACCCCTGTTATGTCACTGGGTTACATCAGCTGAAACATTGTGAAAATAACCATCAAGATGAAAATCAATTTTATTTATTGCGGACTATTATCCTCATCTTTTCTTAGTTGTTTCACGACGTTTCGACAAACTGTTCCTCTGGCCTTCGTCAGGTGGTAACCGTGACGGATAGGAATAGTTACCACCTGACGAAGGCCAGAGGAATAGTTGGCCGAAACGTCGTGAAACAACTATGAAAAGATGAGGATAATAGTCTGCAATAAATAAAAATTAATAAATAATACTCATCTCAATAATGAATTCCAATTAAATAAGATGAAAATCGTTATCTGAATAATACAAAAAATAAAAAATTCTCAAAACAAAAATAAAATGAATAATTTTTTTGCTTGTTTTAATTCAAAAAAATTCCTTTTGCATTTTTTTTTAATATTTACAAAAAAAAGTTATTGCAGGCAACAATTTTTTATCCAAATTTTCTTTGCAGTTTCACAGAAGAAGTGATAGATTTTCCTCTTTAAAAGGACGTCACATGCATTTGTCTGATAGCATAACATGCAGTTCCACGTTGAAAGGTGGGTTGTTTTGGCCCCTGGATTTTTAAAGTTACATATTTTGGGGGTAAGAAGTGCCATCTTTATTTTGTCCCTCGTGAATGGCTATAAATGAAAGGAGGGGTGAGGAAAAAGGAGAAGTTGGGGAGAAGGAGTGTTGTGTAGGTTTTTAATGTTTATTTTTAATGTTTATATTTTGAATATGCAATTTTTTTAACACAAACTTTTATCACTAGCTCAATAGTGTAATACTAGAGCTATGAATACTTTTATATGATACTATCAGAGCTATTTGGCATTGCCGAATACAAAATTGTAACAACTTCCACCCCACTCTCTTTCAATCTGCTCTCTTTCTTCTTCGCCTAGCCCATTTCTCTCTCTGGACATACACGCACACAATGTGAATTGATATAAGGGAAATAACTGTGGAAAAAAAAATCAGAGTTACTTTCCCTTACATGATAATATTAATTATCGTGTTTACTTCCTGATAACATTAAATGACATAAATGGCCACTTGACCTTCAAAGAATAAATCTGTTTTGTCAAAATTTTAGATATTTTTCCAGGGTTATGCCGATTTAAAGGGGTTTGTTGCATATTTTTTAAGTTTTAGCATAAAGATGTTTGCCCTTTATATTATAGATAAACGACCCTGCATGCGGGGAACAAAAAAAAAAAAAAAAGATTTTTTTTTCATTTTCCATTTAGAGCATACAATTGTTTCAGCCCACCATCAAAATTTGTGCAGATCAAATTTATTCATGACGAAATTAAAAAATAAAAGCTAGGTGACTGGTTTCGCACCTCGCTCAAGAGAACTAAAAATCGAGGTGAATAACGATTAAAGAAAAAAAAAAAATGAAATGGAAATATGGCGGCGATAAATCCAGGATTCGTCATGCTAATTATGCACCATCAGATGCTTTGCATAATACCTACGATGATGAATCAAATAAAAAGTGAAAAACCTAGCCGACTGGTTTCGAACCTCGCTCAACATTTGTGAGCACTTAATAAATAACCATGTCTGTGCCTTTTAGTGCAGACTTGTTCTCCGTTTTGAGCAGGTCACACTCTCCCTTTTATTTGAAAATTTTAGAAACTATCCATATTAAGTCCTTGGGGCCTTCTCTTTGCAAACAAAGAGAAAATCTTTTAGGACTTGATGTAGTTCCTATCTGATTCTTTTCCGAAAACTTTTTTTTTCCCAAATTTATCCTCCGCTATATTTCCATCTCATATATATATATATATTTTTTTCTTAATCGTTATTTACCTCGATTTTAGTTCTGTTAAGCAAGGTGCAAAACCAGTCACCTAGCTTTCCATATTTTATTTTTTAATTTCGTCATGAATAAAATTGGTCTGTACATAGATATCATATATATTAGTGATGGGACATTTCCAATATTTTTCCAGATTCTGTTTAAAATTAATGATTCTGATTCATTTAAAATATTTCAATATTTAGCTTTTGGGGGAGGGGTCGGATTTCATAAATACCCATGTAATATATGCATATATTTTCTGTAAACGTAAAAATACACTTTTGGGCAGGGGGGAAACTATAGATTTTAGTGTTACTAATAGTTCAAAATACATAATTATTATTTTAGCATTAGTAATGGAAAATTGAGTCTTAAAAACAAACAAAAGACAATTGAAAGAATCATTTTGGGCATTGGAAAATTGACACGTATTTCCCATTCTGATATCCCAAAAAGTTCTGATTTTTCTGATTAATTGTCCCGACACTAATATAAGTCCAATGATCCTTGTATTTTACATTTTCTGTATTATTTAAAATTTAATAATGAAAAAATCTTCAGTAATGTGTAGACACTGAATTCTTACCATATGTTCAACAAGTCTCGTAAATGATGTTTGTGACAATGATTTCTTGCAGACTTAATTCCACTTAGTCAAACAATAGATTCTATATCTGTAGACTGAAAGGTACTAACATATCTTTTCACCCCAAGCAAAGCATGTTGTCACTGAAACGTAATGGGGGTAATATGTAAGATACAATGCCCTAGAAAAAAAATGGCCACTGAATTCTTACAATACGTCCAACAAATCTTGCAAATAATGTTTGTGATAATGATTTTATGCAGACTGAAGAAATAACTATATTACAAATTGTCATAAAGATGGCTGACAGTTTTGAAAAGATTCAATGGATTGCTAAACATCGGTTAATAGCCAATTCTTTGAGGTGTGAAATCTGTAATTTATCATACAAATTGAACCGTTATTTGCAGTCAATGGTTGGAGGTGAAAATGTTTAACAGATGTATTTTGTCATTCAATATGAAAAAAAAAAAAAAAATTCTTAAGCAAAGCAAAATTTCCTTATAAAATCTTTAGAATTTATATGTGGAATAAAGATTCTTTACATGAAGCTAAACTCAGCAGCCATTTTCTTTCTAGACTACTGTGGGTCCTGGATATGACCTTAAACTATATCTGATGGTGAGGCTACAGCTTGCGAGCTTTGGGGAGTGTGGAGCCACCCTTTAATTGCCATTGCTCCCAGGTCCGCTTTGACCCAGGGTAGTAGTACCTGAAATGGACTTGAAAAAAAAAAAAAAAAAAAATATTCAATTAAAAATTTTTTCTTCAAAATCACTTGATTCGGCATTAAATAACCTAAAAAGGGTTGATATGCCATAAAACAGAAACAACCAACCAATCTAGACTGCTGTGTGTCTACACATTAACAGGTTGGGGTTAGGACATTTGCATTTAGATAATATAGATATTCATTTTGCTTTGTTGGACATTGAGTCACAGACACCTGAAAGCTACTGATCCGCCCTGATCATTTCTCCTACCCCCTCTCTCTCCTTCTAAAATTGAAATCTTTGGTAATGTGTAGACACAGTGACCTAGAAATAAAATGGCCACTAAATTCTTACAATACATCCAACAAGTCTTGCAAATGATGTTTGTGACAAGGATTTTATGCAGAACGCAGGCATATATTAAGATGATGTCATTCTTTTACAACAAATTGTTTCTATTTTTAGCGAAATATTGGACATACAACACCAACAAAAGGACATAAAAAATGATTTTATCATTTTCTTGACACTTAAAGTTTTCAAAATGTTCAAATTTATATTCAAAACAAGTGTCTTCAAATAGTGTGCAACTATTTTCTCATTTCATAAACTGTTTCTTTCTTCGATTCTTCATTTTTTTTATGTAAAATCTTTCGCATTTTAAAAAATGGAACTGAACGTGATGTCACAAATCACCATCTTTAAAAAAAACTTTGTGCTATATTTGTTCCTGACATTGCAATAAAATTATCCTTTGACAAATAAAATATTTAACTCTTCAAATATAAATCAAGTTAAGACCATTAAAAACACTCCCCCGCTATATGTATTAAGAATTTTAACAACCTCGTATTTTGATCAAATATATCTACCTGACTCTGGTAAGTTGAAAATTTTTTGCTGATTGCATAGAATCTCCTACATAAAAAAAAAAAAAAATTAATTTTGATGTTTAATACGAAACGCAAAAAATCGAAAATTAAACAAATATAACTGTCACTTAATTGGTTGAAAATTGAATGTTTGAATCGTTACATCTCCAAATGTAAGATTTAAACAAAACTAATCCTCTCCCCGCTATATGTATTAAGAATTTTAACAACCTCGTATTTTGATCATATATATATATATATATATATATATATATATATATATATATACCTCACTCTGATAAGTTGAAAAGTTTTGCTGATTGCATAGAATTTCCAACATAGAAAAATAAAAAAATTAAATTAAACCTCGATGTTTAATACAAAACGCAAAAATAAAAAATCAAACAAATATAACTGTCACTTAATTGGTTGAAAATTTAATGTTTAAGTCGTTACATCTCCAATTGTAAGATTTAAACAAAACTTCGGACACTTACAATACAATTCGATGGTTGGCACAGTAGTGCCAGTGGCCTGAGCAATGGAGAATCAAAATTCAAATGTAAGATTTTATGTTTGATTTATAAAAAAAAAAAAAAAAAAAATCATAAAAGAGAGAAAAAAAAAAGAAAAAAGAAAAGAAAAAGAGAGATTTGTTATTTTTATAATTTCATAAATATACATTTATTATAAAATTTCAAATAAAGAGTAATTACTGTGGATGCAGTTAGGAGATTCGGAATTCCTATCCTGTCGCGGTTACCACCTGACGAAGGCCAGACGAATAGTTGGCCGAAACGTTGTGAAACAACAACTAAGAAAGATGAGGATAATAGTCCGCAATAAATAAATTAAAGAGTTATTTCTTAAAAAAAAAAAAAAACAACCTATTTTTAAAGTGCAAATAAAAACTAATTGTTATTTTTATTTGTATAAATTTTCAATAATATGCTTTTTTAAAAATTTTATTTCCACAAATTGCTTCAAATAAAAAATAATTTAATAAATATATTTATAATAAAGTTTCAAATAAAGTTATTTAAAAAAAAAACAACAAAAAAACTATTTTTATGATTTTTTTAAAGTGCAAATAAAAACTAATTTTGTTATTTTAATTAATATAATTTTCAATAATGTGCTGTTTTTAAATTTTATTTCCATAAAGCCCTACAAAAAACAAAACAAAAAAAAACAAATACTGAATAAAAAAAAAAGGGGTTCTGATAAGAGTTACGTGCAAAACACTTTGGGCCAAGATCACAGTGTAGTATCTGATGCTACACTTCACCTATTCTGTCCTCGGTCAGTGGAGGAGAAATCTTTCATGACTGACACAATTTTCATTTATGTTCCTGTCCAGATTGCCTTTTTTTGGGGAGCTGGATTTTCCCCACATTAAAAACCAACCTTGTCTTTAACTTTGCCCTCGTGGGGGAAGCAAGTAAATAGGAACACAGGAATGTTTGTTTTACGGCATATCAACCCTTTTCAGGTTATCTAATGCCGAATCCAGTGATTTTGAAGAAGAATTTTTTAATGGAAGATATTTGTTTTTTTAAGTCGGTTTCTATTTAACCCATAGTTGGGACCCTAACAGGTACTACCACTCCGGGGTCAGAGTGGACCTGGGAGCAATGGCAATTAAAGGGTGGCTCCACACTCCCCAAAGCTCGCAAGCCTCACCATCGGATATAGTTTAAGGTCATATCCAGGACCGTAGGAACACAGGAAGACGTTAGTTGACTATAACAATTTTCCTGTTATTTATTCAGAACTATCATATTTCACCTGTGTATCAATAAAAAATAAGTGCCAAAATTTTATTTCGAATTTGTATATTTCTACGCTCGGAATTACAACCTCGTCTTAAAGATCTTGACAATTGTACGTGTACCATCAAAAATTATTCCAAAGATTAAAAGAAAACAAAAAAAAAGAAAACGCAATAAAATTATATCACATTTGCAAAAATAAGAACTTTTATTTTCTTTTATACTGATGAGTCATTAGTTATCAAGGCTAAAAGCCACTCAAAGTTAAGTCGTCAATTAAACGCTGATGAGCATTATGATAAGATTAAAAATAATGAGGATGCTTTATGACAAGTGTTTATTGACATTAGATTCGAAGATGACCATGTTGTAGCCCTCAGGGAACCAATCTGGTGGCAACGTGTTACACAGATGAGACGTTCTCAGAAATAGACTGTTCATATAAGTTCCACTTGAGGTTAACTACATGGAAGAATAAAAGTTCTTTGGAGTTGTGTTAGAAAGACGAGTTCTTGCTGAGAATGTCTTACAAGGAGGAACCAGAGATTGAAGCTCAGTCAAACACCTTCCATGGACTGCCACAAGCCTTATATCTTAGGAGAGTGACGAAAAAAAAAAAGAGTTGTTGTATGGTTAGGGTTCTCTCTAATGCTTTAAATATAAGTTTTCAAATGAAGAATATCGTGATGAGGTTGATGCTTGTGCATTATAAGGACATAAAAAAAAAATATGTAATTATCTGTCGAAATTAGTAAAATTTCTAAAAATTATGAAAAATAATAAAAAATAAAATTCATCGATTCGTGTATTCATTTTTATGCAAACAGTTATCCTCATCTTCGTAGTTGTTGTTGTTGTTGTTTCACCACGTTTTGGCCAACTCATCCTCTGGCCTTCTTCAGGTGGTTAACCACGATGGGATACGAATGCTGAGTCTTGTAACTGTATCGCCCTTTGAGGTCCGTGGTGCAGTGGATAGAGGTATTGAGTCTCTACGGTTCCAGGTGAACATTGTCTGAAGATGGCGGTTTCAATCCTACCCAAAGCAGGCCAGAGAATTAGTTGACCAAAACATGGTGAGACAACAACTATGGAAGGCAGTAATTAAAAAAAAAATTTTTTTTTATCGCATTTTCACCTCGAACAAGGCAGTGCCACTTTGACGTAAGAGGCTACTATCTGGGACATAATTTTCAGGAATACCATGTAGGCAGCCGATCAGCAAGATGTGCGTTTACATTACACTTGAACTTTTGCATGTCAGTACGGTTAGGGAAACAGGAACCCAGAAAAGAATTCCAAAGTCTAAAAGTTCTAGGGAAGAATTAGAGTAGAAGGCTTTCTTACATTTGGTGAACTTTACTATGTAGGGGTGGGATTTAGCTGCTTTTCGGGTTTGTTGAGGGTATCTATGTCGTTAGGGCTTGTAGTTCGTTAGAGCAGTTACCATTAAAATACTTGTAAAACAGGCAAAGGGATGCAACATTTTGTCGATGGGACGCAGGTTAGAGCCTAGTTGACAGTTTGGGACCCATTAAACTGGCAACTCTCTTTTAAACCCTGTCTAAGAGTGAAAGACTAGTAGCAGATGCACGAGTCCAAAATATGACAATAATACTTCATACATGGATGAATGGTGGCCTTGTAGAGGTAGAGGATACTCTCAGGCGTAAATAACTTTCTAGCATGGTAGAGAGAGCCCACCTTCCTTGCAGCAGCCTTGACGATGCCCTTACTGGGGATAAGTTACAAGATTCAGTATTTCTATCCTGTCATGGGTAACCACCTGAAGAAGGCCAGAGGATAAGTTGGCCGAAATGTGATGAAACAACAACCATGAAGATGAGGATAACAATCCGTAAAAACAACGAATACACAAATTATGAAGACCTCAGCTCAAAAGATTCCAAAAAATAAAAATAAAAAGATCTAAAATTCATCAAATAGTACAGTTTTAGTTTCTTTAAATGACAAAAAAAAGTTTTTTCTATTGTGGGAGATAAGTCAGTTTGTTATACGAAACTGTGTTGGACAAACTAACTTACCTCCCTTGTTTTCTGAAATTTCAAATTAGAAAATAAAGATCGATAATACATAGTTCATTTTTAATTGTAATTATTTTTCTATAATATCAATTTATATAATTTGGGGAAATTTTACTAATTTTAACATGACTTTTTAAAATTTTTTTTTGTACAAAAGAGTCACAACTTATCAAGGCCCGGAAACCACTTGAGGATAAGGGTTAATGGGTATATATTAGTCAATGAGATTATATCGTAGTAATCATAAGTAGTGGAGATTATATAAATTGGATTACTTAGAGTGATGGTTCATCAAGAACTTGTTTACGTTGGACTTTAAGACAATCAGATTGTAGTCAGCTGGAAGGCAGGCAAATGGAAGAAAGTTCCACAGGCGTGCAGTTCTAAGAAAAAAAGCTTTGCTCATGGAATCTATATTTAGGTTTAGGCACAGATAAAGAGTGAGGGAAATTATTGATAGCAGTTTTGGCTAGACGAGTGTTTATTGTGAAAGTTTGGTGGGGGGGGGACCATAGATTGAAGCTCAGATGAGCACTTGCAATGAAAATAACGATAAAGCAGAGACAGACTCGCAAGGTCTCTTCTGTGGGAAAGAGGTTGCAGGAAAGAGAAAAGGGCCCCCCCCCCCACTAAGCTACAAAGTCTATTTTGAACTTTGTCAAGGCAGAATAAGCTGCTTCTAGCTGCTCCTGCCCAGATGTGGCAACAGTACTCCATCGTTGGCCGTACCTGGCTTTTATATAGGTAAAGAATTGCATCAGGAGTGAGATATCTACTGGAGTAGTAGAAGGATCCTACCATTTTTCCAGCGGCCTTGGCAGCGGATTTGATGTATGCGTTACATAAGTATGTAAAATAGTATTTTTATTTAAGATGTATTATTTTGAATTTTTAGATATCAACTTATAATACACAAGCACTGTAAGATTTAATCATTAAAAAAAGAAAAAAAAAAAAAAAGAAAAAAAAAAAAAGAAAATCTAAAATCAGACATTAATTCAAAACTCATTGAATATTGAACTTTATACAAAACTATGTTTCAACCAATCCATTTGGTTTGTCTGTTGGGATTATTTAATGATTATGAAGTGAAAGTATGAATAGCTCTTCACATCTATAATATTAATGGATCAATTAGGCTTAAGGACCCCATTAAATGGGAGAAACAAAAGGAACAACTTAGGTCGATACTTGTTGATCATGAGCTAACATATATGTGGAATTTGTAAACAAACAAAAACAAACAAAAAAAAAACGAGTTACTTGGGTTTTTGCCTGCAAGATTTTTTTTTTTTTTTTTTAAATATTAACTATATCTAATCTATATATAAAAGTGAACGTGTTTGTGTGTGTGCCTGTGTACATTTCCCTATGCAATAACTCTGTCAATTTTAAGTCTACAGACTCGAAATTTGACATACAGGGTACTGAGATTTGGGAAAATTTTTGTGATCGGTTTTCGGCCAGAAATTTGGCTGTTAAGAGGTCAAAGTTCAACGATTTGACCTTTGATAACTCTACCAAACTCCTTCGACAATTTTGGGTCTAAACACTTAAAATTTTAGATATAGGTTCCTTGGACATGGATCTAACTTAATAACTTGATTTGAGCCCAAAACAATAAATGTTAAGGGGTCAAAGTTTAAAAAATTGACCGCTTTTTTTTGTTTTTGCTAAACATACACGTCCAAACACCCGGGCAATGCCGAGATGAAATGCTAGTATAGGATATATTAAAAACATATACTATTAATATACTATTAATATAGCTTATGATTATTATGCTGTTTTTTTTTGTTTTATATTTTATAAAACTTTTTAAACAAAACATTTTCATTAACAAATGAGGGATAATTATTTTACATTTTAATAGCTATATTATCTTTTGGTAGACATTTTCATTATTGGTCAGTTAACTGCCTTCTTAATTTTCTGTGGAGTGCTACCAGACCGGAAGTGATGACAAGGCAAATCAGTTCATTTACTTTTTTTTCTCGCACCTATGAAATGCTATTCTGATTTCAATAATCTTATTTTTATACTTTCATAAACATATTTATTATTTAAATTCAAATAAACATTTTTAAAATTTAAAAAAACAAACAAAAAATAAACAACTTATTTTTATAATTTCATAAACATATTTCTTATAAAATTTCAAATAAAATAAAAACTTTAATTTTTTTAAAATTTTGTTATTAAAAGTGCAAATAAAGACTAATTGTATTATTTTTATTTGTATAACTTTGTTATTTTTTTATTGTATACTTTTAAATATATATTTTTTTTCAATACTTTATTTCAATAAATTGCTTCATAATAGAAATACTGAAGAACAACAAAAAAAAAAAGCAAAGGAACTGATATGCCTTTTCACCACTTCCGGTAGTGCTCCGCAGAAAATAATGTAGGACGTTAGCTGACTATAACCTAATTTTCTAATAAGAATAAAATCAGAGTTGTTTGATTTTTTCCTAACAAGATCGATTGTTAATGTAGGTAAAATTTTTATTTTAAGAAAAGAGGTGTCAACCGAAAGCTGTTCCTTTGGTTCACCCATTTAGTGGGGTCTTTAAACCCTAATTAATCCATATTAATGGGGAATGATTTATTGTAAACATTTCATTCAACAAAAGACGTTATTTTTATTTGTATGAAAAAACTGTTTACACCTATATGTGAAGAGATGCTCATACTTTTTCTAAAAGTGAATGCAATAAATCCAATAGGATTTTAACTCAATTTAGTCAATTTCATAGGTCCAATCACCGCCATTGTATCACTCATTCCATGTCTAACCATCAGTAACCATCACCTGATATAACTTATGACCTCCATCTCACAGAAGAGATGTTGCAAGTTTGTCTCTTCTGTATCGTTATTTTCATGGAAAGTGTTTGACTGAGCTTCAGTCTATGGTCCTCCCCCTGCCAAACTTTCACAAGAAACACTCGTTTAGTTGAAAACACTATTAATAATTCCCCCCCCCCCACTCTTTATCTGTGCCTAAACCTAAGCATAGATTCCATTAGCAAAGCTTCTTTCTTAGAACTGCACGCCTGTGGAATTGTCTTCCGTTTTCCTGCTTTTCAGCTGACTACAATATGGTTGTGTTCAAGTCCAACGTAAACAAGTTCTTGATTAGCCGTTCCACTTGTTAACAAATTTACCGAATTTCCATTTATTAACCATTACTATATTGTCCAATTTCTACTGTACACTCTTTAACCCTTATCCACGAGTGGCCTCTTGGCCTTTATAAGTGGTGATGCCTATGTCAAAAAAAAAAAAAAAAAGGGTGGAACTTGTCAAACTTTTTTTTTTTTTTATTGCATTTTTACCACAAACAAGGCACAGTGCTACTTTTATCTGGGACATAATTTTCAGGGATAGTATGTAGGGAGTGAAGCAGCAAGATGTCTGTTTACACTGCATTCGAACTTCTGCATGTCAGTATAGTTCGGGAAACAGGAACCCGGAAAGGAATTACAAAATTTAGCAGTCCTAGGGAAGAAACTATTACAGTAGAAGGCTTTCTTGCATCTAGTGATTTCTACTGCGTAGGGGTAGGATTTTGTTGCTTATCGAGTTTGTCGGGGGTATTTACATTGAGGAGGGACAAGGGCTTGTAGTTCGTTGAAGCACCTACTATTAAAATACTTGTAAAACAGGCAGAGGGATGCAACATTTTGTCGATGGGACAGTGGTTGAAGCCTAGCTGATAGTGCGGAACCTAATAAGTTGGCAACTGTTTTGGACCCTGTCTAAGAGGGAGAGACTATTAGCAGATGTAACAGATGTACCAGACCAAATGTGGCAACAGTGCTCCGTACATGGGCGAGTGGTGGCCTTGTAGATGTACAGGTTCGGAAAGAAACTGACACAACAGATAAAAGTAATAATCAATACTAAGTCCTAGTCTTCTGAAATTCAGTCAAACACCTTCCATGGACTGGCACATGACTTATATCTTTAGAGGAGCAAAAAAAAAAAGAAGAAAAGAAAAAGAAATGAAAGGCTGTCATGGGGTGGAAGCATAGAACGCTTCAATCTCTCTTCTATGTGAGGCTGTTTTTCAGATATTTGATGCTTCTTTTCTGGACTTTTCTTCGTCGTTTATGCCTGTTGATTAAAATAAGTGACAAAATTTTCATTTAAAAGTATAGTTTTATTTATTATTTATATACAGATATGTTCTTTATATAAATGGAAAGAACTGTGGGCCTAGCAGTCATCTCTTATCTTGTTTGTCCTTCTGACTTTTATTTCTTGTGTAACTATCCTCGTTATCTAGTAAGCTGTTATGAATCCCTCCCATCTGGTGTGATAATTACTCATCCAGAAATCAACCTGATTCAAACTATTCAAATGCAATTTAAAGAGTAGAAAAAGGACCCTGGGTTTACTTTCTGTAGCCATGTAACTCTCGCTTCCCTTATTTGGTCCTTTAGTCCTTGACACTCCATGAGTGATCTTTCTGACAAAAGGGGAAAAATTGCTGTTTTCTGGGTCAGAGTCTATCTAATAGCTATTGTTCGTTAGTTTTTGACCATAAAGTAAAACCGGTCTATTTCTCAACTATTTTCATTAATAGCTTTTGTTCAACAGGATCGATATTTGATTTTGACTAGCTAGTTAATTATGGCAAATATCAGTCTCTGTTCTTAATCAAAACTTGAAATTCCAATCAATTACATATATCTGACCAGACACTTTTTGCTAATTTTTATATCAATGTTCATAAATAGCCAAGTGATAAAATAGCTGAATTTGTGATATGCATACAACATGCAATAAATATTTTATTTGGATTTTTTAATTTCTGATGTTATTGCCGTGAAATTTGCTATTACACAGAACATATACTGCAAAACAATTGTCCATTAATTAAAAAAAAAAAATTTTTTTTCAGAAAAGAAAAACTTTCATTTTATTTTAACTTCTGAATCTAACTAGCAGGGAGACCCGACGTTGCACAGGATTGAATGAGGATCAACGAATGTTCCACACATCCAATACTTTTGTTGTAACTGAAATTGGTGAAATCGCCCATTTTTCAATCAAATCGATTGATTGCCTGCTCTAGTTGGAAACCCACCATGGTGCACCAAGAGGAAGCTTCACACTGCCGTGACAGTTCACAATACATTGTAGTCTACATTGCACTATAGAGAACCTACTGTTGATTTTATAAAATTATTTTTATATATAATCGCTTGAATTAAATTTAAAAATACAAAAGTATCATGGTTCAATTATGCTATAAACAGAAACGTTTCGAATGCGGCCACCTTATCAAAAGAACCTACCTTTGATTTTATACATCAGGCCCTTCTGCTTGTGTGGTGATAAGACTTCCCAAATGCACTTGTGATGTTAGGCTTTATAAAGATGTTAACTTTGGTCGAAATAGGACTGCTCCTTCTTCAATCAGATATTTTCTGATTATAGATTTTTGATACTTATCGAAGGATTTCCAATACAAAACTTATCTAAAAATACTCCTAGACACAAAAAGTGCATTTTCGAGAAATTAAAAAAAAAATTTGCCCAGCTGTTTTGGAGTCCATAGGGAACAAACTCATACAAACAAAGTGCCTTTTATATGTAAGTAAAGATTTATGCTTTAGCTGATTAATTGTAGATTAAAAAAAAACATTTGAAATGATGTTTTGATTTTAGTCAGATGTTACATATATCTGTTATCCCTCCATCTTGAATAATGGCATGTAAATCTACTGGTGTATATATCTCTATGTTTATTATATAAAAGGCAACCTATCCAGCCTTGATAGAGTTCAAACCATCTTCGAAACCTAGTAGGTGATGCCCTTTCCCTTCCCTGCGACCTCTTTCCCACAGAAGAGATGTTGCGAGCATGTCTCTGCTCTATCGTTATTTTCATGGCAAGTGCTCAACTGAATTCCAATCTATGATCCCCTGCTTGCACAACTTTTACAAAAAACACTCGACTAGCTGTAGCAACTATATATGATTTCCCCAACTCTCTTAACTGTACCTAAATCTAAACACAGATTCCATGAACAAAGTTTTTTTCCCAGGACTGCCTGTCTGTGGAACACTGATCTGCTGGCTTGCTTCCCGGTTGAATACAATATGGTAGCCTTCAGATCGAATGTAAACAAGTTCTTGTTGAGCCGTCCCCATAAATAATCACATTTTATCCAAGTTACACCATTAACGATTACTATACTATCACCTTCCATTCATTAACTCTTATCCTCTAATAGCCTTCAGGCCTTGATAAAGTAGTGACTCCTAAATAAAATAAATAAAGAAAAAGGAACTAGGGAACTGTGTGTGTGTCTGTGCATGTGTTCGTTCGTTTCCTATGGACTTTTAAACGGTAATGCCAACTTTTTTGAAATTTCACATAAATGTACTTTATGTGCCTGACAGTGTTCTTAGATAGGTTTTATAGTGATAGTCAAAAAAAAAAAAAATACAATGAAAGAAGGGATAGGCGATTTTGACTAAAGTTAACACCTTATACAGCTTAACATCACAAGTACATTTGAGAAGTTTCATTACCACACAAGCAGAAAGAAAGGCCCTGACATATCAAATCAACAATAGGTTCTTTGATATGACAGGGGTGCGTTCAAAATGAAGGTTTCTGTTTAGAGCACAACTGAAGCATGATACTTGACTTTTGCATTTTAAACTTTAATTCAACCGATTATGTATCAAAATACTTTTATAAAAGAAACAGTAGGTTCTCTACAGTGCAATGCCGACTACAATATTTAGTGGGCTAAGTCACTGTGAGGAGGCATGTGAAGCATCCTCTTGGTGCACCACTGTGGGTTCCCAACTAGAGCAGGCAATTAATCAATTTGATTGAAAAATGGACGATTTCACCGATGTCGCTAATAAAATATGGGAGAGTGAAACATTTGTTAATCCTCATTCAATCCCGGGTAATGTCAGGTCTCCCTGCTAGTATATATATAATTTTATAATTTCATACATACACATATAAAGGTATGAAAATATAATCATGGTAATTAAGCTACACAGCGGCATTTGTATTCCATTATCGTGCTAAGCGCATGGAATTGATTATTTTCATATATTCACATGATGATTAGTCCAGCTAACCAACTTATCAGATTCGTTATTCCCTCCCACGGATTAATGTTTTCACAAAAGGGCTGCGTCATACCCAAACAAAACAGAGGTCAAGTAAAGGTCAGCAGAACCTTTGTTTGAGAGAAGCTCAGCCATTGGCGAACAAAAAGAGTAATGTCTGGGAGAGAAACAATAACGAATCTGATTGGTTAACTAGCTAAACACCACAAGGATATAGGAAAAGAATCATAACACAAATTCTATATGCTGAGCCAAACGAGTCCTTATGGGATGAAATGTGGATACCTCTGTGTAGCTTAATTACCATAAATATATTTTCATATATATCTCTGAAGTTCAATGAAATCATATAAATATAAGTAAAACAATGTTTGTATTTATAAAGCTGTATTCAGCAATGAGTACTTTTGAAAAAAATATTGATTTTAAGTTAATTTTATATATATATATATATAACTAGCATTTCAGCCCGGCGTTGCCCAGGTGTTTGGAGATGTATGTTGAGCAAATAAAATAAATAAAAAGCGGTCAGTTTTTTTAACTTTGACCCCTATTATGACCCCTCAAATCAAGTTATTAAGTTAGATCCATGTCCAAGGAACCTATATCTAAAATTTCAAGTGTTTAGACCCAAAATTGTCGGAAGAGTTTGGTAGAGTTCTCAAAGGTCAAATCGTTGAACTTTGACCTCTTAACAGCCAAATTTCTGTCCGAAAACCGATCACAAAGATTTTCACAAATCTCAGTATCCTGTATATCAAATTTCGAGTCTGTAGACTTAAAATTGACAGAGTTATTGCATAGGGAAATGTACACAGACACACACACACACACACACACAAACACGTTCACTTTTATAGATATATAGATACATGTTTTTTATATTACAACTTGCAAATATTAATTTAGTCCATTACAATTGTTTCCGCAGACAGAGGAATTTCCTGTTTCTTAAAATGGTAAAAGTCAAAATCTTTTTGAGGTTGTAAAATAAAAAGCATTCAGCTCTACTAACGTATTGAGCACTTTTTATCCTATTTTTTTTATCACTTATACCTGTAAGTATATATATATATTTTAAAACTGTACAGAAAGTCAGAAAAACATTGGTACCGTCGGTTTCAAGCCTAACATAAAGGGGATCAGTTAATGGTTAATAATGTTAGACGAGAGCCTAACATTATTTACCATTAACTGGTCCCTCCTATGTTAGGCTTGAAACCAATGGTACCAATGTTTTTCTGACAGTTTTAAATAAATAAATAAATATAATGCTCTTATATTGAAATTTTTTCTTTGTAATCAAGCACGTTGATAGAATTCTTTTCCAAAAACAGTGAACAAACATATATATATATATATATATATATATATATATATATACATCTGATGGACTGATCAACTCCCATTGTGTTCGACGCATGAGGGCCATAAATCCACTCTGCTATAAGTGTTTGTGCCGCATGTGTGACACAAGGCCAACACAGCTACCACAAACTAAACCGCATGACTCACAAGTTAGTGGTTGAGCAGATGCAGTTTCTCTCTCTCTCTCTCATATATACATATATATATATGTGTGTGTGTGTGTGTGTGTATGTATTTTATCTATCTTTACTGAATTTAGGAGAAAATTCAGTTTTGTTTTGTCAGAAAATTTTTGTATCCAGTTAGACGTTCTGAGATTGGAAAAAAAAACTCCCCAAAAATTAGCCCTGATCTTTAAAAATTTAATGGGACTAAAAATCTTAGGCAAAAAGATTTTTCCCTGAATCCAGCAACCTGGGTATCCACAATAATGAATAGTATTTAAATAAAATAACATTAGTTCATGTATAATAAACGCTAAATTCAGGCACAGATGTTAGACAATCCAAAGTGTTTGAATGACAGAAGTTGTGAACATTGCATAAACACTAGTTGACTAAAATTACGATAAATACCAAAAAAAAAATTTGAATCTATTAAGATAATAAAAGCTCAATATAATAGAGCAATTAGAGAAACAAGAAAAATAAAATTGAATTACAACATTTATTGATTCATCAAATTCAAATAAGGAATTATAATAATGAAAAATCCTTAGCCCATAGATTTTCAAAGATAAGCTCTTTTCATCAGAGGATAAACTTTAATAAAAATGCATCACTGGTTAGCGTAAATTTGAAAATAAAAATAAATATAATACATTTTTTTGTGAAAAAAGAGAAGTTATTTTCGATTGAATAATCTAAAAATTAGCTAGTTAATTAATTAGTTAATTAATAAATGATTAGTAATCTGTGTAAGTGAAAGAAGACTCTGGAATTGATTATAATGTAATAAAAAAAAAAAACTTTGCTAAAATTTGAAAAATTAGATCTGATGAAAAGTGCTCAGCTTCGAAAATCCATGGGTTAAGAATTTTTCATTGTTTATAATTACTTGTTTGAATTTTTGATGCATCGATAAATATTATATATTATTCAATTTTATTTTTCATAATCGATTTTTCCTGTATATAATTTCATGTATTCGAATAAAATTCTCTAATATAATGTTCTATGTAGCGTAATAAACATTATATATATATATATATATATATAATCTGAGATTATTATTTTCCAGAGGTTAAGTAACCAATGAAGTTTAACGAGGTTAATACAAGAGTGCTCAATACCGAAGTAGAACAAGGTATACTCTTTATTTGTTTTTACAGAAGCAGTAATATGTTTCTACACAGTCATGAGTATGTTTCAGTCATCTAGTTACCAGTAACTAGAGACCTCTTCAGGCGATACAACTTATATGAAACTGATATTAAGTCCCTGTGATGAGGAAGACCTAATATTTTCATTGCAAACTTTGCTTTCGTATAAGCTGTATTGCCTGAAGAGATCTGTAGTTACTGATAACTAGATGACCGAAACATACTCATGAATGTGCAGCAACATATTACAGCTTCTATAAAAACAAATAAAGAGTATATATATTATAATAAAGCCATATTCCTATCCGTTTGTTCATTCATATACATCATTTATGATGTCCTAGCAGATGCTATATATATATATGTGTGCGTGTGTGTAGTATACGTCATATGTGACGGCATATATATATATATATATATTTTAATAGTTGTGGTTTCACCATGTTACTGTTAATCACCTGAAGAAAGCCAGAGTTTAAGTTGTCCGAAACGTTTTGAAACAACAACTACGAAGATGAGGATAACAGTCCGCAAACAAATAAATAAATAAACAAATAAATAAACAAATAAATATCATTGAGAATTGTTGAGAAATGTAACTCTTGATGAATGCATAGCCACAAAACTTCAATAAATGTTCAGTCAAATTATTTACTATTATTGTAAAGCTCTATCTAAAAGGATATTGAACCCATCATACGTAAAGTCTGCTGTCTTGAATAGAGTCGGTCTTGGAATTGATGTGTGAATGCCAAGTTAATGTCATCATCATCATTAGTTTTAACGTCTGTTTTACATGCTGGCATGTGTCGGACAGCTTCTAGAAAATTGACTACCACGCTAATCCATCTATGGACAGATCTTTATTTATCCCACTTTCTCTTAAATCAATCCTTATCACTTCCTTGGCCATCCCCTGTGAACTGGCCCTGCTACCACAACTGTTCTACATCTATTAACACAGTCATTATTATTGGACAAAGCAGAATAACGTTATAATAATTGATTAATCCATGACCATAGGTTTCTCACTGTGAGCGAATCATCAGTTGACCAATGTTTTAGAAAATCCTGGCTTTGTTTAATTACAGTTTTACATTGCTGTTCGGCACAGGATTTCTGCTGGTCACTTGAATCATCCAGTGTTGGAACCGGAAGTTTTAACTAATTTTTTATTTTTTTTTTTATTCATTCTTAAAATTTTTCCGTTTGTTTTTATCTAAATTTTTTTTTGGTTTGTATTTTTAACTACTTAATGATTGCTGCACATGTTTTACTTATTTATATTTTTAGAGAGAAATCACCTCTTATCAAGGCCTTGAGGCCACTCGAGGATAATCATTAATTAGTGTACGGTAATCATTGGGACAATAGCGTAGTAATTGTTAGTAGTAGGAATTTGGTAAACTTGATTACTCATCAATTATATTTGGCGAACAGAAAATTTTTTCTTTTTTTGTTTATTGCTATTATAGGTCGTATATAAGTTTTATTAAATAGAAACAGAAGGGACGGAAGAAAATCTTATTAGTTTACTACATATTATGCGCTTATGTTTCTGAATTTTTTAAAATGAAGATTGATTATTTACTAGACATCGGCTGGTGATAACTTATCCATTAGAAACAATTGTTTACTGGACATTTTAGGATATTTTGTTTTCATACTGAGGGAATTCAGTATAATAACAGTTGGTACAATTTGAAATATTCTTTTTATTAGAAGGGATGTTCAGGATGATAACGGTCGAAGCGAATTAGCGTATTAATATATAGATATTATTTGGATTCTTCAGATTATTGTCCTCATCTTGAGCATCATTTTTACGTTTTGATTGATGTAACTTCAAACCTTCTTCGGGTGTATCTTGTTGAACTCTGGAATGTTTCTGTTGAACTTGGGAATCTGCTTAGAAATTAGAACGGAACCGTTTATTTAATCCATGGGGGTAGCATGCTCTTGTTCCTTCAGCCATGACTGCATAATTTGTAAATGTAATTTTTGAGTGTCGTCCACACTGAGGAATGAACCTTCAACCTCTGGGAGAATGCAAGTTAAAACAGAATTTTACCAAGTACTTTATCCACTATGCCATGGGTACTTGTGGACAAGATACACCTTAAAAAGGTCAGAGGCTACACTGACTGAAAATAACACTCAAGATAAGAACAGCATTGAGGGTGTGTCTAATTTTTTTTTTTTTTTACATTTTCACCCCAAACAAGCCACAGTGCCACTTTGATGTAGGAGGCAACTATCAGGGACATAAATTGCAGGGATAATATGTAGGGAGTTAAGCAGCAAGATGTCTGTTTACATTACACTTGAACATCTGCATGTCAGTACAGTTGTGGAAGCAGGAACCTGGAAGGGAATTCCAAAGTCTAGCAGTTCTGAGGAAGAAACAATGAAATATTATGTGCTGCTTTGTGGCTTATTTTTGTTCATATAACTGCTTATTACATGAACTTTATTTACAGTTCTATTATCTAACCGAGGTTCAGATGACAAAGACATTTATTTAAATGTCTACATTTAGCCATGAATTTGTGTGTGTGTTTTTTTTATATTAACTTGGATTATGTTTTGGAGATTATAATGTGATACTTTTACTCCAGGTACGGTTTATGCTATTTCTGTTATAAACTAGTGCTCTCTGGATGATTTTCCATGCAAATGAAGATCTTTGTTTATCTGCTCCCATACGCATATATCTTTGTTTGCTTCATTTCTTGGGATATTCATATATGGGTGGTGTATACAGCTTTGAATGTGTAACCGGTAGCACCTATATATACTTCTTCATTGTTCATTTTGCTATACATGGTCATTATTTATATATATATATATATATATATATATATATATATATATATATAGTTACCTCAAAAGTTTTATAGGTTTACCGATAGGTTTATTCATGACGAGTCATGAGAAAAATGTTTTTTTTAAATCTGTCATTTTGTGGTAAATAATCAGAAATCCGAAATTGTTTTTATTTTGTTTATCATTGTTACCTTTTTTTTTTTTTTTGGTTTAGTCTCAGACATCAGGGAATGACGTACCTCATGAAACAAGACCCTCCCCTCCAAGAGGGGGGTGGGGCAATAATCAAACCTGCAATTAGGTCAATGAATATTATAAAGAACATTTCTGGTATTGATGCATGTATATTTTTTTTAATTTTTGTTTTTTTTGTTTTTCTTGTTGCTGCATTGTTGCTGAACAAATGAATGAGAGATGACAGAACAAGGAGGGAAGAGTCATGGGGGAGGGGGAGAAGGTATTTGATGAGAAAATGCAGATGCTTAACTATACCATTGAGTTTGATTCCCCAAGTCTGTCCGCAAACTGAAAAGAGAAAGAAAAAAGTTTTGAATCAAATTTAAACAACTGATGCAAAAAAAAAAAACAAAAAACAAAAAAACAATGGGGGAGGAGAAGGGGTGAAAATAACAGATTGTTTTTTTTTTTTTTTTGTGCTTGTTTAGAACTCCACCTCCTCACTCATCCCTGCCTATGAAAACCAAAAATACAAAAAAGTCTGTATGATGTATGAGATGCCTTCAATAAGATTCCAGACTTCTTCTGTACAGGCATTTAAAAATGTCTTAATAAAAATACATGAAAGAGGTAATTGAGCAATATCTTTGCTCACTATTGGACTAGTGGTGACGACCATACTCTCTGCGTGTCCGTCTCTGACTGACTTTGTAAACTGGTCCTCGTTACCCGGAAATGACGTCATGGACTATGTCATAATTCCAGGCAGTAGGGTTGCGTCCCCAACAGTAATAAAAACACTGATTTAATTCCAAACGAAATCTTCAGATCAAGAGGGAAAACTGCTAAATTGGCAACACTGTTTACCAAGCTTTCATTTGCATTAATTTTATGATGCTAGCCTGGTATACCAGCATATGATGCAAATATATCGAGGACATTACAAAGGCTGCTGCAAGAAAAGTTGGCTCCCTCTATCTTGCTAGAAAACTACTCACACCCGAGAGTATCCTGTACCTTTACAAGGCCACCATTCGCCCATGCATGGAGTATTGTTATCAGAGCTAAAAACAATTGCCACTAATCGAGCCAGCATTTGTAATTCGTTTAATTGTGCAAGGAATAAAATTAGCGTAAGCCGAATTAAATTTCCATTATTGCCATGGAAACAATGATGGCCTTGGAATTTTCCAAATTAGGATCCGTTCTTTAATGGTTTTGCTCTAAATAGGTAATTGAGCTATATCTTGGCTCAACTGAGTGACTAGTGGTGACGACCATACTCTCCACATGTCCGTCTTAGACTGACTTGGTAAACTGGTCCTCGTTACCCGGAAGTGATGTCATGGAATAGTTCATTATTCCAGGCAGTAGGGGTGCATCCTCAACAGAATGCTAAGAGATTCAATTTTTATGGATCAATTCTGGTTTCTGATTGGTTAATAGTAGAATGTGAATTAATTTGATTCATCAGTTCCTATCAGCAGCGTTTATAAATAGAATCTCCCAATTTTGAGGGAGCATACCCCCCACATTAGATATCAAAGATATTGCAACAGAATTAAAGCATAAAAAAAAAAAAAATCTTCAACCTTTTTATGCCACAAAATAATATTTTACTTAAAAAAAAAAAAAAACCCAAAAAAAACAAAAAAACTAAAGAACTATTTACATCACTCGTTTCTTCTTGGCTATCGTTTAGGAAAATTTATTATTTTGGGATGTGATTGGTATATTCACGTTGAAACACCAATTCTCGTTGGATCAAGCAATGTTGAGCCTGTTCAGCACTAGGTGCTGTATCTAGGATGTTGACACCTCCTTGCAAGAGTTGCAAAAACCTGACATCGTCATCTCTCTTGACAGGGAAATAAATGTGACTAGGAATCGCTGGTGAATTTCATATGCCCATGAAACTTCCTCCTTAGGAGGAAGCTGGTTTAACCCGCCTAGGGTGAGTACTGCTTCAGTACAGTACCAGCTCACATTGAGCTTGGCCTGTAGTAGATAAGTGAAAGAGACAGATTCTAATATTTTTATCCTCTCTCACCATCACCACCACCACCATGTATGCATTCCAACTCCAAATCATTTGACCATTATATTTGTTTTTTATTTTACTTGTGTACACTATGACTTCTATGTTGGTATCATATATGGTGGTTATTATAATTGCCACCCATAAACCATTAACAACATTCACAATCGTCCTGGCAATCCGACTGTATTTGATAGAAATAAACGTCAGCCTATGTCCGACATCTCCACCAGGTGTCAATTAAGAATGTCCAGCAATTTTTGTTCTATCGCTGTTCAAATGTGCGGGACACTTTGGTAATCATCTCATCAGTAGGTCTGATCCTTAAAGGGCTTTACATTAACTAAATTTTAACTTCTCAGATTTTTATTTTCTGAATTATCTCAAAGATTATATTCATAAAAACAATCCCTAGACTATTTCTGAACTAAAAAAGGCCATCACAGACTAAACCAGAGAACTAACAAGAGAAGAGTGTGTCATAGTTGTCAATGATTTTGCAAGTCATATTTTGGTGTGCTTATCATTGGATAGCAATAACAAAAAGACTGTTGGACATTTATGACTGGAACTTGGTGGACAAGCCAGGCTTGGACCAAGTTTATTTGTACCAAAGATGGTTGGATTGAAAACAGGGTTCATACAAATTTTCAATGTCCATTTTCAAGAACTTTCTAAAGTTTTTCAAGGCTTTTTTCATACAAAAATTAAAGTTTTCAAAACAAAATTTGGGGTTTATTTTACAATCCACAGCGATTTGAAAAAAATCAAATATACAACAAATAAATGTTACTTTGAAATCACTCTGCATCATTTGTTGGTGTTTTTAAGTAGTTATAAATGCTTTCTATTTCATCTCAAAGATTAATTCTCTTTAGGACTTTTGGTGCTTTTCTATCAAGGTTACATGATAAAAACGCTGTCCCCTTTTCATGTAAATAAAAAAATAGGGAATTAGTTAAATGTAAATATGAAATAGGATAGTCAAGGATTCGAACTTGCGAAGCTAGATTTGGAATTGAAAATTCCGATCATAAGTTAAAATAAATACAGAATGTTATTGAAATAAGAAATGTGGAATTGCAATTGTTTAGCTTACATATCTGTTTATTGGGAAAGGAATGTAATGATGAAATTTGTTCTGTTATAAAAATGGAAATTAAAATAAGGAATTTAATCGTCAATTGAAATTGTAAACATGTTATTTGAAAAATAGGTTACTGAACTCGGGGTCATGTCAAGTTTGGCAACGTGATGCATGTCATCGAACGTGCTTTATGAACACATTTTTAATCATGCGATGACGTGACAAGTTCTCAATATAGGTAGATGGGAGAAGAGGAGAAGAGGCGGAGAGAAGCAGAGAGGTTCAGACTGATTCTCTGTTAGAATCAAGGCACCCTCTAGAAGTGAGAGGGTTTTAGAAATAACCATATAACAACTTTGAATCCCTGAGATAAAATCATGTACGACTGGTTGAAGATGAAATAAAGGACGTCAACATGTGTTTTTGTATCTGCGTCTTCGTATTGTGATTCAACAGAAAAGGTATTGTCCATTTATATTATAAGAACTTTGTGAAAATCATCATCTCAAAAGTAAGAAATATATGTATCAATATTTATAGAAACACTCCCGTTCATACAGAACTGTCTCTCTCTTTATATATACCTGTTTATGTCTCCAATATGCTATCTCTTACATGAACATCTTAAGACATATGAACACTCAACACATGAACACTCCTAAGACTGTCTATCACTCTAAGACTCTTACAAACAAGAACACTAAATAAGAACACGTATATTTAGTACCTACTAAAATAATACCAATTATATAATATCAATGGGGCAAAGAAAAATTTTTCACAATAAAAATCCGAAAAAAATCTTTATAATGTACATACTTGTCACTGCATGAAGATGTCATATTCCAAAAATTACGTAAATTGATCAAGTTTTTTTTTTTTTTATTTAAGAAAATCAAATATTACACGTTTTAGCAAAGATTTGCTTCATGCCATCTTGTTTGAGACCTAACGACACCTGGCAGAAATACGAGATCAACAAGGGCAGACAATTGACTTAAAAAAATTTTTTTTCAACATTTTCTTTATTAAAAGAAATCAATTTATTTATTTACTAAATAAGTTAATATTATTTTGTATCTGTATTTTAAAAAAATGTTTTCGCCGTTTAAAAAAAAAAAATTTTAAAAGTCGATTGTCTGCCCTTGTTGATCCCATATTTCCACCAGGTGTCGTTGGGTCTCAAACAAGATGGCGTGAAGCAAATCTTCACTAAAACAGGTGATAATATTTGATTTTCTTAAATAAAATAAAAACTACTTGATTGATTTACGTGATTTTTTGAATATCATGCTGTAACAAGTACATACATTGTAAAAATCTTTTTCAGATTTTTCTTGTAAAAAATTTTTTTCCGGCCCATTTATAGACAAGCACTGGACTTTTAAATTTCCAATCAAAATGGCTACCGTCTTGTCCATTTTTTTTTTTTTTTGGCCTGGCTGGTCTCATTTTTGATTATCATAAAAAAAAACAAAAAAAAAAAAAACAAACAAAAAAACACAAGAAATGATGCAGGTAAATTTCAAAGTAACTTTTATTGGCTATGGTAACATTTATTTATAGTATATTTGATTTTATCATCACTTTTTCAAATCACCATGGATTGCAAAACAAACCCAAAACTTAATATGTAACACAATGATATGATAAACCAAAAACTTAATTAACAGGAAAAGTAATTTTCATTTATTTCTTTATTTCAGGAAACAGTTTTAAGGGTCACACAGTTATTTACATAAAGTTCTCTAAAGCGCAACAAAACTGGTAAACTATTTACAGGATTCGTTTGTTTTGTGTTTAGTGCCAACCATGCGTGATTTCAAGGCACTTTCACCTATTTTGCGCAAAACAAATGTCTTTTTACATACACATGTCTGTAGATAATCTTTTTACATACACGACACATGCCTGTAGATAATCTTTTTACATACACAACACATGTCTGTAGATAATCTTTTTACATACACAACATATGCCTGTAGATAATCTTTTTACATACACAACACATGCCTGTAGATAATCTTTTTACATGCACAACATATGCCTGTAGATAATCTTTTTACATACACAACATATGCCTGTAGATAATCTTTTTACATACACAACATATGCCTGTAGATAATCTTTTTACATACACAACACATGCCTGTAGATAATCTTTTTACATACACAACATATGCCTGTAATAATCATATTTACATTCTCTCACACACTTACATTTGACTGACCAACCGCGATTAAATACTGTTATTTTCCCCATTGTAGATTAGTCTACGCTGTGTTCATTTTATTTAAAAATTTTTAATTTCTAGTATTGTGGATACAAGAGTTACATCCCTCTATCAGAAAACTACTGGGATAGTTTTATGATAAAGGGGCGTAACTCTTGTATCCACAATAATACGATGCAATTTCAGAACAATGTATTTCAAATTTATTTGCAATATTTAAAAAAATATATTTTATTGGCATTTTTATTAATACTTAAAAAAAAATAGTTTAATAGTATTTATTTCGGTTTTATTTTTAATATTTTGAGAAATTTTTACTGCACATAAGGAATATGATTTTCAAGGTCTTTTCAAGACATTTTCCGTATTTTCATGGATTTTCCAAGGTAATAATAGAAATAAGGCCTTTTCAAGGCAAAAGTAAAAATTCAAGGACTTGTCAAACCTGTGCAAAACCTGGATTGGTTGGTTGTTTTTGTTTTACGGCATATCAACCCTTTTCAGGTCATTTAATGACGAATCCAAAGATTTTGAAGAAAATTTTTTTTAATAGAATATATTTGTTGTTTTCAAATCTGATTCTATTTAACCCATAGTTGGGACCCTAACAGGTACTACCACTCCGGGTCAGAGTGGACCTGGGAGCGATGACAATTAAAGGGTGGCTCCACACTCCCCAAAGCCCGCAAGCTGGGGCCTCACCACCGGATATAGTTTAAGGTTATATCCAGGACCGCAAAATCTGGAAGAAAGGATTGTGAATTTAATTAAAAATTCCATGAGTATAATTTTTAGGCTTACTCTGTATTTTACCCTAAGACCAAACTGTTTTAAAAAGTATATTTTATTGACTGAGAGTCGACATATCGTGCTTAAAGAGACAAAACAGCAGGGGCTTTTCTGTTCTGATCTTGATAAGGTTGAAGGTCAATTGTTTCATTTTTTGTTTGCACTTGCTCCAACATGGCAAAAATTTATCATCCCGAGTATGCATTAATCCTAACTGTTTGAGGAAGGAACGTGTGTGTGTTGATGGGAAGGCAGGGTAACAATACTTACAGAACTGATGCCTGGTAGATTAAGAATAGTTCCTATCACAGGTACGCGGCGTAGAAAGTTAACTGCTACGGGGAAGAAGCCACTGCATAAGAGAAATAGAAAAAAAAAATTTTTTTTTTAACAAAAAATGAAAAAAAAATCAAACGTAAAAAAATAAATTTACAGGATGACGCATTAATTTTTATTTATTTATACAAATATTATTGACTGTATATGTGCATAAATTGTTCAATTCAATAATATTGTGATTTCTTTAAGAAATCACAATATTATTGAATTGGGAGGGAGAGAGATATGGAAAGAGAGAGAGGGAGAAAGAAAGAGAGGTGGAGAAAGAGAGAGGGATTCAGAGAGAGAGCGCGCAAAGGAGAGAGAGAGAGCAGGAGAAAGAGCGAGCAAAGGAGAGAGAGCAAGAGAAAGAGCGAGCAAAGGAGAGAGAGCAAGAGAAAGAGCGAGCAAAGGAGAGAGAGCAAGAGAAAGAGCGAGCAAAGGAGAGAGAGCAAGAGAAAGAGCGAGCAAAGGAGAGAGAGCAAGAGAAAGAGCGAGCAAAGGAGAGAGAGAGAGAACAAAGGAGAGATAGAATGTGAAGGGGAGGGAGAGAGAGAGCGTGCGAAGGGAAGAAAGAGCAGATGAAGGAAAGAGAGAGCAGGCGAAGGGGAGAGAAAGCATGCAAAGGAAAAAGAGGGCGTGCAAGGGAAAGTGAGAGCAAAGAGGAAAAGAAAAAGAAAAAGAGAAAAAAAGAAAGAGAAGAAAGAGAAAGGGAACCATAATTTATATATCGTTATTTCATCTTTATTCCAATGTGTAAAGATCCGCAAATAGATCCAATAGGATTTTAATGTTTCTATAGTCTGAAATACAATCCATTGAACAAACCACAAACATGCTGCCTTGTAGTGAAACAAGGTAGGGTGGGGTATAAGGGGTATTCATACTTACCTAAAAAGCAAGAAGAATCCATACATTTCTAAGCACATTCCAACGACTGGCCAACCAATAAGAACCACAAGTATGCCACCGACAAAGAATCCTGTTGCTTTGAATTTGTGCCGTTGGAAGAAGAAACGAAACGTCCGTTCAAGTCCAATTACACAGCCGAGGCCGCTGATGAAGAGAATCTGATAACAAAAAAAATAAACACATTTAAAAAAAAAAAAAAAAAATTGTTTTCTTTTTTTAAAGATAAATGAAAATAAATATTTAGATGTTTTGGTGATTCTGTATTATAATAAAAAATATTGGAAACCAAATGGTACCTACGTAATTATCATGTCGCAAATAGTAACATATCCAAAAATTACTGAAAACGTTAAGGTAGAAAAATAATTATTAATGAAAAACAGTTTCGATAAGGGTAAAAAAGTTCCGATAAGGTTACAGGTTGGGTCAGACATATTGGGTCACATGGCATAAGCAAAGGGGAAGTAACTCAGTTTAATCAAAATGTATAGCAAACAGAATTTTTTCAGAAAACAAAAATAAACATAACATAATTTGTGAAATTTGTAAAAATAACTGCTTGAATTTTTAATTTTTTTTTTATATATAAAAAAAACTGAATCAGTGAGAAACTGAAAACTTAATTACCTCCCCTGTTAATTCTCCAATTCAAATAGGTAGAATTTGAAAACAAATCGCTAGATTTTACAAATGTCTTTTTTCATGAATAATTAATTTTTTACCATATCGTTTTTTTCTAATTTTTGGATGTGTTACTATTTGCGACATGACAATTATGTAGGTACCATTTGTTTAACTTGAAATTCAATATTTTTTTGTTATTATAATATAGAAGCACAGATTTAAAAAAAAAAAAAATTAATAATAATAATAACCAATGATTTTTTTTGTATTAGACTTAAGGTGTTCAGCGTTTTGACATCTTGCGGTGTTTTCCATAAACTGCCCAAACGATTCCGATGATAGCATGGTCTTTATACTGCATAAGTACCAGAAATTTAAATGCATGAAAAGAGATTTTAAAATATTTCTATATATCTAGAATTGTTTAGTAATTTTTTTTTTATACTCACAAAAGATCTTTTTAAATTCCAAACAAAAGGAATAAAAGCTGGGATAAAAGTGGTTGCTTTTCCAGAATTTTCCAGATATTATTCAAAATTTATATATTTGTATATTTTCTTTCCAGCACAGATACGTACATTACAAAGATTTTCTTTTATCTTTGTAATGTATGTACTCATGCTGGAAAGAAAATATACAAACATGAATTTATCAATAAAAAAAAATATATATATATATATATGTAGTCTGAAAGAACAAGAGAGGCAACTCCAAATAATTCAAGAGATTTTAAAAAGCCATTCTTAATTCCAACAAGGATCTTTAGGCTATGTGTAGTGATGACGTAATGATTTTGAGATTTACACGACGTAGGAAGTTAGTTAAGTCAGTCTGTAACTGGGAGTTGTGGAGTAGAGACAGACGATGGCAGTAATTTGGAGCACTGGGGACTGAGTAAAATATGTACTCGTGGGGAAAGGAATGGCGTGTCAACCTTGGAACCAACAATTCACAGCTACAATAAATGTAAATATGAAACAACTTGATTGTTTGAGTTTTTGGTGAGAAACAACTACATTTCAGACGAAAAATGGTTGCGGTTCAAGCTATGCCGTTCTTTGTCTAGCACAAATGTAAAAGATGTTTATCTATCTTTCTGTCTATAAACTGTTTAGTATGCTGACACATACAAATAACCATTAAGAGAAAAATTTATACACCAGATAATATATTGGAAGACATTCAATAGATACGAAATACATAAATACAAATACGACGACACAATAACAGGATAAAGAGACTCATGTACAACTCATAAATATATACACTCGTTATATAGCCTAATATACAACACTAGTGTTTTTTTGTTTTCATTTTTGAAGAATTTTAAGGGGAAACAACTGAAATTCTTTAAGTTTATAACTGTCTACTCTTCCTTTACATTTTTTGCCTCCCTCAACCTCATTTAAATTATCCAGATGCAATGTGCAAGGTTGTATTCGTATGCACAATAAAGATATTCTTTCACCGTCTATGTCTGAAGTCTATTGTTTATTTTATGCATAACACTGACCGGGAACCAACATGTTGTAGTTTTCAGTTGCAAAGCAGACAAAGAATAGAAAAGAACTTCAACCTGTTTTTTGTTTGTAATAACAACATTTCCTCATTGTTACACACGATGAACACAAATAGACGAAACGTAGAACTGCACGCTTGTGGAATTGTCTTCCGTTTTCCTGCTTTCCAGCTGACTACAATATGGTTGTCTTCAAGTCCAACGTAAACAAGTTCTTGATGAGCCGTTCCACTTAACAAATTTACTGAATTTCCATTACTAACAATTACTATATTGTCCAATTGACTACTGTACACTCTTAACCCTTATCCTCAAGTGGTTCCTGGGCCTTGATAAGTGGTTGCATACAACATCAGAAGCAAGATACTTTTTTGGAGCGGAAGACAAAATGCCAACGATTTTTCCAACAATTTTTAGCAACAGATTTAATGCAAGTCTTAAACTTCAAGTCTGGAGTAAGGGTCAGTCCCAGCAGTTCATCAAAGTTGAAAGTCCCTATTTACAATGCCTCTCCACGGGACAGATTTAGACACCAGGGGCGTTTTTTAATGTGGAGAAAAAGGACAAAAATAAAAATTGTCTCAGTCGTGAAGGATTTCTCCTCCACTGACAGAGAACAAGAAATTGAAGTGCAGCATCTGAAGAACAGATACTATACTTTGAGGTATTTATTTGCTCCCCCACCGAGCAAATTAGGCACAAGGCCGATTTTTAAAGTGAGGTGTGAAGGGGAAATGGGGACCAACTCCCCGGGGAGTAGGGGAGCTGGATAGTGACAATTGGTATGAAGGGTTGCCCCTACATTGACCAAGGTCTTATATGTGGGGTCGCCCCCACATATGGTCTTTGCTTGCAGTATCTGCCGGAACAGATACTACACTTTGATCTTGTCTCGGATGGTATTTATTTGCTCCCCCACTGAGCAAATTAGGCACAAGGCCAATTTTTAATGTGAGGAGTGAAGGGAGGGGGAAGGGAAAAAGGGGACCAGCTCCCGAGAGGTGGGAAATGGGAGCTGGTTAAAGGTCAGGCATGTGGGGTTGCCCCCACATCTGGTCTTTGCTAGTCATAGCTAGTCCTAGCTAGTCATAGCTTGCAGTATCTGCCGGAACAGATACTACACTTTGATCTTGTCTCGGATTGCCGCTGGCAAAGTGAGGATCTGATGGTGAAAGGAGAGAGGCTTGGTTTTAGATGTATTAAAAGTAACCAGTCACCCAACCCCTCCTTCATTGGATGACGTGCTCCAGGTCGGAAGAGAGAGAATTAGAAAGATCTTTATGATTAATCCTCTTTGAAGTGTTGCCATAGATGGCTGTGTTGTCTACATAAATGTCGACAGATGATCTCAGAATTTGATTTGAGAGATCATTGAGGTAGATCAAAGGGTTGGGCCTAGAATTGATTAATTATAATTTTTCAAATAATAAACAAGATCACAGTGTAGTATCTGTTCTGATGCTACACTTCACCTTTTCTGTTTTGGGCCTACAATGAATTAAGCAATGTTATTCTTTCATTGTTTTTTTTTTATACATGTATTCTTTTAAATAACATCTATATAATATGCTAAGACAATTTAATGTTTGTATGTGTGTTATGACCTATCATCCACCATTTTTTTTTTTTTTTTTTTTTTAAAAAGATGGGGTCATCTCATCGCTGAAGATTTATTTAAAGAATACTAGCAGGGTGACCAGACGTTGTCCGGAATCGAATGAGGATCAACAAATGTGCCACCCAGCCATACTTTTATTGTCATTGAAATCGATGAAATCGCCCATTTTTTGTTTTTTTTTAAATCAAATTAATTGCCTAGTCTAGTTAGAGACCCCCACAGTGTACTAAGAGGAAGTTTCACATGCCTCCTCACAGTGATTTAGATCGCAGTACTTTGTAGTCTACATTGCACTGTAGAGAATCTACTATTGATTTTATAAAATTATTTTTATATATAATGGCTTGAATTAAAGTTTAAAATGTCTAGAAGTGTAAGCCATGTTTAGTTTCAGAACATTCAGATGGTTCGTTGTTCTAAACAAGTTTTGAGAGGTAGACAGAACAGTTTCCGATGGTTCGTTGTTACACACAAGTCCTGAGAGGTGACTTGTTTGCAGTAGACAGTTCCACAGAGCAAAATATTCTTACCGTATCAAGACGGAAAAAACGTGTGAAATTGCTACAGAAAAGGTTTAATATTTATGGAGCAAATCTGGTTTCTGATTGGTTGGTAGCAGAACGTGATTTAATTCGATTCGTCAGTTCCTAGCAGCATCGTTTATAAATAGAATCGTCCGACTGTGTGGGATCATACCCCATTCTTCGTCCAAAATATTGCAACAAAATGCAAAAGTCAAGTATCATGGTTCAATTTTGCTCTGAAAAGAAACATTTCAAGTGCACCCCTGTCTTATAAAAGATGATTTTATAGGCTGGACCTTTCTGCTTGTGCGGTGGGTGATAAAACTTCTTAAATGCACTTGTGATGTTAGATTGTATAAAAGTATTAACTCTGGTCAAAATTTGACTTCCTTCTTTAGTTAATTTTTTTCGATTATCAATTTTCAATACTTATCAGACACATTTTGATATGAAACCTATGTAAGAACACTCTCAGACATATCAAGTACCTTTGTGTGAAATTGTTAAAATATCAGCTCAGTCGTTTCAGAGTCCATAGAAAACGAACTCACAAAGTTCCTTTCTCAGAAACAAGATTCTAGCAAGCATGGCCAGACGGTCCACAGAGTTTTATAGTTACATAGATAAACATTTTTACTTTCAAAAAGGAATAATCATTTTACATATATTTATATTTTTTGGTAAGCATATTCATCTATAATATAAATCTCACCTGTCTGTTTAAATGTATGTATGTATCTATGTTTGTAGGTTCTGCAAAAACTTTCGAAAGAGGCGACGGATTTTCACAAGATTGGTATCGTTTTGAAGCTCGACTCTTTGGACGACAAATATCGAAAAATTGGCCAAAAATATTAATTCCTTCACCCTCAACTGGGCACTTTTCTACATGGAGGGGTAGCTTTTTTCACCGATATTTTCGAAAGTCATCACCTCTTTTCGATGATCTAGCTTTTGATTTAAACCTATGTCACTTCCGGTTTGGTGATGAGCGCAAGAGCTAATGCGTCACATTTCCTATTTTTTTTTTTTTTTTTTTTTTTCACTTTTTCCTCCTTCGCGGTACTGGTTCAAGCCTGCCTACTACCACTTTTTTTTTTTTTTTTTGCTCAACCAACACCTTTACACACCTTCACCTTCTTTTACATCTTTGCGTCACGGATTTGAGAGCCTGTCTGCCTACTACAACTTTTTTTTTTCTCAACACAGGCAACGCCGGGCACCCAGGCTAGTTTTTAAATAAAAAAAAAAATAAAAAAACATGAGTTTCTTAAAAAAATCTTTTGTTATATTAAAAATCGATGTGATGGAAAAAAACCTAAATAACTTGAATTTATTATCTATTTATTTACAGATGCTATGTATGCCAAAAGTCAACCGGTGTAAACCTAAAGATGTTCCTTTTATTTTGCTTATTTTGTGGGGTACTGGAAACCTAATTGATCCCACAAAAGCTTAAAACTCTTTTTTTTCTCTCTTTCTTTTTAAATATTTAATAAATGAAATTTTAGGACAGTTTAAAATTGATTTTAAACAATTATTCTTCAACCTCGAAAAGATTTGATGTACTAGAAAACAAAACAATCAAACCAAACACCATAAGAGAATTTACTGTTGTGCATAATGTGTATCGAACTGCTTATTTAACAGACTATTGTCCTTGTGTCCTAAATGTCTTAACAGTCCATGACTCATCTAGTGTTCGTGGGTGCATGTGTGTATTACATGTAATTCGCAATACATTTATAATGACATATCTGTTGCTGAGTGGCCTTCTGTCTTTTGGCTGCTGCCTGGGGGATTCACCAATGTTTTGGGGAGCCGGTTTCTGCTATAACAAGTACACATACAGGACACACAAGTATATGTTTTTTTATATATTGGCTTATTTCACTCCCACGCATCTCCTCTTCCGCAGCATGGAGTGAAATCGACGATTTCGGACTTGTGGCGTTTCTCTGAATCTATTTGGAGACCATCACCCCCTTATGGAGAGACCTGTTTAACCCATCTTGCTTTCCCGAATTCTGAACCCAACTCACTAGACTTAACTCAGCTTATTCAAAAGAAACAGCTAACATGTCACATCCGATCCCCATTCAGATACTTCCAGTGCAAACCGACCAGTCAACCAAGTTTGATACATGCCACAACATAACCCTTTAACTCTTTCTACACCTGCATACTTGCTCAACTTATTGTTTCCCATGATTCCATCTGTTATTTACTCTGCTAGACAGATAGATAGATGGAAATACAGATAACTGATTAAATGCTTTCTACCCGGCGTTTACCTAACACCATGTCCCGAACGAATGATGACCAGGGGCGACGGTCTGCCACAGAAGCAGACATGAGCGTTACCCAATTTCACTTCTCGTTGCGAAAGGTAAAGACCCAGGATCAGCTCTGCATCTCATTTCACTGTCCTAAACCAGATTTTTAGCTGGTCTCTATATCGTTATTTTTCTTTTTTTTTTTTAAACCCTAGCACTCTTGATATTAAATATTCAAAGATATTAAGAAATCAAATGACTGGATTCAAAATTAAATAAAGCAAAAAGGGTTGATATGCCTGAGACAAGCAACTAGTCATTAATATGTGAAATGTCAGACTACAAAATTTTTGGAGTATGTTCAACTGTAGGACAGTACCAAGACTCTTCACTCTTACCTACAAAGAGCAGCTCGAAAGACAAAATCTATTTTTACTTGAGCAGCAGAGGATATGACAAGACATTATTCTGGCATACAACATCATTAACAGGAATGCTTTTTCACCACATTATGGTCTCTTACCCCAACACCTACAAAAAATGTTTTATGTCCGTGTGAAACTATCTCCCTTTCGACAACAATCATTAACTCGAAATACTTGAAATGTCAGACTACAAAAAGATATTGTACACCTGGATTGGTTGGTTGTTTTTGTTTTACGGCATATCAACCCTTTTTAGGTCATTTAATGCCAATCCTGTGATTTTGAAGGAAAAGTTTTTAATAGAATATATGTTTTTTTTTTTTTTTATGTCAGTTTCTATTTAACCTATAGTTGGGACTCTCTAACAGGTACTACTACTCTGGGTCAGAGTGGACCTGGGAGCAATGGCAATTAAAGGATGGCTCCACACTCCCCAAAGCCCGCAAGCTGGGGCCCTTACCATCGGATATAGTTTAAGGTCATATCCAGGACCATGTACACCTGGAAGATATTCAATGATTGACAACCAGGATAGTGACAAGACTCTCCACGCTTAACTACAAAGAACAGCCCCAAAAACTAAATCTGATCTCATTTAAGCAGCAGAAAATGCGGGAGACTTGATTCTGGCATACAATATTGTTACGTGTTTGAAATGTAAGTTGTCTGTGAAATAGCCATGTAAAAATGATGCAAAAACAAGGAGGAAGGTTTAACAATTTTATTTAACAATTTATGAACAGGGATTTAAATAGGTGAACTGCTGGATGCATAATGATCGACCACCGTGTTATTTATCTCCCAAGTATCATAGCCGACTCTCCAGTCGCTCTAAGGGGGATAACTCTTTCTTTTTCTTGTTAGGTGGACTCTAACAAATATCATCAAAAGGAATGTATATCTACCTTTTGAGTTTTTCAAGCAACATATCCCTATCTTTGAAAAGGTATTGTAGTACACCTGCAGTATGTTCAACCTTTGATAACCAGGATGGTGACAAGACTTTCCACACTTACCTATTCAAAGAGCGGCTCCAAAGACTAAATGCAATATTGTCAGATTATATATATAACATGTGTGTGTGTGTGTGTGTGTGTGTGTGTGTGTGTGTGTGTGTATATATATATATAATTTGAGGTTGATATTTTCCAAAGGTACGGTAACCAGTGAAATATAACGAGGTTAATACAAGAGTGCTCATTATGGAAATAGAGCAAGTTACACTTTCAATTTGCAGTAATTTTTGCTACACAGTCATGAGCATGTTTTGGTCTTCTAGTATTTAGTAAATAGAGACCTCTTCAGGCAACAACGATTATAATCAGAATTTTTAATGTTAAAAATTCCGCTTACCAAGTTAAAATTTTAATCTCTCGTAAAATTAACCCCAAATTGTCAAATGGGTAAAAAATTAATGTAATAAAAACATAGTAATTGTCTGTATTTTTGAGATGAGGTGTTTTCATTGATTGAGATTGTTGGACTCACTTCCTCATCTTGGTTGTTATAGTCACGTTTCGGCCGTTTTTCCCTCCGGCCTTCATCAGGTGTTTTGTAACGAACTGAGGAACCGTTTGTTAGGAGTCTCGAACCCAACTCTTTATTATTATTACGGGGGTACCGTGTTCGGACTCCAGCTAGGCTCTGGGACATCGTTGCTGATTCTCTGTTTTGAATGTTACTTTTTCACTGCCTTCGTTCAGGATTGAACTCAGCACCTTTGGGTAACTGTAAACTTTGATACAACGTCTAGGACCACTCGGCCATATGTCACTAGGACAATTCTTAGTTGGTTTTTGTTAATGTTAAACCTATGTTGTTATTCAAGGTTTTCTCTCTCTATCAGAGGTGTCCAAATTGCATTCAGCTCTATGCTTGGTTTGCTCAGTAGGTTGTATAATAATAAAGGGTTGGGTTCGAGACTCCTAACAAACGGTTCACCAGTCGTTACAAAACACCTGATGAAGGCCCGAGGGCAAAACGACCGAAACGTTGTGACTATAACAACCAAGATGAGGAAGTCAGTCCGACAATCTCAATCAATAATAAAATCATAATTACATAAACATTATTACATAGATAAATTTTATTTTTTTCTTGGGAGGTGATTATGTGGCGTAATAGAAGGCAGTAATTTCAAGACTTAGCATTCCTATCTCGTCATGATTAACCATCTGAAGAAGGCCAGAGGATGAGTTGACCGAACGTGGTGAAACAACAACTATGAGGATAAAAGTGCGCAATAAATACACAAATTATGAAGCCTCATCTCGAAGGATTTCCTAAAAAATAATAAAGTAAAATAAAGTAACTGACATGAGTACCAATAAGACCTCCTGTTTGGGGGGGGGGGGCTCCACTTCAGAGATGCAGTAAAAGCGAATTATTTTGAGGGTGGGAGATAGGATATGTGTTGAAAATAAAATTGTTAAATCATTAAAAAAAATAATCAATAAAAATAAAGAATTTATTTATAAATTTTATGGCAAGCTGTACTCTCGTTATTAAGAATCTTTTTTTTTTTTTTTTTTTGGTGTTGTTGTTTGTTTTGTTTTTTGAGAGCGCTAATTAAAAATAAATGATGAATGTTTGTCAGGAAAGTAACTGACACCAGTACCAATACGACCTCCTGTTGAGGGGAGGGGGGGGGCTGCCACTTCAGAGATGCAGTAGAGGAGTAGGGGCCGAAACTGATGATCATGGTACTGGATCCAATTGCAGAGCTGTCAGCTGCTGTGCACTAGGTGTATCAGAATTTTTGTAGGAATTTTTGACACCCCTAACACGAAACTGCGAATAAAATATAAAAAACTCGTAATTTCTCTTTTAAAAGTGGGTTGTTTATTTTCTTTATGGATTATACTTCCAAAATAAACTATTAAAATTGTTTTAAAAGTAATAGAAATATTTTTTTTTATTTTTTAAAAAACAGTAATGAAATTAATTGAATTTTATGAGCTCAGTATTTTTCAATTTTTAAACTTTAAAAATCTATCAAAATTTTTCTATAGATTCAGTTTTTACGATATTTTCAGGGTCAATGTGAAATTTTATGCTCTTTCCAATAAACCGAATATAATATTTTAGACAAACGTTTTTTTTTTAATTCACGCCCCCAACCCCATTTTCAAGTGTCTATTAAAAAGTAAATAATTAATTTACTCACCAAAGTTTTATATATCATAAATTGAAGATAAAAGATCAATAAATAATATATTCAAATTTAAAACAAAAAAAGTAGTGTTTTTTTAGAAATTTACCCGTAAAGTCCGAAGTTTAAAACCATTTTTTTTCTAAAAACACGTTGTTTGTTTTTTCTTTTTTAATGAAACCTTGGTCCTTGCTCCTTTAATTGAAAAAAAAATTAGGCCTTGAATTACATTTTTCGAGGAGTTATAAGCTTGGAAAGACGGGGTGGAATTATTCAATATTTTTCACGAAATTTCTGACACACCTAGCTGTGCACTGTGAAAGTTGCGTACAAATTATTAATATGAGACGTATGTTGGCCGGTATTTAGAAATTGAATTTCAAACTAACCTATCTCTGGCCATATCTCTATCACTCTTTTTCTATAATTCATACTTATCATTTCCCCTCAAATTTTCTTTGGCCTTTTCCTGTCAACTGACCCTGTTACCTCAAACTGTTCTAAATCTAATTTAATTATCCATAGCGCTATCTCATTAACCTTTATTTAGCAGGGATACCCGGCGTTACCCATGTGTGTATGTGTGTGTGTGGGGGGGGTAAATCAAAACAAGGAAAAAATGGAAAATAAATAAGCGAACGAAATAACTAGGGATGGGACGATTCCGATATTTTTTCCAATTCCGGTACAATTACTGATTCTGTATCAAATTACCGATTCCGATTCTTTATAAATCTCTAAATATTAAACTATAAAGTTGTTATTGTTTCTCGATTACTGTAAAAACACATGTTAAATATGCAGATCTTTTCTCGAAAATAAAAATACACATGAGGGATGATCTATCGATTTTAGAGATTCATTATTTTAGTATTACTATCAGCGGTAGAATATTTTTCTTTATAGAAAACCAAATAAAAAAAGCCAATTAAAAGAATAGTCTTTGGGATCGGAAAATAGGAAAATTTTTCTGATGCCCAAAAACTTTCGAGTATTTTTCAATACCTGATTAACTGTTCCAACACTAGAAATAACCATGTTTAAATGTTAAAACTTTTTAAAAAATTGGTTGAAAAAACAAAAAAAAAAAACAAAAAAAAAAACAGCGAACATGGAAAATTAAAAATAAGCGAACGAAATAAAAAAAATGGCATAAATAACCCTGTTTAAATGTTAAAACTTCTTAAAAAAATCGGAAAAACAAAAACAAAAAAGCAGTGAATGTAATGGAAAAATAAAAAAGGGAGAATAAAGAATAAACGAACGAAAAAATGACATAAATAACCTTTTAAATATTAAAACTTTAAAAACGAAAAAAAAAAAAAAAAATGTCCGATATGTCGGCACAAATGTGCAACCTTAAGACAACAACACTGTCACTATAACCACTACTCTACGATTGCGTGAGCGAAGTAACGTCCTTTTTTTTTCTATTCAAACTAATTCAAAAAAGAACATTTCTCGCACATGCGTGTTTGGTTAAATTGTCATGAAGGAATGATTTCTTGCTACCCTCCCTCATTGCGGACGTCTATTTCTTTAGGAAATAATTGACCATTTTTTTCTAATTTTCACACATTATTTGACCAAGACATGCCCTTTCAGACGGTACCAGTTTCGACCTGGTCTGATGCCGCTGAGAAAAGTTTTAGGCAGATATTCAAACATACATACATACATTTAAATAGACAGGTGAGATTTATATAATAGGTGAACACAAAAAAAATTTAAATTGCTTAAAATATTTGTAAAATTGTGTACATAGAAAGAGCTTGATGATTTAAGAATCTTTTACATTTCGAAACTGTGCCTCGTTTGGATATTTTTCTTTCTTTTAAACCATAAATCAGACGACCAGACCTTCATGTGCTTTAGACTAAATTTACAACTTGAACTTCTTATATTTCCTTTATCGCTCTCCCTCAACCCAGGACTGTGTTCTAATCAATCATGTCTGACAGCATAGATGTAGCACTCTCCCTAGACACTAGTGCCCAAGTACATGTATTTGGTGATTTTAATGTCCACCACAGAAACTGGCTTGGCTTTTCTAACTACACAGTCACAGCTGGTAACATCACACATAACTTTTCTATATCCCATTCTTTGACACAAATACTAACGTTCCCGACCCATCCCCCAGATCATCAGGACCAGCAAAGCTCACTTCTGGACCTATTCCTGAGCACAGTTCCTGAAGATTGTCCAACAAATGACCATTGCCCTCTCTGAAATGCTGACCATGCCGTGATAATGATAGACATCACCCTAAACTCTTGATCCCAAGTTGAAGAGCCATTGCTGAAAACATCAAGATACTACAATAAGGCTGACTGGGATGCAATTAGAGATGCTCCATGGGGAAATATCCTTTCTCTTCCTGCAGAAGAGTGTGCAATTGAGACCAGCGACTGAAGCATATGTTCTCCCAAGTTCTATAGCAAATTCCACTCTCCCCACTGGTTTACTTCTACTTGCACAGCTGCCATTGCTCAAAGGCAGCATGCATGCTGCAGATGTATCTAACACAAGTTCCATACAAATAGACAAAAGTTTACAGAAGCTAAGAGAATATACCAAAACCACCAGAAAATGCACTGGAGCACAGAAATTAGCAACTTGTGATTTCTGGAAAATCTATAACAGTGTAGTAAATAATGGACAATCAATAATTCTTCCACTATCCAACAATCTTAAGTTGTTTGCACGGCAACTGGGAAGGCTAACCTGCTTGCCCCTTGGTTTGCTTCCAACTCTTTAACTCAGCAAACCACTCTCTCCCAGATTTTCTTCCACGGACAGAAACCACACTAGATAATTTGAAAATCACCCCTTCTCAAGTACAGTAAAACTCCTTTAAATTTGAACTTCCTCTAAAGTTGGACTTACTCTCATTTGGACTTCTTCTAAACCTGGACTTTCTCTAAACTTGAACTGTCTCGTCATTGAAATTGTATTAGCATATTTGATGCGGAGTTGCAGTAAAACTGTTTATATGGTTTAGTCAGATATTGCACAGAAATGTTAATATTAGTCATCATCATGACGGGCTCCTTGCCCGGACCAATGTGACTCTTCCTCTCTAGAGTTTCCTGTCTTCCTCAGATCTTCAGGTTCACAGTTGGCGTTGTGTGCTATTTGTTGGATGTACGTGAATCTAGGTCGTCCTCTGTTTGCGCGTCCGTGTCGTGGAGTCCATAGCAATACATCACTCACCAATTCATGCTTGCTCCTCAGTTAATATTGGTACTATGTAATTAATGTAGATTACTTATTGATAATTAATTTACACTAACTGTAAATTTTATTTTTTACAGATTGCTATATTTAAAATAGTGTAAAACATCCCATCACAATGGCTTGCAACTCTAAAAAAAAAAAAAAAAAAAAAAAAACAAGTGACATTGACTTTACTCGAAAAACGTCAAATTATAGAAAAATTAGATGCTGGAGTTGAAAATAGTGTTATATTGGAAGATTGGAAGAAGTACACTGTTTTACATCAAAAAGAAAAAGGAGGAAATAAGGCTGCTCCTTTCTCTCCAAATAAAAGACATGTCAAAAATGGAATGAAGGTGTAGCAATATCTGGGCCCATTTTAATTGCTAAAGCAAAATCTCTTAAGGAAGAGTTGAATATCGCAGAAGATATGAAATTCAGTGAAGGCTGGCTTAGGAGCTTTAAGAGTAGACATGGTATAAGACAATTAACAATGTCAGGCGAACAACGGTCTGCTGATATACATGCAGCATCAAATTATTGTGACAAATTCAAGATGATAATTGCCGATTATGGTTTAACACCAGAGGATGTTTACAACGCTGATGAAAGTGGCGTAAATTGGAAGTGCTTACCTACAAAAACATTAGCCGGATCCGAGGAGCAGAAAATAAAAGGATTCAAATTAAATAAAGAAAGACTAACAGTGATGGTATGCGCTAATGCTTCTGGAACTCATAAACTTAAGCTTCTTGTCATCGGCAAATCAAAGTGTCCCTGAGCATTGAAAGGAGTTTTGCCTTTGCCAGTATCCTATTATTCTTCACGAAATGGATGGATGAATCAACAGCTGTTTAAAAAATGGTTTTTGCAAGAATTTGTGCCAGTTGTCCAGAGGCGTTTTCTTGAATTAGGTAAACCTGATTCAAAGTGCTTGCTTCTGTTGGACAATTGTAGAGCACATCCTCCTGAGTCAGAACTAGTGTCATCTTGCAGGAATATTTTTGTGTGCTACATACTACCTAATGTAACTTCTCTCATCCAACCTATGAATCAAGGGATTATTTGGAACTTAAAATGGTTCAAAAGAAATGATTCCATGATGAATATGATAAATAGTATCGTGAGTATAAGCAATTTTCAGTGCCATTTTACTATCAAAGATGTCATATTTTCTCTCACAAGTGCATGGGATCAAGTTCGAGCAAGCACATTAACAAAAGCATGGGGTGAATTATGTCCGGCGCCAAAGGCTGAAAGAATCAGAGAATACATCTGGTCTAGAAAAAATTCTTGAAACCAAACGGTTACCGACCAACCATGCTGTTCTTAAATCACTTAATGCAGATGATGTTGAAATGTGGGTGCAACAAGATAAGGAAACTACTGATCAATATCCTGAAGGCAGTAATGGTGATGAAAATAGCGACAGCTCTCATTCTCTTGCCCCTAATGTAAATAATCAAGAACACTGATGAAGCAATATCATGGGATGATGCAGAAAAGTCTATGGAGATGGTTATAAAATTTCTAGAAAAAAGTCCTTACTTAGTGACAACTATGTTTTGCAAGCAATGCCACTCGGAAGAGATATAATTATAAAGAAGCTACAGAACCAAGAAATTGTAGATTTTCGTGATCGCTTACAGAATACAATGGCAGTGCCCGAGAGCTCAATCGATGAAAATAGAAACTGCAATGAGACTCATTCAATGAATAACTAAAAAAACTGTATTTGACATAAATGTATGATTTCTGTAGATGATAACTTGGGTAATAAATATCTAACAAGTAAGAGTAGATTTAATTTATTTTCAATGTTTTTGTTCCTGGTAATAATATTTAACAATTCTTACTTGCAATATATCGTAAACTCAACTTAATAAATACTTGAAGTATCATATAGCAATAAATTTCATTTACTATTTCTTAATTCTTAGAAAATTAAAGTTAACTGCAGCACATTTTTTTAGCACGAAACTTGAACAGTATCCTCTAATTTGAACGAAGCGGATGTTCAAATTATAGGAGTTATATTGTACATGATATCATAAAAAAATCTAGACATTTCAAAAGCATGTGGACCTGATCTCATCCTGGCTGTACTATTAAAAAAAATTCTCTTCTGAGGTTGCCACAGTTCTCTCCAAACTTTTCAACAAATGCTTTAACGAATCTTGCTTCCCTGACTGCTGGAAAACTGCTTCAGTGGTATCAGTTTACAAGAATTCTGGTGAAAGAACTGACTCATTAAATTATCGTCCCATTAACCTTCTCATTCTTTTCAACAAAATATTTGAGTTCATAATCAATCAAGCTTTAGTCCACCACCTCACAGCTGCTAGACTTCTGTCCAACCAACAGTATGGATTTAGACAAGCCCATTCTACTGTTGATATCCTAACTGTAATCTCTGAAGTATATACCATGCACTGGATAAGGCAGAGGAGGCTAGGGCAGTAGCCCTAGATATATCTAAGGCCTTCGACAGAGTATGGCATGATGGTCTTCTCAGGAAAATCAGATCCTATGGTATTACTGGATGAATATTTAACATAATCAAATCCTTAAGAGAAAAATCCAGGTTACCCTCAATTGTTGTATGTCCAGACAACACGATATAAATGCGGATGTGCCTTGAATCTTTATTATTCTTAATACTCATAAATGACCTTCCTGGTAAAATAATCTTTGAGATGGGTATGTTTGCTAACAAACATGATGGGAAAAACGAATGAACATAGATCCAAGGCAATGGAGGAAACCCTAGAGGAAGACCCCAAGTCTGTAGTGAAATGGGGACAAAAATGGATGCCGACATTCAATGCTGCCAAGACTAAGCTTCTTTCTTTTAATAATTACAAGAAACCTTCTCAACCACCAATAGCCATGGCTAACGATACATACCTGAAAGGACTTTGTTCAAACTCCTCTGCTTGACATTCACAGGGAACAAGAGTTGGAACAGATACATTGAGAGCATTGCCAGGGCTGCTGTAAGGAAGGTGGGCTCTCTCTACCATGCTAGAAAGTTATTTATGCCTGTGTTCAAACTCCTCAGCTTGACATTCACAGGGAACATGAATTGGAACAGATATATTTAGGGAATTGCCATGGCTGCTTGTACTTGTAGGGGTTTTCGTCCTGGTCAGCTTCTTCCTGAGCATGAACAATTTCGATTTGGGGCCAGGTTTCAGAAAAGAATTGATGAAACTGAACTGTGAAGGTTTGAGATGCAGTTCATGCTCCAGAGGAAGCAAACCCTGACGAGGATGACAGCCGCAACAAGTAAGGGCACAACAACCAGCTCTCCGGGTATTAACCACACTGAAACTATACACATATCCTTTGTAGATCACAAATAGACCAAGGGTGATCCGTCTGCTTGACAGATCTTATTATCGGGTCTTCTTGGTGTTGTTAGGTGTCATTATTGCCCAGGACGTAAAAACCATTCCAGAAATATCCCTACGACAAACCAAAACACACTCATTGGGAACCCAGGTTCTTGATTCTATCTGGACTCAACCACTCAGACACAAGTTTATTATTTATTAAGAAGAAAAGGACAGTCACAGACAAACCAGAGAGAGAAATCTTTGTTTTAAAATGAAAATAAAATTTTGTGTAATTAACTTCTGGTTTTCTCCAAAAATACTTATTTCGTCTAAGAAGATTTTATGAATGAAGGCATTGTTATTGTTGACGACAGTGGTTAAAAAAATATAAATCCATCACATTACACCTAGCAACATCGTGTACGCTACCCCAATTGTTGATACTGATATTCCTCTGTGACACTACGACAACTCATCGACCCCAAACGTCGTGTGCCATGGTTTTGTTCTCCATCGTCTTATCCTCTTATGGTCATATCGTCATTTTCTCACAGATGGCTGTCGAATGAGCGCAAAGGTCCACAGGTAGAAAAAAAACACTGGAACAAAAAGAAAGCACAAACTCCAATGCTTCACAAATATATCGGTTGAACTCTGAGTGCCTACATTCTAAGATTCACATCTATCTTTACTGTAGAGGCCATTTCTGTCAGTTTATTTCGATCTCCCTCGAAAACCTCTGAATAACCAACAGCTCTAGGCTGTATTCAGCTCTCAACTGAATCTCTGAGTCCAAGCTCTAACTGTTTTCATCCAGTGTACTATTGTAAAGTCCCAACTCACGACTGTCGTTAAGTCCAGCTTTGTCATTCGTTAATCATTTCTATTATTGCTTATAGGTGGATGCGTGTCTACAAACCAGAGGCAAGGTCTCTTCAACTTTGCTTCATCAAAAACTTGGTATTGGTGAGAATATGGAGTTAGCTGGGAAACAACCCCATGGTATTGTGTTCCACGAACAGATAGTTTTAGGAAAGAAACTTTGATCATGGACATATCATGTTACGAAACTAAATATATCGCTATCCATTGTTCAATCCTTTTGCTATCATCATTTGTCGCACTCTAATTTAAACGCTACTCCCTCTTTTGTCTATCTTGTTAAACCTACTTCCTTTTGTCCCTTTTCTCTTGCTTTCTAGCATTTGACGGGGGTCAATTATAATATCACACCTCCATTTCCAATTTTTTTTTTTTTTTTGATTAGGAAAAGTCTTGGAAACTGGCGTATTTGTTTCAAGACTCTTTTTGCCTGATGTTTGCACCACCATCTTGCATAACAGTGATACATTTTTTTTTTTTTTTTCACATTTTCACCCCAAACAAGGCACATTGCCACTTTGATGTAGGGGGATACTATCAGGGACATAAGCTACAGGGGTACTATGTGGGAAGTTGGGCAGCAAGATGTCGGTTCACATTACACTTGAACTTCTGCATGTCAGTACAGTTGGGGAAGCAGGAACCCAGAAGGGAATCCCAAAGTCCAACGGTTCTTGGGAAAAAACTACTGGAGTAGAAGGCTCTCTTACATCTAGGGATCTCAACTGTGAAGGGGTGGGATTTTGCTGCTTGCCGGGTTTGTCGATGATATTTACATCGAGGTGGTATAAGTCCTTGTAGTTCGTCGGAGCATTCACCGTTAAGGTACCTGTAGAACAGGCAGAGGGATGCAACATTTCGTCAATGGGACAGAGGCTGAAGCTTAGATGCCAGTCCAGGGCCTATCAGGTTGGCGACTCTCTTTTGAACCTTGTCTAAGAATGAGAGACTAGTAGCAGATACACCAGCCCAAATATGACAATACTCCATACATGGACGAATGGTGGTGTTATAGAGGTACAGGATACTTTCGGGCGTTAGTAGCTTTCTAGCACGGTAGAGAGAACCTACCTTTTTTGCAGTGGTCCTGGCAATGCTCTCAATGTAATTTTTCCAACTCATGTTTCTGTGAACGTTAGGCCAAGGAGTTTAAAAGATGTACTTTCAGATAAAGAGCCATTGCTATTGGTGGTAGAGAACATTTCTTGTAGTTATTGAAGGAAACAAGTTTACTCTTGGCATCATTGAATGTGACCATCCATTTTTGTCCCCATTCCACTATAGATTGGAGATCATCCTCTAGTGTTTCTGCCATTTCTTTAGATATGTGTTCATTTGTTTTCCTGTTGTGTCTATTATAGAGTGTGGTGTCGTCAGCATATATACCCATCTGTAGAATAATCAAAAGAACTGTAGTAGGGAAGAGGGGAGATGTAGAATAAGGTATCATAGCTCCAGTACCCGTGGGTATGCCTACTGATTGGTGCAGTACTATGGTAATAACTGCCAAAAAGAATGGTAATCCACGGAGAACAATAGATTACCAACACCTTAACTCTCAATGCAAGCGAGAAACCCACCATACTGGGTCGCCATTCCAGTTGGCACTGCAAGTGCCACCTAGAACAAAGAAAACAGTCCTAGACGCTGTTGATAGATACCACTCGATTCTCTTAGACAAAGAATCTCAACCATTAACCACCTTCATAACCGAGTGGGGAAGATACATGTATCTTAGGATGCCTCAAGGATATGTCGCATCTGGGGATGCTTACACTCGCAGATACGATGAGATAATAAAAGATATCCCACGCAAGGTGAAGATAGTAGACGATACCCTGCTATATGACTCTAGCATTGAGGGAGCCTTTTATCATACCTTCGATTTCCTGCTCCAATGTGCTAAGAATGGAATTGTGTTCAACACCGACAAATTCCAATTCTGTCAGGATGTCGTACAATTTGGAGGCCTCCAGATAACTTCTTCAGGAGTGACCCCTACTGAGTCCATGATACAAGCGATACAGGATTTTCCAGTCCCAAGGACAATTACTGACGCCAGATCATGGTTTGGGCTTGTCAACCAAGTAGCCTGGGCATATTCACTGGGTCCAGTTATGGTGCCTTTTCGGGACCTCGTCAAATGAAACTCCAAATTTGCTTGGAATCAAAACCTTGAAGACGCATTCAAAGATTCCAAGTGAGTTATAATTCACCTAGTCCAGAAGGGGGTAGCAACATTTGACAAAGACAGAGCAACTTGCCTTGCTCCAGATTGGAGCAAAGAAGGAATGGGTTTCCTACTCTTACAAAAACATTGCCAATGTACCATGGAAAAAGCCCCAATCTGCTGTTCCGAAGGTTGGCATCTGATATATGCCGGCAGCAGATTTTGCACGGATGCTGAACGCAGATACGCACCAATAGAGGGTGAGGCAGCAGCAATAGCATGGGCATTGGAGAAATGCCGTATGTTCGTCATGGGTTCTCCAAACATCATAGTGGTCACAGACCATGAACCTCTGAAGGGGATATTTGGTGATCGTGATCTGAGCAAGATCCAAAACCCCCGGCTCTTTAGACTAAAGGAAAAGACCCTGAGATATAGATTTACCATACAGCATTGCCCCGGGAAGTGGCACAGAGGCCCTGATGCAGTCTCCCGCCACCCAGTGGCGATGGTGCAAACCCTCCTCAATGTATTTTCAACAAAACCCTCTCAAATGGATATACTGGAGTCGAACAACATAAGCAACATAACAGAGTCAACAGCCTTAATAGCAACATTTGCAGACAGCAGTAATATAGCCATGATATCACCAGACCTAATTCGTTCAGCAGGTCGTGGCGATCAACAATATAACAAATTAATAGACACAATACAGCAAGGCTTCCCATAAACACGTAATCTCACTGCGCCCGAAGTCCGTGAGTATTGGGAGGTGAGGCACCGCCTTAGCACTGACAATGGTCTAGTATTGTTGGATCGAAGGATCGTCATCCCCAAAACACAACGAAAAAAGGTCCTACACTGCCTGCATTCTGCACACCAAGGAGTAGTCGGCATGAAAGCACGTGCCAACGAATCAGTGTACTGGCCAGGGATGGATGCATCAATCCGCAGTATTAGGGCGAATTGCATGGTATGCTCAACCATCGCACCTAGTCAACTAAGGGAGCCTATCATTCTAACACGATCTCCAGAGTGGCCATTCCAGCAAATCGTCATGGATATTTTTTATATTGGAGATCACACATACCTTGCCTGCGCAGATAGGCTAACTGGTTGGCTAATTTTATATCACCTAGAATCAGGTCACACTACTACAACCAAATTGATGTCCATATGCCGACAACTGTTCCAAACATATGGTGCCCCAGAAGAACTCAGCACCGATGGCGGCCCACCTTTCACTTCCAGCACGTTTCAAGAATTTCTGAAAACATGGTGTGTTAGGCACAGATTATCTTCTGTTGCGTATCCCCAATCCAATGGCAGGGCAGAGCTCGCAGTAAAAACTGCAAAGATGATTGTGAAAGGAAACACAGGCCCCCAGGGTTCCTTGGACAATGACAGTGTTGCCCGGGCCATCTTGCAGTATCAGAATACCCCAATCCAAAGCATTGGCCTATCACCGGCTCAATTATTACTTCACCGTCGACTACGTGACCCTTCACAGCCAATCCTCTACAAGCCTCATCCTGAATGGGTGTCAGCGGCACAACACCACGAGGAAATGCTCCACTACCGCAATGCAAAAATAGTAGAAAGATACAATAAATATACCCACAACCTTCCACTGTTACAAGCTGGTGACACCGTAGCCATCCAAAATCCAGTCAATCGCAGATGGAACACAACGGGCAAAATCATCAGTTCCCTACCAGATCGACAATACCGAATCAGGGTTAACGGATCCAGAAGGATCACACTTAGGAACCGCCGTTTCCTCAGAAAATGCGAACTCAAGCCTGCACCAACCCCAATACCAAGTGCAGCACTAGGACCAACAATTCCCTCAAGCGATACTACATTCTTGCATCTCCCACTGTCTCCCTGTAATAGCACATACACAGCAACCAAACCCCAACAACAAACCACACATATATCCCCACGCTTTCGATCAAGGATTCCCCGAGCTCTTTCTAGGTTACTACCACACAACAAACTAGGCCTAAAAGAGAGATACACCTCTCATACAACCCAGCCTACTTGTGGGGGGGGGGAAGAGGGGAGATGTAGAATAATCAAAAGAACTGTGTTAGTCAATAACACACAACAACAACAATAATAATAATAATAGCAGCAACACTTACCAAGGGTCCAGCTTATGCACAAGACAGACACCAGATTGAGCTGGACTGAGGGCTTGTATTCATGTACAAGCATATCCAATCAGGTGATTCAGCCAATCACAATCCAAAGAATAGACTGGTCCATGTGTGCACAATGGAATCTCCCATTGTGCCATAAATAGTTCTCCTCTTTCATGAGAGGTAACTTTAGTCTTTGTCAAGTTATCCACAACTTGAACGCTGACCGAAAGTCCACTACACAATCCAATACCATCTCACAGACAATTTTGTGAGGGAGGTCATTTATGAATAATAAAGGTCTAATGATAGACCCCCGAGGCACTCCCGCATTTATATCATATTGTTTAGATGTACGACCATTGAGGACAACCTGGATTTTTCTCTTATCTAAGAAGGATTTAATTATGTTAAGTATTCTTCCAGTGATACTGTATGAAGACCTTCATGCCATACCCTGTCAAAAGCCTTAGATATATCTAAAGCTACCACTCTACCCTCCCCTGCTTTGTCAAGTGAATGGTATATATGCTCAGAAATTACAGTCAGGATGTCTGCCGTGGAACGGGCTTGCCTAAATCCATATTGTTGGTCGGTCAGAAGTTTAGCATTTGTAAGGTGATGGACTAGAGCTTGGTTAATTATGGATTCAAATATTTTAGCGAAAAGTGGGAAGAGGCTAATGGGGCGGTAATTTACTGGGTCAGTTCTTTTGCCAGAATTCTTGAAAATTGGTACCACAGAAGCAGTTTTCCAGCAGATTCATTAAGGCATTTGTTGTAAAGTTTGAAGAGAACTGGAGCTACTTTAGCAGAGCACTTTTTTAATAGCACAGCCGGGATGAGATGAGGTCCACATGCTTTTGAAGTGTCAAGATTTTTTATGATGGCATGCACCTGAGAAGGGGTGATTTTCAGATCGTCTAGTGTGGCATCTGTCCGCAAAGGAAAGTCAGGGAGAGGTGGTTAGCAGGGTCCAGTGTGGAGTTGGAGGCAAACCAACTGGCAAACATGTTAGCCTTCTTGGTTGCTGAGCAAACAACCTCATGATTGTTGGATAGTGCGGGAATTGTTGATTGCCCATTATTTACTACACTGTTGTAGATTTTCCAGAAGTCACGGGTTCCTAATTTCTGTGCTTTGATGCGTTTTTTGGTGGTTTCAGTAAATTCTCTCTTAGCTGTCGCTATTTCTTTCTTACAGTCATTTCTGGCTTCTATATACTTCTGTTTGTTTGAACTCGATTTATGTCAGTTAAATCTGCGGTACGCATGCTGCCTTTGGCGTGATGGCGGCTGCACAAGTAGAAGTAAACCATTGGGGAGAGTGGGGATTGCTATAAAACTTCCGCACCTCAATTCAGGTGTTATGAAAATATATATGGTAATCAAGAATTTTTTGTGTTTCATCCTTGTCAGGTTAATACATGGAGGCGATGTATTATCGCATGTTTTTATATATACACATTGGATTCAGTTTACTAACTAACTAATCAGATTCTTTGTTATTTTCGACTATGTTTTCATCAGTCAATAGCCAGGCTTCATATATATATATATATATATATATATATATATATATATATATATATATATTCAGTTACCATCATCATATGTGAAATGATGATAATTATTCCATGAAGGTCACAAAGTCATAATCATATTTCTTCATTTTGTTCCATCTGTAATCTTGGCAATTGCCAGTTCTGATATTCCTTTATTTTCAAGTTATCCTTCACTATATCTTTGAACATTAGTCAGGACCTTCCACATTATTCCTTCTTTTATACAATTATGAAGTATCATTCTCTCCAGATGTCTGACCCAGTTGATGGTAATATTGGAAAAAAAAAGGAAAAATAGTGTAGGAAAGAGGAGTTGGTAATTTTAAACTTACGTTTCCGAAAGCCAGGAGTCCTTTGTCAAAGAAGAAGAGTACTCCAAGGAAAAGAAACATGACGCCAAATCCTGCGAGGCCGACACCGATTTCTATAAGTGAAAAAAAAAAAAAATGAAAATAAAAAAGGTTATTCCCAAAAATAGGATAGGAACACTGTACTCATATTGGTTAAAAAGAGCAAGAGAAAAAGTGATTAGGGAGAGAAAGACATAGGGGGTTTTAGGAGAGAAAGAGATAGGGGGGTTGTAGGAGAGAAAGAGATAGGGGGTTTTAGGAGAGAAAGAGATAGGGGGGTTTTAGGAGAGAAAGAGGGTTTGTATTACTGTACACAGATTCGAAAAAGTTGTCAAAAAACAAATATATAACAAATAAATGTTATCAAAGGCAAGATAAGTTACTTTTCTCCGTGTGTTTATTCAATGTAACATGTTTATTCAGCTCGAAAAATATACATTGTTTACCGATGTATTGGAAAATTCAAAATGGTGCCCGACTCTCTCTTTAACACGGTAAGTTTGGGAAAAGGTGTTATAAATAATAAACTAGACAAAATACTATTAAAAGACCACTGAATATATGTCAACCCATGTCACAGTAATATATATTGAGCGAGTTTCTAACAGTATTTTGTCTAGTTTTATATTTATAGCACCTTTTCCCACACTTAACGTGTTAAAGAGAGAGTCAGGCGTCATTTTGAATTTTCCAATACATCGGTAAACACAGTATGTTTTTTCATGCTACATAAACATGTTACATTAAATAAAAACACTGAAAACATATCCAGTTAGGTAGAAAAGTAACTTATCTTGCCTTTGATAACATTTATTTGTTATATATTTGTTTTTTGACAATTTTTTCGAATCTATGTGTACAGTAATACAAACCTGAGAAAGAGATAGGGCGGTTTTAGGAGAGAAAGAGATAGGGGGGTTTTAGGAGAGAAAGATGGGGAGAGGTTAGGGGCTTGTCGAGAGACTGGGGGTTGGGAAGAGCAAGAGGTGAGGAGAGATTGGGGATTGTGGAGAGATTGAGGGTTGGGGAGAGATTGGGATAGGGATTAGGGAGAGAAAGAGATTGGGAGAGATTAGGATGGGGTTTTAGGAAAGCAAGAGATTGGGGATTGGAGAGAGGAAGAGATGAAGAGATTAGGATTGAGGGGGAGGAAGCGAAAACGGGAGATCAGGGTGAGGAGGGGAATAGAAAGAGATAAGAGGGGAGAAAGAAATTAGTTATTTTCTATGATATAAATTTTCATAGGAAACACATGTTTAGGTAAAGAAGTTTAATAAATTGTTGTTACAAGTCAATATGTTTATAACTGATATAAGCACTCTTTAGCATCTGGCAATGTATATGTCTGTGCATTCACTTTTGTTTTTGTTAGTGCATGTATACATGTGTACAAGTTAACAAAGCGATATGCAAGTCATTGAGTCTTTTCACCTTACCACCCCAAAGGACATGGGTTGTAAAGTGAAAGGTTTGTAAAGAATATGCTCTTGGGTTCCTTTCATTCATCCAGCTGGTGATGTCTGTCTAAAACTGATTTTCTTGACCAGATTTTTAAGTTCGCATGCCAAATCCCAACAAAGTAGAAAAAGAAAGGATGCAGCAATTATAGCTATTTGCTTTTTAGCATTCAGAAATCACTTGTGTAAAGTCGAACAGAATGAAGGAAGAAAGCGACCACGTATCTGCGCGTGTTGTCTTACCTGCTGGGAGGATCACAGGGAGGGCAGAAATTAAAAAATGGCGGCTGTGGTTTTTGTAAGATTATTGAGCGATGACGTCAGGCCTCACGTGACTTTTTCTGGTCGCCGATTGGCTGATGACGAATGCTTGGACAATAAAAGGAGTATGTTCAGAAGATCGAGGACAGTGTGTATCAACTGCATCAGTGTGATTAGAAGTTCGACGTGTGTGTTAATCAACTGCCGTAGTTGTGAAACGAATTCAAGCTTTAGAAGTTCGACGTGTGTTAATCAACTGCCATAGTTGCAAAACGAATTCAACTTGATGATTAATGCTGCCACAAGTCTGCACAATACAAACCAAACTGCTTTTTTGTTTTTAATTTTTTTTTTAATTGCATTTTCACCCCAAACAAGACACAGTGCCACGTTGATGTGGGGGGGGGCACTATCTGGGACATAATTTGCAGAGATTCTATATAGGGAGTTGAGCAGCAAGATGTCTGTTTACATTATACTTGAACTTCTATATATCAGTACAGTCAGGGAAACAGGAACCCGAAAGGGAATTCCAAAGTTTAGCAGCCCTAAGGAAGAAACTATTAGAGTAGAAGGCTTTCAGGCAACTGAGGAACTTTACTATGTAGGAGTGGGATTTTGCTGCCTGTTGGGTTTGTCGGGAGTATTTACGTTGAGGTAGTACAAGGGCTTGTAGTTTGGAGCATCTTTTAAAAATAAAAAGAGTGCTTGTGCAGTATAAGAAACAAGTTGAGCATGTAAGGTCCGCCTCCACGAATGAAAAATTTACTTTCACCATGACTTATGTTTGTGCAAAATTAAAAAACAAAACAAAAAAAAGGCATGGTTATTGAGAAAGTGCAAACAAATGAACGGATGAACAATTTGGGGACAGTTTTACCCCTATAATGGCTCCTAAGGGGGCAACCAGTTAGCCAGGAAAATACGTTCTGGCAAAAATTTACTTTCATCATGACTAATGTTTGCAAAATTTCCAAAAATCCAAGGTGTGGTTATTGAGATAATTTTCTAGCTTGCACTTGCCAAAAATATATAAAACCCGTAAAAATTCCACGGTAGTTGTAATTTTTTTTAACCACATTATAAATAAAATGAATAAAAAATAAAATAAAACAAAAAAACGACAAATTTAAAAATTTATTTTAGCAAATTCTTTTTTAACCTTGTAAAGCTAAAAAGAATTGAGTTTAAAAAATTTAGATTTTTTCCAATAAATTCAACATGGAACACATTTTTTTTTTCTGAATAACTTTTTTATATAAATTATAAAGAAACAGATGTCAATTCACTTGCACATTTTTTATTTTTATTTTAAAAAGGAACTATAATAATAATAATAATAATAATAAAAACTAACAGTCTTCTTTCAACATGACACTGTTTTTTAATCCCTATATATATGAAATGAACTCATTTTGACCATAATAGGATTAAAAATCAAGACATTTCATGCAAATGCACAAACTGCAGTACAATATCTGAGGTGTGTTATAGACACATTACCTCTCCACTTCCTCGATAATCATAGATTCCTATATTTTTTCTGCTGAGGGTTTTCTGCCAAATTCGGTTAAAAATCACTGGTGGTAGTAAAATTTTTTCTCTCTGATTAATTCCTCCTTCCCCCTGCCACCCATATACACCGTTGCGTAATCGTTCACAATGGACAGTTGCAAATGATTGCCGGTTTCGGTTTTCTGTACTTCGTAGTTGCTTAAAAAAACTGGAATGGAATTTCACCGTGCCTTTCCGTTCAATGCTTCCTATTGGGTGAAATGCACCACGGAATTAACCGATAGTGACATTCCCACAAACATTAATTCTCATCCCACATTACTTTTCTTTTTCGCTGTCTTCCTTTGTTTTTGTTTTTCCAACCAAGTTTATCATTTTTTTCCCTTATTTTTGCTTTTCCGATTTCTTTTTTAAAGAAGTTTTACGTTTGTTCAATGTTTTTTTTCTGTTTTTGTTTTTCTGATTTTTTGGGGGAAGTTTAACATCGTTTTTATTATTATTATTATTGAAACAGGGTTATTAATTTGCTCATTCTTTACTCCCCTCCCCCTACACACACACACACACACACACACACACACACGCCAGGTACCCCCACTAAGCCAATTTGAAACCGTAAACAGACAGCCATGTTTTTTTTTTGAAAATTTGTGGAGAGGAAATGGTTTTAATGATTTTTAACTGATAAAGAGTGACTATAAGGGAGGTAATTCTATTCTCATTAATTAATGTTTGCAATGATGTTTTTTTTTTCTTGTGATACTGGGCTTACGGACAAATAAATTAACATTTAGATATATCTGACAATTTTTTGTCGTTCTTCTCAAAATCAACACGGAGATGAATCTATCAACATATAAGTTTTATTTACAACTAGCGGGGGGTACCCGGCGTTGCCTGGGTGTTTTTAGGTGTGTGTTTTTGGGTAAATAAAAAGAAAAATCGTTAGTTGTTTAAAAAAACAACAAAAAAACGAAGCCTTGACGCGCAGTTGGAAAATAGTAAAGTGCGAAAAAAAAAAAATGTGCGACCTGGCAGGTGCCCGTTTTTGACAAGTTAATGACGTGAACTTTAAGTGCGGGACAGTGTTTTATTTACCGTGAGTCTGTTGGCTTCTTTTTTTTTATACGAAAAAGCTTAATAATGCACCGTAAGCAACAGCTATTCAGCCAGCAGTTAACATTTTCTGCAGGACAGTTTTTAATGAGATCAATAACCAGGTTTGTTTTTTTTTGCCTAACTTTGGGGAAAACCAGCTCCCTGTTTATTAGAAATGAAAGCAACTATCTAATATAACGAAGCCGACATTGACTAAACATTACATCGCTTTCTAGGGACCACTGACCATGGACCAGTGATTTGCATCCAGTTTCACTTTTTTTATACCGAAAAACGAAAGCAACACGTGCCGATCCGAAAATGTTGAATATTTAACGTTTCAAAGTTGGGCAAATTAAATAGAGAGGCGACCCTCCTTGTTAAGTCGTAGATATTATCATTTAGATGTGATATAAAAAGTTTTAAAAATGAGCGACGGCCTCAAGAATCCGCCGGAAAAAAGTCTTTTGTAAATATACACAAAAAGCGAACATACTTACACACATTTTCGCTTTTATATATATAGATTAAACTTTTGCCCATCGACAGAGAGAGAGAGAGATTTAGTTGTAGGAGTTGATTTGTGTAAGGGTTAGCGATGCAGAGAAATGTCTTCTCTCTCTCTTGTTTTTGTTTTGTCTCATATAGGCATCAACCGACATTCCTGAAATGTAAATATTAACGTATCACATTGTTCTTTTGATTTGGCGTTGCACAATTCATAACCTCCCGACCTGGAATGTAAACATTTGTTTTCAGCAATAATTACAATTCTGGTCACTTTATGGGACATAAGAATGTACAAGATACCTTCAATAAGTTTCCAGACTTTTTCCGTATGGACCCTTTTATTGACAGTACACACATGAAACTCTAATCCCCTTTGAAGTAATCTCCACCGGCTGTAGCATTCTAATAACTTCTGGAAGGCCCCATGGAAGTCTTCTTGTGTAAGCATGTCACAGCCCCTTTCATCTTGTCTCATAATGACAGCCTCTAAGGTTTGCCTTGAGCTTAGGGAATAACAAAAGTCACAGGGTACGAGGTTTGGGCTATAGGGAGGGTGAGGAACTGTCTTGATGCCCATCTTGGTCAAATACCCTGTGACAAGGATCTTCTCTGAGCACCCTTGGAAAAGACTTTGGGCAAATCTTCCGCATCATCAACTTCACGCAAATAATTGTGTGTACAGTTCCCACACTGACATCAAACTGTGCACTTATTGTCTTTATAGACACACAACTGTCCTTATCCATGAAATTCTTTATTTGGCCAATCAACTCTGGTTTTCTGACTTCCTTACTCCTCCTACACCTCTCATCATCCCTCATAGACTCCCTGCCTTTCTTGAATCTCTTATACCACTCAAAAACTGATGCTTGATTCATGCAAGATGGTCCAAAAGCAGTCTGAAGCATTCTATATGTTTCTGTGGCATTTTTTTTCGATTTTAAAACAGAATTTTATTACATATTGTTCTTCTAAAGTGTCTTCACATTCAGATTGCATTTTGGAAATTCACCACCTGTGACAATCAGGCTTTAGTAGGGTGTATTCCAATTCCTGCTGTAGCTGTTCATTTGAACTTGAAATCATAAAAATTGGTCAGTCATCTCAGATGTATAGCAATAACATAATTTTCAAGAGTATGTGACAATTTTAAATGCTTGCATAAAATAGCCTAATAAACTTATTGAAAGAGCCTCGTAGATCGAAAATTCATTTGAAATGTGCGTGTGTACACCTCCGCTTTTATTGGTGTCGCCCTGGCTTCATATCCAACATGAAGCCAGCGCCACCATCAATCTTGCTGAAAGTACCATCAACAGCACCAACATGACCATTCCAGTCACTCACTAGGGCAAGTTTCAGGAGCTGGAATTTTAGAGATAATGCTTTGCAGCTAGTTGTAGAAACATTCTTTTACAATTTCATGGAGACCAAATTCACAGAGAAGAAGGTACAGAGATTCTTTACCAATTGTGAACTATAGAATGAGAATCCTGTAAAAAACGTGTTGAACGTCAAAGAACTTATCCATCAAACACTCAGTCAGAACGACAGAAACCTTATTTGTATGCAGTAAAACTCCAGGATACGGTGGTCCTAGAATACGTTTTTTTCAGGTTACGATGTGGAATACAATGTTTTTCCGGACCCTGATTACTATTGAAAATCTCTAGATAGCTCTTTCTAAGAAGCAATAATTTTTGCGACGCACAATTTAAGAATCTAAAGAGCCTCTTTTCAGATGAGTCGGTTCAGAACGGATGTCTTCAGTTATTCTTATTTAGTCAGTCCTACTTCAAATTTTGTCCAACTTGCCAGGTCAAGACAACGACGACCTTTGCATATAACTTCATCATGTTGAGTCAGACGCAACGACTGTGAGAGTTTTATTTATTTATGCCAGAGTTTCAAAACCTTTTTCTTTTTAGCTTGTGAATTCTTTAATCAGATATCAAAATGATATTTCTTTCCACCCTCTTTCAAAAAACAAAAATGCGCTCATGCTAACATAATAGCAATGACATTTTGTAGTATAGCCAACTAAGCGAAAAAGTGGTCAAAAGAACAAATATATAACAAATAAATGTTACCAAAGGCAAGATAAATTACTCTTCTCCCTACCCGGATAATATTTGTGTTTTAACTATTTTTTCCAATGTATTAATTAATGTCAGTACCGGTTGCCATTCTTAACATGAGGAAGACGGGGGTGTTTCGTAACACGCATGCACATTAGTCCTTGTTCAGTTGAGAAAAAACATGGCTGCGGGTTTGTATTACTGTACACATAGATTCGAAAAAGTTGTCAAAAAACAAATATATAACAAATAAATGTTATCAAAGGCAAGATAAATTACTTTTCTACCAAACTAGATATAATTTTCGTGTTTTTATTCAATTTAACATGTTTATTCAGCTCGAAAAGCATACAGTGTTTAGCGATGTATTGGAAAATTCAAGATGGCGTCTGATTCTCTCTTTAACACGGTAAGTGTGGGAAAAGGTGTTATAAATAAAAAACCGGATAAAATACTGTTAAAACCTTGCTCAATATATGTTACCGTGACATAGGTTGACATATATTCGGCGGGTTTTTAATAGTATTTTGTATAGTTTTTTTATTTATAACACCTTTTCCCAAACTTACCGTGTTAAAGAGAGAATCAGACGCCATCTTGAATTTTCCAATACATCGGTAAACACTGTATGCTTTTCGAGCTGAATAAACATGTTACATTGAATAAAAACACGAAAAATATATCCAGTTTGGTAGAAAAGTAACTTATCTTGCCTTTGATAACATTTATTTGTTATATATTTGTTTTTTGACAACTTTTTCGAATCTATGTGTACAGTAATACAAACCCATATATTCTTATAAGATGCAACAGTAAATGAAATACAATTTGAAAAAAAGGAAGAAAAAGAAAACTTGTTTCATTTTTTTGAAAAAAGCTCGTACTAAAAAATGTGAAAGGAACTTAAAAAAAAAAAAATTTTTTTTTTTACTGTGTTTTTATCCCAAACCAAGACACAGATATAAGGGGCTACTATTTGGGACAAAATTTGAAGAGGTACTATGTAGGGAGTTGAGCAGCGAGATCTCTATTCACATCACACTTGAATTCAGTACAGTCCGGGGAAGGAGGGGCCTGGGAGGGAATTCCAAAGTTTAGCAGTTTGAGAGAAGAAACTATTTTGAGTAGGAGACTTTCTGGCATAGGGATCTGCTTGTCGGGTTAATCAGGGGTATTTATGCTGAGGGGGTAAAAATACTTGGAGTTCGTCAGAACACTTTCCATTAAAATATTTGTATGCACTATCTCGTCAATGCGACAGAAGTCAACCACCAAACTATGTGCCACATCGGTAAGATAGTTTTTTTTTCACCTCTTTTTCCTCTGGCGTCATATGGGTTCGAGCCTGCTTACTCGTATTTTTTTTTTTTTTTTTGCTCAACAAAAGCTTTACATACACTTTCACTTTCTTTTCCGCCTTCGCGTCACGGGTTCGAGCCTGCCTGCCTACTACAACTTTTTTTTTTTTTTTTTTGCTTAACACACTCCTCCAAACATCCGGGCACCCAGGCTAGTGTTTAATATAGGGAGAAAACCCAATCGAACTTCCGAGATCAAAATCAGTCTAGTTATGGCTAAGGTTTACTATTAAACTAGTAAAGATGATTTAGTTGGTGCTTATGCACTTATTGTACCGCGCTCATTTTTAATAGTATTTATAAGTTAAATTCAAGTTTTACAAAATATCTTTTTATTATAAGATTGTTAAGTGAAAGTACAGAATAGTTACAACCCCCCCATGTAAAGAATGACTTTCTAAAAAATAATGTTATTTTAACACGGTACAATAATTGCGTAAGTATCAAAGATTGTTTGGTACTACTACAGTTTATCGCCGAAAATAAAGACACCATTTTTTCGGGCACTTGTGGTTAGAATCAGAGGGAGAAATCAGTATTTTGAATTATGACCGAAACATGAAATAAATAAATAAACAAATTAAAGAACAAATTACTGTGTTACCACCCCCAGCGTAGTATAAACATCTCCAACCTCCTCATGTTAAGAACGGCTTTCGAGGTGGGAGGGGGTGTTTATTCCGAAAGGCGTTTTTTTTTTTTTTTTTTTTTTTTTTTAAAGTTTAACTGGGCCGCCAGCGAATAAATTAAAATTTAGAAACTTTCGGGTTTACAGACCATTTTTTTTTTTTAGACAAGTTTTTCAAGTTAAGCAAACATAAAAGCTGAATTTATTTAATTGTTAGGTGAAAATATGGAACAGTAAACAAAGCCCCCACTCCCTCCATATCAAGAATGGCTTTCTATCCTGTGGTCTTTGGGCCCAAATCACAGTGTAGTATCTATTCTGATGCCACACTTCCTCTTCTTCTCTGCCCTCGGTCAGTGGGGAAGAAATCCTTCATGACTGAGACAATTTTAATTTTTGTTCCTATCCAGAGTGCCCCTTTTTAAGAAGCTGGATTTTCCCCCACATTAAAAACTGACCTTGTGTCTAACTCTGCCCTCGTGGGAAGGCAAGTAAATAGGAACATTATTCTAGCAAAGTCCATAAATTGCACAAGTACCGACTTTCGAAAGTAAATTAGAATTTTATCAAAAAAGATTTGGAAGATAGCTTGATTTTCCAGCATAGCCAACAACAAAGCAAAATAAAAGGTGTTAAAAAAACTAAAGACACAACAAATAAATGTTACAAAAAACAAGTTTTTTTTTTTTTTTTTTTTTTTTTTTTAAACTTATTTTAACTTAAAAATGAAGGTATTGTAAAAGCTGTCGAGTTAGAAGGAAAAGCAAATTGATCTCGTTGGATCCGTAATGAAGCCTCGATAATCGCCCACAAATCAAAAATGAAACAAAATACTCGGAGAAACCCATCCAATAAATGTTACCAATCGTACGGAAATGTAATGTTCTACGAGTATTTCGTTTAAGTTTCGATTTTTGAGCAATTATCAAATGTCTAAATGACTAACGAGATCGCCATTTGTTTTCGTTACGTTCTAACTCAGACTTGACAATACTTGCGTTTCAAAGTAAATAAACACTTTAAAATAAGTAAAAAAACACACACACACACACACGAACACATTTAGGGAGGTAAAAGAGTAACTTATTTTGCCTTTGTGTTTTTATTTGTTCACACACCCTTTTTTGCATTTGTAAAACATACAAATTGAATCAAATTGTTAAAACTAGAACTAATTTCGTTAAGATAAAGACGTATTAATAATCTTAATATGATCAAGCGCAAGCTGTTATCTTGAGCTTTTCAGCTTTAATATAACTGTCATTGATACAATTTTAGATTAAAGAAATTAGGGCAATAACAATTTGGTTCAATTAATAATTTAAGTATTTGAATACTTATGAGATTACATCTATCATTAAATTAAAAATATTTCATTCGTTTTTCTTTTTTGCAAATGAATTAAAAATTAGGTATTTGTGCAGTTTACGGACGCACGCTAATTTTTATTTATTTTTTTAGATAGGATTTCAAAGTTAAATTCAATTTTTAAACAGTATCTTTTGTTTAATAACTTGTTAGGTGAAAGTGCAGGCTAGTTTTAACCACCCCTCCCATGTTAAGAATAGCTTTCGGGTTTGTTTTACAATCTACAGAGATTCGAAAAAGTGGTTCAAAAAAAGCAAATATATAACAAATAAATGTTACCAAAGGCAAGCTAAGTTACTCTTCTACTTAGCTGACTAGGTTTTTAGTGTTTTTACTTAATGTAAAATGTTTATTCGACTCGATAAAATAGCGATGTCAACCTGTACGCGACCACAAGAAAATAATAGCCGCAATGTATTTGTTACGCCGTCATTTTTTCTTGTGGTCGCGTACCAGTTGACACTGTTTGTTTTTCGAGCCGAATAAACATTTTCCATTAAGTAAAAATCCTAAGAACCTACCCAGAGCAACTAATCTTGCCTTTGGTAACACTTATTTCTTATATACTTGATTATTTGAATACGTTTCGAATCTCTGTGAATTGTAAACTTCTGGCTTTCTAAATAATAACATTATCATTTCAGCACGGTTCATAAACTGCACAAGTACCAAAAATTATTTTACTTACTCTGGCAATCGGTAATTTCCATCATCTTGAAGCCGGTCTTCTTGAAAACAGCTTCGAAAAGTTTTGTTTTCACTCAAACTTTAAATGGAAAGTCGATTAAACTTTTGCTATAAAAATCAAAATTTTAAATATAAAAAATAATTTATATTAAATTAAATATTTTTTCTCTCTTCTTTAAAAAAAAAAAGTGTCGAGTCGGGATTTTGTCTTTCTTTTTAAATAACACACACCAGCTGATATATTATTTATAGCGTAAATAAGTATCTGATTTCACTACAAATCTCCTGGTTTTTGTTTTAACACGGACTCCCAATACACCACGGAGAATTATATTGGATTATACTTTAAAAAGAAACTTCGTTTTAAACTCCAAAACATAACAAAAATTTTTTTTTTATATATTATTATTAGTCTTTATGCTTTTTAGGGCTTCGAAAGAATTTCTTTTCTTTATTTCTGACGACGTGGAAAATGGCACGTGGCAAGGGAAGTAATTCACTTCCGGTCAATACGTAATTATCCCCCTTGGCAATAAACGTTGAAGAGCGAATGCAATTACTTTCGGTCAAGATCGTAATTATCTCCCTTATCGGTAGATGGCTCGACCACATTAAACCGACCTTGTGTCACATTTTGTTTCGTGGGAAAAAAATAACCAGTATAAAGCTCGACGCTTTCCATTCTTTCACATAGATCTTTGTTAAATATTTTACATTCGTATTCTAGGGTCTGGTTTGTTAAACTGACCTCATGTCTAACATGTATAATGCGAGTCTGAAAGGCGGGGTGGGGTGGATGATCTCAAAGAAAGAAAAAATCTGAACAGTATAGAGAGAAGTATGTAAGAACAGGAGACTTTGATGGTATGGCCACATTGAAAGAATAGATACAAGTTGTTTGGTTCGTTTTCCACTCTTGCTTTAAATAAATGGAAATTAAAACAAAAATTGTCGTCTTAAAAATTTATTATAATTGATGATTAATACACGAAGAAAGAAAAAGACGATTGTCGATTTGAGACCATTAAATTCGTTAACAATAAAATGCAACTAGACTAATCTTATCTTTTTTTTTTTTTTTTTTTTTAAAGATTCTGCATTGTAGTAATGAATATCATTTCACTGTAATAATAATTAACTTAGGTATTTGAATATTAAGGGGTTAAACAATGACTAATAAATTGTTTACCGCTTTTGCTGTTTACAAGTTAGGTGCTTCTTAGGTAGTAAAAACAATATTACGTTACAATATTGGTTGTAGTTAGTCAAGTGTTTTTTTAGTGAACGTTTGGCAAGGGGGGGGGAACCATGATTAGAGTTCAGTCGAGCACTTGCCATGAAAATAACAATAGAACCAAACTGTCACAAAAACACCCGACTAGCTACAACCACTATATATGATTTCTCCCACTCTCTATTTGTGCCTAAATCTAAATGCAGATTCCATGAACAAAGCTTCTTCCCCAGAACTGCCTGCTTGTGGAACACTGTTCCGCTGGCTTGCTTCCAAGTTGAATACAACATGGCAGCCTTCAAATCAAATGTAAACAAGTTCTTGTTGAGCGGTCTCCATGAATAATCCAATTCTACCCGACTTACACCATTGATAATTGCTAAACTAGCACCTTACATTCATGAATTCTTATCCTCGAGTGGCCTTCAGGCCTTGATGAGTGGTGACTTCCAAGTAAAAAAAAATTGTAGTAATTAATATCATTTCATTGTAATAATATAATCACATTTAAGTCGTTAAATGTGAAAGAGTTAAGCAATAACTAAAAATTTTCATCGTTCTTCTCTTGTTGCATGTATATAAAACTGGCGGGGGTGCCCGGCGTTGCCTGGGTGTTTGGAGGTGTGTGTGTGTTGGGGGGGGGGTAAATGAAACAAATATGATAAAATAAAAAAAACGATGACAAAAAAAACGGGAAACATGTTGGCAAAAAAAAAAAAATTTTTTCGGTAAGTAGGTAGGATTGAGGCGAAGGGGAAAAATAAAGGTTAAAAAAAAGTCTGACATGTTACCACTAGGCCAGCAAGGGAGAATAACAGAAAAACGTTTGAATTTAAGGATTAAAATCTCAATTGACAGATGCGTGAATTTAATGAGGTCAAATAGAAATCCCGCAGTTAACTTTTACTGCGAGGCAGTTTTTTTGGGTTTGCTTACCCAACTTTGGCTGGTTTTGTTTCTCCAAGATGTTGGGGGGGAAAACCCAGCTCCCCATAAAAAGGGGATTGTACAAATTGAATAGCAATCGTCTGATATAAGAGGTTTCGCCCGCATTGATCAAAAGCTTATTGCTTTCTGGACGTTCCCAGCAAGAAAGCCGAGGAACAATTGCCATCTCAACTTAGTTTCACTTTATTTATACGAAAAAGCCAAACACGCATGAGGGGAGCCAAAATAGTAAGAATTTTGTAAGAGTTCTGTAAATAAATCTCGACGCAACGTGTGTTCGCAAATCCTAGATATTACGATTTAGACGGTATATAAACAGTTTTAAGAAATAGTACCCCCCCTCCCCCGAGAACCCCCTCCCCCTCAAAAAAGCCTTTGCCGGACATACAAAACATGTGCACACATATTTTGCCTTTTATATATATAGATGTTGATTGTGTGTGCGACCGCTTCTTCACAAATACAAACATGACACGTAATCTTTCATAGATAGTTTTTTTTACAATCAAGCGATAACAATATGTCTGCTTGTCTCAGGTCAAAAGAACAACATACCTTCTTATTTGTCCAAACTCCAAAAGAACACCATAACATCAAGTTATATTGTACACAGGCTTTATTTGTCTAATGGATTCTCTTGTTGGCGTTTGGCACGCTGAGTCTCTTTCTACTTTTTCACTCGTTCCCCGTTTTACTTCTAATGGGATCGTCCTCACATCTGTTCACTAATACGTTTCTCGGCAACATTAGCTTGATCTCTGCTAACTAACTATTACATCAGGAAAGCAGACCAAATCACGTGTCGTTCACATAAGCTAAAACCTTGTTTAGTTAACTAACCAAATTCCGATCTATTTTAAAATTCCCAAATTGACATTGTTTATTTTATTTCTGAGTTAAATTTCTGTCTAAATATTCCAAGCTGTGAATCCACGTTTTCCAAAATTTAATTGTTTTATTTTTCTACTAATCATATAGTAATCAACTAGGTTACGCTAACCCTAACCCAGTGTTGTCCGGTCAATATCTAACAATTGTTTTCCCCTCTCACTAATCTGTATAATATTCTGCTTGTTCCTTCCTTAGTTAGTCCGTACGTCACATTTTGAAAACACCTCAAAAAGGCCATATCTGCAAAATTTGACTTTAAAAAGGCGAATCTGGCATCGTTCACAAAAATATAAAAGTAACCTCCCTATGATATAGCCTCGTTTTCAAATATCATTATGATAGTAATATATGATTATTGTTGCAATGGTGTGAGAAAGGAACTTGTAGCGATATTAACTGGCAGTGGTTCTTTACTGGAGTTTATTATTATTAGTTTATTATTTATAACACCTTTTCCCGAACTTACCATGTTAAAGAGAGTGTCGGGCGCCATTTTGAATTTTCCAATACATCGGTAAACACTGCATGTTTTTCGAGCTGAATAAACATGTTACATTGAATAAAAACAAAAAAAATGTATTCAGTTTGGTAGAAAAGTAACTTATCTTGCCTTTGATAATATTTGTTTGTTATATATTTGTTTTTTGACAACTTTTTCGAATCTATGTGTACAGTAATACAAACCCTATTCTGCTTTTAATATAATCAAATTCAGGGTTTTATCTTTCTGGAGAAAAAAAGAAAAATGGATTTTATTTCAATGAAATTAAAAAAAAAAAAACTTGACTGAATTGAATTAATTACCCTTAAATTAACGAAGGGGTTATTTAATAACTTTAGGTTTGGAAGAGATAGGTATGGGGTCGATTTTTTTGAAACTTCAAAAGAAACCGACTACTGTCAAAACTTTGCGAAATGATACAACGTGATCAATTTCATTTTAGAGATATTTCTTTCAAAAGCCTTCTTTTAAAAAAAGAAAAAAAAAGTACATTGTTCTATTAAACCTTTTACTGTTTAAATAATTTGACTTTGCTCGTTTTATTTTAAGAAAATATAAGTTCAAAAAGAATTTTCATTCAGTATTAGAAGATTTGTCAGTAAAAATAACAATCGCCAAAAAGATAAGCGTTTTTTTTTTTTTTACTCGCAATGTAGAGCCCTGCATACTTCTTTTCAAGTTAACTCTTTTGTAGTTTTGATTACAATAGATCTGAATGAATGAACCTTGTAAGGGAGGGGCACTAAGCATTGCCCTGTTAATAATGAATTTCTTTGGTTTCTTTTTATTTCTCTCTTGCGGTTAGAAATATCAGGAATTTTTTTCTTTTTTCAACATCAGACTAAAAGAATCGTAATGAAGGAATCGGAAAATTAAGGTATTTTTTAACGATGCGATTCCGATTCCGATACCTCCCAAAATACACGATTCTTACGATTAACGATTCCGATTCCGATTAATCGTCCCACCACTAGTTTGAGACCAATTTTGGATTGTGTAGGTTAGGGTTTGAGACCATTTTTGGATTGTGCAAGTTAGGGTTTAAGGCCATATTTTTAATTGTGTAGGTTAGGGTTTGAGACTATTTTTGGATTATGTAGGTTAGGGTTTGAAACGATTTTTTGGTTGTGTAGGTTAAGGTTTGGGACCATTTTTGAATTATGTAGGTTAGGGTTTGAGAACATTTTTTGATTATTTAGATTAGGGTTTTAGACTATTTTTGAATAGTGTAGGTTAGGGTTTAAGACCATTTTGGAATAGGTTAAGGTTTGAGACCATTTTTTGATTGTGTAGGTTAGGGTTTGAAACCATTTTGGAATAGTGTAGGTTATGCTTTGAAACCATTTTTGGATTGTGTATGGTAGAGTTTGAGACCATTTTTTGATTATGTAGGTTAGGGTTTGAGACCATTTTTTGATTGTGTAGGTTGCGGTTTGAGACCATTTTTTGATTGTGTAGGTTAGTGTTTGAGACCATTTTTTGATTGTGTAGGTTAGAGTTTGAGATCAGTTTTTGATTGTGTAGGTTAGAGTTTGAGATCATTTTTTGATTATGTAGATTAGGGTTTGAGACCATTTTTGGATTATGTAAGTTAGAGTGTGAGACCATTTTTGAATTGTGTAGGTTTTAATGTCTCAAATGCAACTTTCAATCTGGTACTGTGCTGCTACCAGAGGACCATCACTTTTACAACAAAATGGAAGGAAATAATATAATTTTACAGTTTTTACTTTGATTTTGGACGTTTTTTTTTCTTCAAATATACAAGTATAGGAATACTCGTTCTGAGAGGAGTAAAATTAATTACCCCCAATGTCAGAACAGTTTTGCACTACTTTTATGTATTTTTACAATGAATAAGGGAAATGACGGTGGCTAAGTGGTTAATAACACAGGCTGACAACCTGTGTACACCAAATCTAAATCAAGTTGATTCCACAGAAACACATTCACTTAGGGATGTTGGCAACCTTCACATGGTCCCTTTTCTAAGTACTCGATGTCTTTCTAGAAACAATTTTTATTATGAAGGTATCGGGGAAAACAATGTTAACAATAGAATCATCTGATTCATATGACATGAATAAAAATATAAAATCAAGATATAACGCTGCTAAACTTTATGTCTAGAATTCTTCTTCCAATTTTTATCAAAATCCATTCTATGATTTTGATTCTAGAAAAAATCTGAAATGTAAGTTTAAAGTTTAAAGGGTTTCATGGCAAGTGTTCGACTGAGCTCCAATCTATGATTCCCCCTTGCCTATCTTTCACAAAAACACTCATCTAGCCAAAACCACTATCAAAAATTTCCCCCACACTCTATCGGTGCCTAAACATAAACGTGGATTCCATGAACAAAGTTTCTTTCCTAGAACTTCCCGCTTATAGAACTCTGTTCCACTCGTCTGCTTTCTAGCTGACTACAATATTGTCGTCTTCAAGTCCAATATAAACAAGTTCTTGTTGAACTGTCCTCTTAAATATCATTATACCATTTTTAGACAGAACAGATACTACCTTTGAATCCTAGCCAGAAGGCCAAGAAGATATATTTTAGTTTCACGTACTCTTCAAAAGCGATATTATTTTTTGTTTTTAAATTTTAAATTTATATATTTATATAGTTTACATTACGTCTTCGGTGATCGGGAGATCCTATTTATTAAAAAGGAGGACAGAAGGTGATAAAATACTACAAACATCAACCTAGCATATCTATATACTAATTTGATTTTCATAGTATGTTATCACTTTCTATGCTCCCTTTTTAATAAATAGGATCTCCCGATCAAATAATTTATAATCTGGAAACAGTGATGACACATGTACATACGTTAAAGGTACTACGGTATTAATATATAGATTCTGCATAAGTACCGAGATAAGAAACGAACGTTTCTTTGCATTTAAACATATTGGTATTTATTTGCTTCCCTCACGAAAACAAAATGGGACACAAGGTCATTTTTTATGAGGGGGGGGGAACCAGCTCTCCAAAAAGGGCCATTCTAGAAGTAGGAAAAAATAAAAATGTGTTAGTAATATAGCAAGGTTCACCCCCCCCCTGCACTGACTAAGGAAAAATTAACTTAAGTATAGCACCAGAACAGATACTACATTGTGATCTTAGCCCGAAGGCCAGATCTATTGGTAGTATTTATGTAAATATATTTTAATTTCAACTTAATGCTAATTTGAATGTTTGGGTCATTATTTTAGAAGGGACTGTTTTTTTTCTATTCACCGGTTTTAATTTATTCTTTGTTGTAGTAACGCTTTTTTAATTTCCGACAAAAGATAAACAAATCATGTGAATTTATTACACACATTCCATTTATTTGATTCTTTATGTGTATAATATTATTAATTTTCTAGTGAATTTATTTGTGAAATTTCTTTAAAATTTGACTATAAATTTATGTTTTTTCACAATCTGAGCTTTAGTAGGTGTTAAGAAAAAAGAAAAAAAAATAGAAGTTGGAATAAGGTAAGAAGAACTCCTTTTTTATTTTGTTTTATTCGTATTTGAAATAAATAAATAGGATATTTATAAAAATGGGTACTTAGAGGATTTCAGTTTTTACAGAGTCAGTAGTTCCAAGTATTGATAGAAAATCAGGTCTCAGTCCTGGGAATGGCCGGAGCACGGAGCAGTTTACGAGTTTAAAACCGAATAAGTTATATATATATATATATATATATATATATATATATATATATATATATATATATATATATATATATTATTAGTAATAGGAGCAAAATTCGCAAGAAAAGATTCTTAAAACTTGGTACTACTACAGTTTATCGCCGAAAATGGAGACGCCATTTTTTTCGGGCACCTGTCGTCGAAATCAGAAGGCGAAATCAGTATTTTATTGCTTCGGTCATAGTTTAAAATACTGATTTCCGCAAAGCAATAAGCATGAAAAAAAAAAAAAAAAAAATTAAACTAGATAATGATTACTCCCAGAAAAAAACTAATTACTACGTGGCCCTAGAGTATAATACCCCAATCCCTCATGTTAAGAACGGCTTTCGGAATACCCCCAACCTCGAAAGCCGTTCTTAACATAGGGAGGTTTGGGGTGTTTATATCCAGATTTAAAAGATTTATAATTCAAAATTAAAAACCTTGAACAATAAAAATAACATTTTGGGTACTTATGTATTTTTGGTATCGTGCTGAAATAATAACGTTATTTTGAAAGCTATTCTTAACATGGGAAGGGGAGGGTGTTTGTAACTACTAATATGTGCTATTATAGGTGTATCAGATTTTTTTGTAGGAATTTTTGACACCCCTAACACGAAACTGCGAATAAAATATAAGAAACTCGTAATTTCTCTTTTAAAGGTGGGTTGTTTATTTTCTTTATGGATTATACTTCCAAAATAAACTATTAAAGTTGTATAAAAAGTAATAGAAATATTATTTTCTTTAATTTTTAAAAAACAGTAATGAAATTAATTGAATTTTACGAGTTCAGTATTTTTCAATTTTTAAACTTTAAAAATCTATCAAAATTTTTCTATTGATTCTATTTTTACGATATTTTCCGTGTCAATGTTAAATTTTATGCTCTTTACAATAAACCGAATATAATATTTTAGACAAACGTTTTTTTTTTAAATTCACGCGCCCCCTTTTCAAATGTCTATTAAAAAGTAAATAATTAATTTACTCACCAAAGTTTTATATATCACAAATTGAAGAAAAAAGGTCAATAAATAATATATTCAAATTAAAAAAAAAGTAGTGTTTTTTTAGAAATTTACCTGTAAAGTTCGAAGTTTAAAAAAATCTTTTTTTTTTAAAAAAACACGTTGTTTTTTTGTTTTTTTTTAATGAAACCTTGGTCCTTGCTCCTTTAATTGAAAAAAAAAATAGGGCTTGAATTACATTTTTCGATGAGTTATAAGCTTGGAAAGACGGGGTGGAATTATTCACTATTTTTCACGAAATTTCTGACACACCTAGCAATGCAGAGAGCTGGGTTTTAAAATGATGTGATGTATGAACAAACGAAAGAAGGTCTTGTAGAGTTTTTTTTTTTTATATATCTTTATATATCTATTTATTTTCCAGATCAACCATAGACATAAAACAGTAAAATAGACTCACTGTTGGAGATAACTGGGATGGCGGAAGTCTCAAACAGTAAGTCTATTTTACTGTTTTGCGTTTGTGAAAAATCTGGAAAATAAATAAAGATATAAGACAAGCTCTACAAGACCCTCTTTCGTTTGTCCATACATCACATCATTTTAATACCCGGCTCCCTGCATTGCTGTAGCCTTCTTATACTCTTCTGTATTTACACACACACACACATATATAAGTTGGAGAGTATAAGAAGGCTATAGCAATGCAGTATTAAAATGATGCAATGTATGGACAAACAAAAGAGGGTCTTGTAGAGCTTCTTTTTTTTTTTTTTTAACTATCTTCATGTATCCATTTATTTCCAGATCAGCCATAGATACAAAGCAGTAAAATAAACTAAGTCTAAATAATTGATTACAGAATATTGCCATATAGTTCACTAATCTGTAAATAAGTTTTCTTCACACCACCATGGTGTATCTAAATGGGCTTCTTGGATAATTTCTTTGACTGAGTCTTTAGTTACCATCTATTTTCCATTGTTCTTTTTAACTTTTTCTTTTCCATTGAAAGAAGTAATCCGAAAAGTTTTCAAAATGTAGTAATCTTCTCTTTTAAGTGTGTTTTCAGTTTTTCTTTTCTCCCAAAACTGTAATCACCATCTGCTGATATTCAGCAACCCACAAAGAAGCACAGTTCATCCATGGCTAAACCTTGCGCTGAAAAGAATCTGAAAAGTGTTACAAGAGTCAAGTAGTTATACATAAATTTATGAGATTCATACACCAAACTGCCTACTTCATAAAATGGCAAATGACTGGTCTACTTCATGGGCAATTTCACAATTGGGGTGTAACATGTATGTAACGTCTATGTAACATACTGCATATCAATGTATCTGCACATAGGTGGGTACGATGTATAAACATATACAACAAGTGAGGTATACATGGCCTCCCTCATGAGTGCACAGTAAACAAGGCATAAAAAATTACTAAGTTCAGCACCCCCCTCCCCATTTAGCCCCAAAAGTCCCCAGGGGACGTCAAATCCTGGTGAAAATGAACAAATGGTGCAATTTTAGGCCTTCAGTTCTACACCACGCAAAAAAAGAAATAACTAAGTCCATTATTTGCCCCCCCTCATTTAGCCCCCAAATGTCCTCAAAGCCTTAACATATTTAAATTTGAGTTCAGCACCTTGAATGAAAAACTACTAAATAGACATACACAGAAAATTTTGGATAAATATAGTAAAATAGTCCCAAAAATGGAGCGTTTTTATTAGCCCTAAAAGAGCACCTGGGGCACACCCAAGAGTTATCGCAAAGTATAGACAAACAAAATTATATAGAAATCAGTTAGTTACAACTTTTCAGAAAGTTTTATAGAAATCCAAGGCATCATTTTTTTTTAATAAGCACAAAAGTGTCAATTTTAGCTATTTTAACCTGAAAGGCACCCTTAAAGGGGTAACTGGAGTTTCCCCGGAAAATCCGTTCTGTTCCTTTTTTACTCATATCATGTTTAATGTTTGTGCAAAATTTCCAAAAATTCCAAGGCGTAATTATTGAGAAAAGTGTGGACTGACAAGGGTGAATTTACAGGTCCACCCTCTTTTTGTCGGGGGACTAATAAACAAGTTCAATAAACAGTAATAAATATATTTTCTGGTGGCAAATGTTTGCTTATGAAGTGTTGAAATTTATTTCCTAATTTTGTTTTTAGCATCTGGTGGAAAGGCTGGGGAGTAAACCAGATTATCTTCCTACTACGATTCCTGGATTTATTTGTGTTAGCATCATTATTTTTATATTTAATATCAGAGGAGTTGTTACTTCTGCTTTCGATAGATATAGGTATATGCTTAATTATGGAAGGTAGGTGGTTTGACGGTGGGTGAATATATATAGGGTTAGCATTTTCCTTCATATAAGGTTTATATTTGTCAGTTTTTAAATTAAAAATTCAATGAACAGGATAAATAAACATTACTCAAATAGTTCTTCAATGGTTAAATCTTCCTCAGTTCACCGGCGGTTGGCACTTGACTTGAAGATGCTGAAATAAAGATCCTTCCAATTTGGTAATCACTAAAAGGGACTCTTAAAAGTCAACACCGGTATCGAGCAGAAGGTTTTTTTACCTGCTTTACAAACTTTAAATGGGTAAAATATAATCACATAATTATTGAAAATGTGATCATGTGATTAAAATTTAATTTCAATTAACCACGTTGTTTAACAAATTAAAAAAACAATGCAAGATGAAGTATTACAATGATTAAATATGTTTTCTTTTATAATTTAACATTAAAAACATTGAACAATAAAATAAAATTTCGGGTACTTATGTGTTTTTGTTACTGTGCTGAAATAATAATGTTATTTTGAAAGCCATTCTTAACATGGGAGGATGTTTTGTAACTATTCTGTGCTTACACCTTAAAAAAAAAAGAAGATATCTTGAAACTTTAATTTAACCCGAAAAACTATTTAAAAATAGCGTGGTATCAAAAACGCATAAGCACCAAATTTTGGTTTAATCTTACAGTAGATATTGTTCTTGGACATATACGATGGCAGATGCTACCGTGCTATTTTTATGTTTTTTTTTTTCAGTTTAAATTCAAGTTTCATGATATCTTTTTTTTTTTTTTTAAATTGTAAGGTGGAAGCACAGAATAGTTATAAAACACCCTCAGCTCTTCATTAAGAATGGTTTTCCAAATAATAATGTTATTATTTCAGCACGGCACGAAAAATGCATAAGTACCCCAAATTTCAATTTTAAATAAAATAAAACATTTAATCCTTTTAAAACATCATCTTGCATTATATTTTTTAATTGGTTAAACAGCATGGTTAATTTCAATTAAATTTTAATCACATGATCACATTTTCAATAATGTGCTTATATTTTACCCATTTAAAGTTTGTAAAACATGTAAACAAATTTTTGCTCGATACCGGTGTCGACCTTTAGAGTCCCTTTTAGTGGTTACCTAGTTTGAGGATATTTGTATAACTAAATGGCAAATCTGCCTTTTGTGCTTTCAACTAACAATTTATTAAAAAAACAAAACAAAAGGTAAACTTTCACATTAGGTCCACCTCCACAATTTTTAACATGGGTAGGTTGGGGGTGTTTATTCCGAAAGCCGTTCTTAACATCGGGAGAATTGTGGTATTTATTCCAAAAGCCGTTTTTAACATGGCGAGGTTAGGGGTGTTTATTCCAAAAGCCGTTCTTAATATGGGGAGGTTGGGGGGGTGTTTATTCATGGCCACCAGTGAATTATAGTGCATAGTACAGGTCTTTATATCTCGAAAACTACTTGTCTCTGCAAATTTTAAATGAAATGTGGAGGTGGACCTAATGTAAAAAAAAAAAAAAAGATATTGTTTTCTACCTAACTGGATACTTTTTAATGTTTTTATTGGGTTTGTATTACTGTACACATAGATTCGAAAAAGTTGTCAAAAAATAAATTTATAACAAATATTATCAAAGGCAAGATAAGTTACTTTTCTACCAAACTGGATAATTTTTTAGTGTTTTTATTTAATGTAAAATGTTTATTTGGCGCGAAAAACACAGGGTTTACCGCTATATTTGAAAATTACAAATGGTGGCAGATTGTGTTAAACACGTTAAGTTTGGGAAAATGAATTAAAACTAAAAAAAACTGTACAAATTACTGTTAAATAACCACCGAATATATGTAACATGTAACATATATTAAGTGAGTTCCTAATAGTATTTTGTATTGTTTTTTAGTTTTAACTCATTTTCTCACACTTAACCTGTTTAACACTGTCTACCGCCATTTGTATTTTTCAAATATACTGATAAACACTGCATGTTTTCGAACCGATTAAACATTTTACATTAAATAAAAACACTAAAATCTTATCCAGTTAGGTAGAAAAGTAACTTATCTTGCCTTTGATAGCATTTATTTATTATATATTTATTTTTCGACAACTTTTTCATATCTGTGTTTAGTAATACAAACATTTTTTATTTAATGTAATATTTAGTCGGCTCAAAAAACAGTGTTTATCAGTATATTTGAAAAATACAAATGGTGGTGGACACTGTTGATTACGTCAAGTTTTGGAAAATGAGTTCAAACAAAAAAACTATACAAAATACTGTCAGAAACCCACTGAATATGTCAGCCTATGCCATGGTAACATATATTCAGTGGGTTTCTTACACTGTTTTGCATAGTTTTTAACTTATTTTCCCAAACTAACTGTAGCAGAATTAGCAATAACTGAAATGAGGGGAAATAGAGAGCTTACCTCGGATACGCCTGTTGTGTTTCGGGCTGAGCGGAAGAGAGAGCTCCAAGATGGCGTCCATGGGTTTTTATTAGCGTTGACCTCATGCCATTCTCATAGAATCGCGTCTGCTCTCGCGCGATTATGCAAATGTATAATTCCCAGCCGCTATAAAGGCACGACGCTGGAAAGCAGTCAGGCATTGTCCTGCAGATTGTGTGTAGGTGGTTCTGGCGATTGGATTGTTCTTTGTGACGAACCACGTGTCTGCGAGAAGCGATTTTTTTTTTTTTTTTTTTTTTTTTTTACTTGTTTGTGTCTCCTTCTTCTTTCTCTACGGTTATTATAGCCAAGAAATCCCTCTCTTCTAGAGGTGGGCGATACTGACTATCTCCTATCCGTGTTCCTGATTTTTGTGTGCCTACTACATTTTGCTTCATTAACATATTCAACAGAGTCCGCGACCATTTGTCTTTTTCAAGTACATCGATAAACAATGTTTTTCGAGCTGATTAAACATTTTACATTAATTAAAAACATTAAAAAAATCATCCAATTAGGTAGAAACGTAACTTACCTTAACTTTGCTTTCATTTATTTGTTTTTGGACAACTTTTTTGAATCTGTGTATTGTAACGCCCCCTCACCCAAATACTAATTAAAAACTCACATTTTTTTAATACAAAAACAAACTCTTAGCAACGTTAGGCTTAATCCACTGATTGTTGGTCGAGTCCAAGCCATGATTGACGGAAACTCCCGAGGATCCGGATCCAATTCTGCAAGAGTACCATTTTTTTTTTTACATTTTTGCCTTTTTTTTTTTTTTTCAATTTTTGGAGTGGATTGCTGTACTAAGAATATAAGAGACATGCATTTTCTCTTTTTATTAGAATTTTCCATTTCACCAAATTGAGCCACGGCAATGCGTGGCAGGGTACAGCTAGTATATATATATATATATAATATATATATGTGTGTGTGTGTGTGTGTGTGTGCAGATCATCATATAATGATTAGATCACTTTGACAGATGTTAAAAAACATTTAAAAAATAAATGTTTAAAATTCAACAGTATTTCTCGTGGTTAACGGTAGCCGAATGGATTAATAAGGCCAGAGATGGCTTCTTTTGCCAGGTTTGAATCTATCGACTGATGTTAATCACAACACTCTGCACTGATGATTCTCAAAAGGATGAAACACGAGTGTCTGAAGGTATTTAATAATTATTATAGTATATATATATATATATATATATATATATATATAAAGCGTGTCAGGAGCGATGAAACAAAATCAAATAAAGTGCTTGATCGCGAACGTGAGAGCTGAAAATACAAATACATATTCGAAAGACGAACCAGTGGTTTCATTGTATTGAATCAGCCATCTGTGGCTAATATGAAATCAATACAGTTCATCAGTGTCGTTGAAAAAACAAATGGAAACTAAACAGAGAAAAACAACATTAACAGAGGCGGTGTCTTTGCTCGGAGTTCCTGTTATAAAGATAGTCGTTAGTAAACAATGCTAAGAGATTCTGTTTACAGAAGGAAGGGAGGGTTGACAGGAAAGGTGATTTAAATTTAAAAAGTGTAGAAATTTTATCATTGTAAATTTATAAAAAAAAAAAACAACAATGTTTAAAATTATAAATTTGATTGTTTTTTTTTTTTTCTTTATTGCCAGATTTTGACATTTGGGCATTTGACAACCCTGAATAATTGACTGGATTTCTAACCTGTTGTTCAGTTTAACACCTCACATGTTCAAGTAAGAACCAACGTCCGTTTATTATTATTTTCATGCAAATCTGAAAGAGAATAGAATCTAATCCTGAAAATTCCCATGATGCAACTCGAGAAAAAGATGTTTTACTTGTGCAGTCTGCAAGAAACTGTTTAGATGAAACTCTGACTTAACTCAGCACATAAGAACTCACACTACAAACGATTGCACTGAAAGGGACGGCTAGAATCCTGAAAAGATCTCTTGGTTGGACTCACTAAAATAGGGGTAAATGTTAGACATCTGGTTGGATGTCCCCCCCCCCCCCATAGAAGAAAAAGATGAAGAAAAATGAAAAAAAAAAAGAGAAGAATCATACCAGTTATTATAAGTGCCACAGGGCTTACGAAGAAGAACCTGAAATCCTACCTAACTAATATTCCTGGTGAACTAAGTGCAAAAGAGATCCAGACACTTGCACTTAAGGAAACAACGAGGATACTAAAAAGAGCTCTTGGCTGGTTTCAATAAAAAGCAGGACAATGTTGACACTGATCCAAAAAAAATATACCAACTTTGAGGGTGTTTGTTTGGTAGTTTTAGACTTTTAGCTGGGCATCCAAACACACAAACAACTGCTCTTTAAAATAATAGATTAATCAGATTGAAATCAAAAATACAAAACGAAATTATAAAAAAAATTTTTTTTTAATAATTTCATTACAAAACTAAATTCATCAGAATGCCTTTCGGTTTCTTCCCTTTTCCTCCATTCACACACCAAAGTTACAGTAGGTAGTCAATTTCAAAATACAGATAGCAGCCATAAAGGGAATAACATCTATCCTTTGATATTAATTCAGATCGTAATGAAATCAATTGTTAACTCCAGGAGGAGTTAGCTCCCTTGACCTCTTGAAACTGAGTAAAAAAGAAACCCGTGACCCTTTATTAATTTATTTTGATGCAGACCCCCCCCCCCAAAAAAAAAAAACGAACATAAAAATATTTATTTTAATAATTAAATTACAAAACTAAATTCACCAGTAACCATAAAAGGGAATCACGTCTTTGATATAAATTGAAATCAGAATGAAATCAAGTGTTAGCTCCAGGAAGAGTTAGCTCCCTTCATCTCTTTATAATAACTAGAGTAAAATAAAAAAGAGAAAACCCATGCCTCTTTATTATTATTTTACTGCAAATTCCCTCCAAAAAACAAAAGTTTTGTTTTTTTATAATTTAATTATAAAACTAAATTCACCAGCAGCCACAAAGAGGATAATATCTGTCATTAAAACAGCCCTCGGATATTAATGTATTAATCTTAATGAAATCATTTAGCTTCCTTGATATCTATAAACTAAATCAAGTAAAATAAAAAAAATGAGAAAACCTATGTACCTTTTATTATTATTTTAATATAAACATAAAACAAAACATTTTTTAATAATTTAATTAAGGCTAAATTCATCAGCAGCCATAAAGGGAGTAACATCTGTATTTAAAAGAGTCCTTTGATATATATTATTATTATTATTATTATTTATTATTATTTTTTTATTATTATTATTATTATTTATTATTATTATTATTATTTATTATTATTATTATTATTATTTTTATTATTATTTATTATTATTATTATTTATTTTTATTATTATTATTTTAATTATTTTTTGTTAATGCACCCCCCTCCATGCAATATATTTATGAAAATTCCAATGATGAAACTCAGACGGTAAAAAGATGTTTTGCTTGTAAAGTATGCAATATATATCAATGTACATCGTAATATAACCAATTGTTAGCTTTAGGAGGGGTTAGCTCCCTTGATCTCTTTAACTGAAGTAAAAAATAAAAAAAAAAAACGGAGAAAACCTATGTCCCTTTATTATTATTTTAATGCAAATCCCTCCTCTCAAGAATGGAATACAATTGTGAAACTTCCGATGATGCAACTCAGACGATAAAAAGATGTTTTGCTTGTAAAGTCTGCAAGAAACCGTTTTTATCCAATTCAGATTTGATCCGACATGGAAGAACTCACAGCGGAGAAAAACCGTACGGATGCGAAATCTGTGGCGCGAAATTTGCGATTGCCTCAAACTTGCGAACGCACATGCAAACACATACGGGCGACAGACCGTTTCCGTGTGAGGTTTGTGGGTCAAGATTTTCCCGCCGCGGAATTCTCAAGAGCCACGTCAAAACACACACGGGCGAACAGCCATTTAGTTGTTCCATTTGCGGGTCCAAGTTTTCGGAAAATTCCAATCTGCGAAAACATATGCGAACGCACAGCGGAGAGAGACCATTCAGATGTGTCACTTGCGGAGCAACTTTCACGGTGAAGGCCAACTTGAAAACGCATCTCCGGACACATACTGGGGAAAAGCCATTCGGATGCAATACTTGCGGGTCGAAATTTTCCGACAAGTCGACGCTGAGAAAACACATACAGATCCACAGCGGAGATCGACCGTTTCGTTGTCAGATTTGTGGATCGGCATTTTCACGTCGTGATTATCTAAAGACGCACATGGTAACACACACTGGTGAAAAGCAACACGAGTGCGAAATGTGTGGTGCTAGATTTTCACAAAATTCCAGCCTAACGCAACACGTGAGGATACACATTGGCGAAAAGCCACATCCTTGCCCGGTTTGTGATTCGAGGTTCATACAAAAATCGAATCTGAAGAAACACATGAAAGTTCACGCGAGAGAACTGTTTGAAATGAGTTGTACAGCATCCAATATGACTATGCAAACCCTACCGCTACATACTTAGAAAACACAGCTTTTAAACCTGACATGGAACAGGAGGAAGAAAGCAGCAAGAACTGTTTGAAATCCAATATGACTATGCAATCCATACAGTTACATATTTAGACTTTTAAACCTTGCATAGAGACATGGAATAATAGGGAGAAAGCAGCAAGTCCGTGGAATTCACTCAGCAATGAGCTTTGGGAGATTGTCGGTGTAAAAACAGTCGCCAAAAGTTAAGCGTTTTATTATTTTTAGTCGACACTTGAAAAATAAAAATCACTCGCAAATGAGACGGTTTCAATTGAAACCTAAAGCCCTGAGTTGATCCACAGGTCTAAAGTACAGGGTGTCAGGAAATGCCCCAGGGGGTTATGTGGGAGTGGCAGCAGGTTGTTTTTTAATTGGCTAACCTTGGTTGCATTGAAATTCATTTTTTGCCAAAAAGGATTTTGTTATTTGACAATTTAACAGACATTGAAATATGCATTTAATTACAGATAATTGTTGAATATCAAGTGTAGTAACAAGTCCTGGGAACATGTTTACCAGAAAAAACAGTTGAAAACAAGTCATACACCATCTACTATGACTATGCAATCCAAACTGCTACATCTATAATATAAATCTCACCTGTCTGTTTAAATGTATGTATGTATGTATATATGTATGCATGTATGTAGGGATGTCTGCCTAAAACTTTTGACAGAGGCGACGGATTTTCACAAGATCAGTATCGGTTTGAAGCTGTCCCTTCGGACAACAAATATAGAAAAATTGGCTAAAATCATTGATTCCTTTACCCTCAACTAGATACTTTTCTATAAGAAGGGGTCGCTATTTACGCTGATATTTTCAAAAGTCATCCCCAGTTTTCGATTGACTAGCCTTAATTTAAACCTTCGCCACTTCTGTTTGTTATTTTTATTTTTTTTCACATTCTTTTCCTCCTTTGCGGTACGGGTTCGAGCCTGCCTGCCTACTACCACTTTTTTTTTTTTTTTTTGCTCAAGGCATACCTCCAAACACCCAAAGAACGCTGGGCCCCTTAATAAAAATGAAGCTTTAAACCTGACACAGTGATATATGAAAAGGAGAAAGGAGCAACCTTAGTAGAAGTCAGTATCCCTAAACAGAGCTGAGAGGGAAACAAGGATGGAATACTGTTGCCACATCTGGGCAGGAGCTGCTAGAAAGGACTTGTCCTGCCTTGATAGAGTTCAAAATAGACTTCGTAGCCTCGTAGGAGATGTCCTTTTCTCCTCCTTGCATCCTCTATCTCACAGAAGAGATGTTGCGAGTTTGTCTCTGATGTATCGTTATTTTCATGGAAAGTGTTCGACTGAGCTTCAATCTATGGTCCCTCCTCGCCAAACTTTCACAAGAAACACTCGTCTAGCTGTAAACACTATCAATAATTCCCCCCACTCTTTATCTGTGCCTAAACCTAAACGTAGATTCCATGAACAAAGCTTCTTTCTTAGAACTGCACGCCTGTGGAATTGTCTTCCGTTTTCCTGCTTTCCGGCTGACTACAATATGGTTGTGTTCAAGTCTAAAGTAAATAAGTTCTTGATGAGCCGTTCCATATAAGTTATCAAATTTACCAAATTTTCATTACTAATGATTACTATATTGTCCAATTTCTACTGTACACTCTTTAACCCTTATCCTTGAGTGGCCTCTGGGCCTTGATAATGTGGTGATGCCTATGTAAAAAAAAAAAAAAAAAAAAAAAGTACTAAATGTCAAAGTCTTATGTATGATATGAAAATGAAAGAAACTGGAACTTTCAATCATTGCTTTAATCATATGAGCCAATATGACAAGGTGATTAGTGATTTAAATAAAGAGTTCTGTACAGAATCCTGCATTCGACAAAATACACCTGAAGAAGGTTGGAGTGAAAAGATGTGAAGAATCCAGATAATCCAAATAACCAATCCAGATAATCCAAATAACCAATCCTCATCTCAAAAATTCAGAAATGCAATCTCCTGTTCAGCACACATCTTTCTCTACTGTCCAGATTTAATCTTCCGCTGAAGCCATCAGCTCTAAGCATGTTTTTTCAGACTCGTATTACACATCCATTGTATCATTCTCATATAATAAATCTCACTTGTCTGTTTAAATGTATGTATGTATATATGTTTGTATGGCTGCCTAAAACTTTCGACAGAGGCGACAGATTTTCACGAGATTGGTATTGTTTTGAAGTTCAAACCTTCGGACGACAAATATCGAAAAATTGGCCAAAAACATTAATTCCTTCACCCTCAACTGGACACTTTTCTACAAGGAGTCGTCGTTTTCTTTGCTGATATCTTCGAAAGTCATCCCCTCTTTTCGATTGACTAGCCTTAATTTAAACCTTCACCACTTCCAATTTGGTGATGGACGCAACGGCAAAGACGTCACGGTTTTTTTTTTTTTTCACATTCTTTTCCTCCTTCGCGGTACAAGTTCGAATCTGCCTGCCTACGATTACATTTTCTTTCCTTATTTTTTTTCTTTTTTTGCTCAACACACATCTCCAAACACCCAGGCAACGCCGGGCATCCAGGCTGGCTCTCATATAATTTCTCTCCATGCAACACATGTCCTCAACCATCACTGGCCAGATTTCACTTCCATACATCATCACACCATACACATGTTTGGTAAATTCTTGCTTTGTGTGAGAGTGATAACACTCTCCTAGTTAATGAGTGATGAAGAATATTATGAAAGGATTTAAAATGATAGATGGAATGAATAAAATTTGATTATTTTGAGGACGATTTACAAACAGTATTTGAAGACTATCATGTTGTAGTCAATAGAGAATCAATCTTGTGGAAATGTGTCCCACAGATGGGAATTTTTTTGGAAAGAAACTCTGTTTATAGAAATCCCATTTGATGGAAGAAAGGAATATTCTTTGCAGAAATGAATTCTTGCCGTGAAAGCTTTGTAAGGAAGAACCTGCAATTGAAGCTTAGTTGAACATCTTCCATGGAAATAACGATGCAGCAGAGAAAGACTAGTAATATCACTTCTGTGGGAAAGCTATAGGTAACACAAAACATCATCATCATCATCATCATCATCATCATCAGCATTGGTAAAATATGTGTTTTACTCTTCTTTTTTTAAATCACTCCAGACAAGGCATGAAGCCACTATGTAAAAAGCTAGACTATAAGGAGGTAAACAGACAGCAGGAAGAGAGTTTCACAAGCTTGCACTTCCTGGAAAGAAGCTACTGGAATAGGAAACTGTATTACTATGAGGTATCAAAACAGCAAATTGATGAAGACCACTAAACCAACGAGTCAAACGAGCTAGAACAAAGGAAGCAGGGAATAGATCAGACAATTCTGAAAAACACATGTCATAATATTATTTTTAGAAAAGACAGAGACTAGCAGCATCACGTTAAAAAAAAAAAAAAAAAAAAAGACTGAGAAAATTTTTATTTTTTGTTCCTATCCAGAGTGCCCCTTTTTAAAGAGCTGGATTTTTTCCCACATTAAAAACTGACCTTGTGTCTAACTCTGCCCTCGTGGGGAGGCAAGTAAATAGGAACATCACATCCCTGAATCTTATAAAGAACACTCATATGGGAATGAGATTCACCAGTCCAAACATGACAACAATACTCCATACATGGTCTGATAGTAGATTTGTAGAGATAGAAAATAGCCTCAGATATGAGAAAGTGTTTGTAGTGATAATAATAAGGTAACTGATGACGTTAGCAGCAGGATGTTGGATGGCCATGGAGGAGGATGAATCTCTAGCAGATCAACGGTTCTATAGTATTAAGAGTTACATTATTCGACTGCAGCTATGTGGATGATCTAAGGACAACGGATAGGTGCGAACATGCGAGTCAGATACCACTGCGCTGGAGAAGGTAATGGCAACTCACTTCATGTATTCTGCCAAGTTCAAAATTATGTGATGTCTTCAGAGGAATTGGACCAACAATGGACCGAAGCCTATGGAGAACACTAACCATGATTTCATCTACGGCATGAACATACCATAATACAAGAAAAAGATCAAAACAGCAAATTGATGAAGATCACTAAACCAACGAGTCAAATGAGCTGGAACAAAGGAAGCAGAAAATACATCAGACAATTCTGAAGAACACAACATTATTTTTAGAAAAGACTGAGCCTAGCAACATCACATCGGTGAAAGAGAGGTTGCAGAGAATAAGGGTAAGGGCCAATCACATTCCTGCAAGAACCCTCATATGGGAATGAGATTCATCAGTCCAAATATGACAAGAACAGCATTCCATACATGATCTGATAATAGACTTGTAGCGATAGTGAATAGCTTCAGACATGAGAAAGTGTTTGGAAAGAAGCTACTGGAATAGGAAACTGTATTACTATGAGGTATCAAAACAGCAAATTGATGAAGACCACTAAACCAACAAGTCAAACGAGCTGGAACAAACGAAGCAGGGAATAGATCAGACAATTCTGAAAAACACATGTCATAATATTATTTTTAGAAAAGATTGAGACTAGCAGCATCACGTTAAAAAAAAAAAAAAAAAAAAAAAAGACTGAGAAAATTTTTATTTTTTATCCAGAGTGCCCCTTTTTAAGGAGCTGGACTTTTCCTACATTAAAAATCGATCTTTTGTCTAACTCTGCCCTCGTGGGTAGGCAAGTAAATAGGAACATCACGTCCCTGCATCTTATCAAGAACCTTCAAATGGGGATGAGATTCACCAGTCCAAACATGACAACATTACTCCATACATGGTCTGATAACAGATTTGTAGAGATAGAGAATAGCCTCATCAGAACTAGCAATGGATCTAATATATGAACTGGTAATAATATTTCTTTTGACAATAACGTCTGTCAATATCAATACTGTTAACAAAAAACCCCCCAAAAAAACAAACTTTTCAGTAAAAATAATGGTCATTGTCAACTAAATATTCTTTAAATAAAGTTAATGTTTTATTTTATTTAAAATTGTAACCATTAAATTCTTTTGAAACAATAAATATTTTGTTTGTTTTCTTAATGTTAAAATAACTGTCAATTAAATATCCGTCAATAAAACGAATCAAGCTTTTTGAAAAATATTTATTTAAAATTGTATTGTTTTAGTTTTAAATCATTTCTTTCTGATAGGTTCATAAGAGTGGTAGTTGAGGGGCAAAAATCAGAAGCTCACAGTATTAATGCCGGTGTCCCTCAGGGGTCCATCCTGGGCCCAACTCTTTTCCTGATCTACATTAATGATCTTCCAAATCACATCCTTACATCATTTGTAGACATCTATGCTGACGACACTACCATTTATGGTAGCACATCTAAGACAGTAAACGACCAAGTTCTCTCCAATTCTCTCTCCTCTGATCTTGAGCACGTAGTACAATGGGGAAAGGAGTGGCTGGTTACTTTTAATGCATCTAAAACCAAGCTTCTCTCCTTACATCATCAACATTCTAATCCACATTTGGCATCAATTGAAATGAATGGCTCTCGTCTTCTGGAGGCCTCAAGTTTTGACAAGCTTCTGGGCTTGACCATTACTCCTGATCTTAAATGGAACACGTACATCAAATCTGTTGCCAAGGCCGGTGGGAAAATGGTGGGATCTTTCTATCGATCCGGTAAATATCTCACTGCTGATGCTATTCTCTATCTATATAAGAGCCAGGTACGTCCAAGGATGGAATACTGTTGCCACATCTGGGCAGGAGCTGCTAGAAAGGACTTGTCCTGCCTTGATAGAGTTCAAAATAGACTTCGTAGCCTCGTAGGAGATGTCCTTTTCTCCTCCTTGCAACCTCTATCTCACAGAAGAGATGTTGCGAGTTTGTCTCTGATGTATCGTTATTTTCATGGAAAGTGTTCGACTGAGCTTCAATCTATGGTCCCCCTTCGCCAAACTTTCACAAGAAACACTCGTCTAGCTGTAAACACTATCAATAATTCCCCCCACTCTTTATCTGTGCCTAAACCTAAACGTAGATTCCATGAACAAAGCTTCTTTCTTAGAACTGCACGCCTGTGGAATTGTCTTCCGTTTTCCTGCTTTCCGGCTGACTACAATATGGTTGTGTTCAAGTCTAAAGTAAATAAGTTCTTGATGAGCCGTTCCATATAAGTTATCAAATTTACCAAATTTTCATTACTAATGATTACTATATTGTCCAATTTCTACTGTACACTCTTTAACCCTTATCCTTGAGTGGCCTCTGGGCCTTGATAATGTGGTGATGCCTTTGTAAAAAAAAAAAAAAAAAAAAAAAAAGATGGCTAGATGGAGCGACAATTTAATTCCGTAAGAATTTATTTATCACTTACGCCCATGTTTTCTTTACAGAGTTATTTCCCTTTAATTGTTTGTAAATTTTTGGCAAAGAAATCTGTTTAATATTAGATACATTTTAGTGATGGGACGATTCCAATATTTTTCTCGATTCCGATACAATTACCGATTCCGATTCTTTATAAATCTCTAAGTATTTAACCATAGAGTTGTTATTTTTACTCGATTATTGTAAAAAAAAAACAAAAAAAATGTTAAATGTGCGTCTTTTCTCTCAAACGGGAAAAACACACTTGTAGGGAATGATATATGGATTTTAGTTTTATGAGTAGTTTGAAATAAATAAATCTTTATGATTTTATTATTAGTAGTTTGAAATAAATAAATATTTTATGATTTTATTATTAGTAGTTTGAAATAAATAAATATTTATGATTTTATTATTAGTAGTTTGAAATAAATAAATATTTATGATTTTATTATTAGTAGTTTGAAATAAATAAATATTTATGATTTTATTATTAGTAGTTTGAAATAAATAAATATTTATGATTTTATTATTAGTAGTTTGAAATAAATAAATATTTTATGATTTTATTATTAGTAGTTTGAAATAAATAAATATTTTATGATTTTATTATTAGTAGTTTGAAATAAATAAATATTTTATGATTTTATTATTAGTAGTTTGAAATAAATAAATATTTTATGATTTTATTATTAGTAGTTTGAAATAAATAAATATTTATGATTTTATTATTAGTAGTTTGAAATAAATAAATATTTATGATTTTATTATTAGTAGTTTGAAATAAATAAATATTTTATGATTTTATTATTAGTAGTTTGAAATAAATAAATATTTTATGATTTTATTATTAGTAGTTTGAAATAAATAAATATTTTATGATTTTATTATTAGTAGTTTGAAATAAATAAATATTTTATGATTTTATTATTAGTAGTTTGAAATAAATAAATATTTTATGATTTTATTATTAGTAGTTTGAAATAAATAAATATTTATGATTTTATTATTAGTAGTTTGAAATAAATAAATATTTATGATTTTATTATTACTACCAGTGGAAGATTTTGTTTTAAACAAAATCACATAAAAAAGGACACTGAAAAGAAGAATTTTCGGCATTGGAAAAATTTGTACCTTTTTTTCCGATATCGATTCCGATACTCCTAAAAGTTCCGATTTTTTCTGATTCCTGATTCCAATTCCGATTAATCGTCCCAACACTGATACATTTGTTATTTTAAACATGTAGCAAAAACAAACAAGTAGTTAAAATAAATATTTAACACTAGTAAGGTTACCCGCTAGCATCCAGGTATAAAAAAACAAACAAACTGAAGCAGCATTTACCCTAAATAGGTTAGTTTCTAGGGAATATTAAAAACACAAGTGATCCCTAGTCAAGGAAGATGATAAAGTTGTGTTTTGCAGAGAAGTGTCAATGTCTTCCTAGATACAGTGTCTAGTCACCCATCTGATAGTAATAAGGCTCAACATTGCTTAACTTTGATGATCTGATACGAACTGATGTGTCAATATGATTATGGTGTTTCGACCTATCTTATTATCTATATATTAATAGGACAGTGTGTGTGTTATTTTGTGTGTCACGCTTACCTTTTTTTCTTCCGAGTGACTGTTGTTTAATTGTTATGACCTTCCATTTTTTTGTAATAAATAATTTTACCAAGAATTTTTATAAGTTTTGGTGTCAGTTTTGATTATAGCTGAAGAAACTCAAATTATATAGACACATATATTTTTCTTCATAAGTTTTGGTTTCGGTTTCGATTCAAGCTGATGCACACAAGTCATATGGATATATTTTTTTTATTTTTGAAATCGCAACTTTATAATATACTAGCGAGGGGTACCCGGCGTTGCCCGGGTGTTTTTCGGGGTATGTAAAAAAACCCCGAAAATGTGAAAAAAAAAAACCGAAGCCTTCATGACGCACAGTTGGAAAATAGTAAAGTGGTTAACAAAAAACATGTACGCGTTTTTGATTGACGTGACGGCGATAGGTATTCAGCAGTTATTTTGTGTGGGACAGTTTTGAATGAGGTGAATAAATAGGTTTGTTTGTTTTTGAAAATCCACTCCTTGTTTATTAGGAGGAGCGAAATGAAAGCTATAGTCTGATATGATGAAGTCGACATTGAATAAACGTTGACAACTGACTTTCGGCCTGTGATTAGAGTCGAGTTTCACTTTTTTTTATACCGAAAACCGAATGTAACGCGTGCCGATGCGGGAAATGTGGAATAATTAACATTTGAAAGTCAATAAAATTAAATAGACAGGCGAGCTCCGTGGATAACTCTGAGATATTACAATTTATAGATGATATAAAAAGTTTTAAGAAGTTGTGAACCGAGCAAGCGCTTCTTTGAAAGAAGCCTTTCGTGGACATCGAGGAAAAGCGTACATACATACACACATACATTTTCGCTTTTATATATATATAGATAAGAATCGAGAGAAAATTGACTTTATAATCTATTATATAAAAGCGAAAATGTTTGTGTGTGCGCTTTTTTTGTATGTCCGGCAAACGCTTTTTCAAGGGGGAGGGGCGCTCGGAGGGGGGGGGGTCACTAATTCTTACAACTTTTTATATACTCCGTAGATTATAATATCTACAATTTATGAAAGGAAGTCGTCTCTATCTTTTATTTGAGCGACTTTTATTTTATAAAATTCATGCTATCCCGTGGTCCCGCACGTTTGTTTGGTTTTTAGTATAAATAAAGTGAAATTGAGACGAAGTCAGTTCCTTGGCTTTCCCGCTAGGGATGTCCAGAAAGCAATCAGCTTTGATCAATATGGGGAAAACCCGTCATATCAGATAATTGCTATTCATTTGGACACTCCCCTTTTTATGGGGAGCTGGCTTTCCCCCAACATCTTGGGAAAACAAAACCAAAATCTGGCTCACAGCCAAAGTTAAGTGCAGGATTTCATTTCCCTATGGCGTGATGTTTGACCTCATTAAATTTATGCACCTGTGTGAACTCATTCACTTAACTTTTTAATCATCTAATTTCAACCAATATCACTTCCCCTGCCCTTGTAGCGTTGCGGTAAGTTATTAGGCTATCACTTTCTTTTCCGCCTTCGCCTTAAGGCTTTGGGTTCGAGCCTACCTATCTACCAAAACTTTTTTTTTTCCCTACACACAGACACACCGGGCAATGCTGAGCACCCCTGCTAGTCTATAATATAAATCTCAAATGTCCGTTTAAATGTATGTATGTATGTATGTATGCCTAAAACTTTCGACAGACGCAACAGATTTTCACGAGATCAGTATCATTTCGAAACTCGACCCTTCAGATGACAAATATTGAAAAATTGGCGAGAAACATTAATTCATTCACCTTCGACTGGGCACTTTTCTACAGGGAATGTCGGTTTTTCACTGGCATTTTTTTTGCAAGTCATTCAACCCTCGACGTCGCATAAAAGGGGTTTATTTTGATCTCTTGTGACATCACAACCACGGTAGGCACATCGGTAAGATCGTTTGTTTTTTTCACTTCTTTTTCTTCTGGCACGTTACGATTTCAAGTCTGCTTATCTGCTTACTACTCCTATTTTTTTTTTTTTTTTTTTGCACTCACAATTTTCCTTTTTTTTTTTTTTGCACTCACAATTTTCCTTCTTTTTTTTTTTTTGCACTCACAATTTTCCTTTTTTTTTTTTGCACTCACAATTTTCCTTTTTTTTTTTTTTGCACTCACAATTTTCCTTTTTTTATTTTTTTTGCACTCACAATTTTCCTTTTTTTTTTTGCACTCACAATTTTCCTTTTTTTTTTTTTTGCACTCACAATTTTCCTTTTTTTTTTTTGCACTCACAATTTTCCTTTTTTTTTTTTGCACTCACAATTTTCCTTTTTTTTTTTGCACTCACAATTTTCCTTTTTTTTTTTTTTGCACTCACAATTTTCCTTTTTTTTTTTTTTGCACTCACAATTTTCCTTTTTTTTTTTTTGCACTCACAATTTTCCTTTTTTTTTTTTGCACTCACAATTTTCCTTTTTTTTTTTTTTGCACTCACAATTTTCCTTTTTTTTTTTTGCACTCACAATTTTCCTTTTTTTTTTTTGCACTCACAATTTTCCTTTTTTTTTTTGCACTCACAATTTTCCTTTTTTTTTTTTTGCACTCACAATTTTCCTTTTTTTTTTTGCATTCACAATTTTCCTTTTTTTTTTTTTGCACTCACAATTTTCCTTTTTTTTTTTGCACTCACAATTTTCCTTTTTTTTTTGCACTCACAATTTTCCTTCTTTTTTTTTTGCACTCACAATTTTCCTTTTTTTTTTTGCACTCACAATTTTCCTTTTTTTTTTTTTTGCACTCACAATTTTCCTTTTTTTTTTTTTTGCACTCACAATTTTCCTTTTTTTTTTTTTGCACTCACAATTTTCCTTTTTTTTTTTTTGCACTCACAATTTTCCTTTTTTTTTTTTGCACTCACAATTTTCCTTTTTTTTTTGCACTCACAATTTTCCTTTTTTTTTTTGCACTCACAATTTTCCTTCTTTTTTTTTTGCACTCACAATTTTCCTTTTTTTTTTTGCACTCACAATTTTCCTTCTTTTTTTTTTGCACTCACAATTTTCCTTTTTTTTTTTTTGCACTCACAATTTTCCTTTTTTTTTTTTTTGCACTCACAATTTTCCTTTTTTTTTTTTTTGCACTCACAATTTTCCTTTTTTTTTTTTTGCACTCACAATTTTCCTTTTTTTTTTTTGCACTCACAATTTTCCTTTTTTTTTTTGCACTCACAATTTTCCTTCTTTTTTTTTTTGCACTCACAATTTTCCTTTTTTTTCTTTTTGCACTCACAATTTTCCTTTTTTTTTTTTTTTTTTTTTTTTTTACAACCAACACCCTTACACACAACTCTTTTCCACCTTTGCATCACGGGTTCAAGCCTGCCTGCCCACTACAACTTTTTTTTTCTATTGGCATCCTTTGAGATGAGTAATTAGTATTTTTTCTTAGATACTAATTACTCATCTCAAAAGATTCTAATTAAACAAGTGAAGCATTCATAATCCCCTGTGAGTGCACAGTGAACGAGGTATAAAAAATGACTAAGTTCAGCCCCCCCCCCATTTAGCCCCAAAAGGTCCCCAGGGGACGTCAAATCCTGGTGAAAATGAAAAACAGTGCAGTTTTAGGCCTTAACATATCTAACTTTATGTTCTGCACCACGCAAAAAAAAGAAATGACTAATCCATCATTGCCCCTCCCGTCCATTTAACCCCAAAAGTCCCCCAAGGTCTTAACATATTTAAATTTGAGTTCAGCACCATGCAAAACTGCTAAATAGACATACACTCAAAATTTTGGACAAATATGCTGAAATAGTCCTAAAAATGGAGTGTTTTTATTAGCCCTAAAAGAGCCCCTGGGGCACACCCAAGAGTTATTGAAAAGTATAGACAACCAAATTATATAGAAATCAGTTAGTTACAACTTTTTCAAAAAGTTTTATAAAAATCCAAGCTATCAATTTTTTTAATAAGCACAAAGGTGTCAAGCTTAGCCATTTTAACCCGAAAGGCACCCCTAGGGAAGTAACCAGAGTTTTCTCAGAAAATCCGTTCTGTTACTTTTTTTTACACATGTTTAATGTTTGTGCAAAATTTCAAACAAATTCCAAGACGTAGTTATTGAGAAAAGTGTGGACGGATGAAAGGACAAACGGACTAGGATGAATTTACAGGTCCACCCTATTTTTGTCGGGGACCAAAAAAAAAAAAAAAAATATATATATATATATATATATATATATATATATTACCATTCAGTGCAGACCCGACAATTGAAGACCAGATAAGAATGAAAACTTGGATTTATAAGACCAAAAACTCGAACCATGATCGCCTTTCAGGGCCCATGGCGGATTGAATCTCTACACTTCCAGATGAGCACTGTCTGAAGATAGCGGTAATCCTACCCAAAAGCCGGCCAGAGGATGAGTTGGCCAAAACATGGTGAGACAACAACAACAACTATGGAAGGCAGTAATTACTGAGGATACAATTAGTACTCTGTCCAAAGCCTTAGATATATCTAGTACTACTGCCCTAGCCTCTCCTGCTTTATCCAGTGCATGGTATATACATTCATAGATTATAGTTAGGATATCTGCAGTAGAAGAAGGACTCCTCCAGTCTTTAACAAACTATAGATACCCACGAAGGGGTGTCTGCATGTGAAATTTTTGTGGCAGGAGGTGCACAATCCACAACCACACATCTCCTGAGTTGACATTGTTAAATACCAGTGGCAAGTGAAGTGTATGTACAAGACGACTGGAAACAAATGCTGAGATACAGCGCCTAGAATTCCCAAATGGTCACCCATCTGGTATTAACCAGGCTCAATACTGCTTAACTTCGGTGATCTGACAAGAACCGGTGTGTCAACGCGATTAAGCAGTATTGAGCCTGGTTAATACCAAATGGTCACCCATCTGGTATTAACCAGGCTCAATACTGCTTAACTTTGGTGATCTGACAAGAACCGGTGTGTCAACGCGATTAAGCAGTATTGAGCCTGGTTAATACCAAATGGTCACCCATCTGGTATTAACCAGGCTCAATACTGCTTAACTTTGGTGATCTGACAAGAACCAGTGTGTCAACGCGATTATGCCGTATATATCTGCAATAGACCAGGCTTGCCTAAATCCATACTGTTGGTTGGAGAGAAGTTTAGCAGCTGTGAGGTTGTGGACTAGAGTTTGATTAATTATAAACTCAAATATTTTAGAGAAAAGAGGGAGGAGGCTAATGAGGATGATAATTTGATAGGTCAGTTCTTTCACCAAAATTCTTGTAAACTGGTACCACAGAAGCAGTTTTCCAGGAGTAAGGAAAGCAAGATTCATTATGGCATTTGTTCAAAAGTTTGGAGAGAACTGGAGCAACCTCAGCGGAGCATTTTTTTTAAATAGTACAACCTGGACAAGATCAGGTCCACATGCTTTTGGGGTGTCTAGGCTTTTTATGATATCATGTACTTGAGAAGGAGAAATTTACAAAAACATAGTGACCTAATCAATGAAATCAAGAGTTCTGGGTGACACATGTGGCGTGCCTCAACTACAGGATGGAACGATAAAATTGTCGCCCCAGAAAAGACGACATGATTCCATTTCCGTTTGATGAAAACTGATTTTCTTTTTTTGTTGCAAATCATCGACTAGTTGGCCAGTTGTGTACAAATCCCAACAGTGATAGAAGCCTTCTACCATGTCTGAAAGTGACAACAATGATCGGAGATGCGCCACTTTACAACTCATGCTCCCTACCAATCAAAGTTATGACAACGGGACCATTGCCATCACTCTCAAAATGTATCGCTGGATTGCCACAAATAACAGGGACATGCCCAGGGTGATGAAAACAAGTTTCCGGCTACGGTTATGATATTTGGTTTCGCTGCAAGTGAAGGTCACGTTATGTCACCTCACATCTTCAAAGTTGGCTTGGAAGGCAACACCAAAGTGTACCTGCACATGCTGAAGAATGCGGTGATCCCCTGGTGCAATCTATTGGCCGTTGGCAGATCCTGGGTGTGGCAGCAGGACTCCGCACCAGCACACGTCCAAAGATACCCAGCCTTCAGAAGGAGTGCTATGACTTTGTACCAATCTCTCACTAGCCCCCTCCTACCCCAACTTGAACCTGTTGAACTGCTTTGTTTGGTCATACATTATGAACATCACTAACATGATCTCCCATAACACCAAAGCCAGCCTGATTGCCACCATCTGCTGAGAATTCGGCGAGCTCTCGGCGCTTGTGGAAAAGGCATACTCCCAGTTCCTGGCCCGTATCGAGGCTGTGATTGAGGGTGAAGGCGGCTACATTGAATAGATGTCGGCTCTACTACATAATCAAGTTACCTGAATTTATTTTTTTAATAAAAGTTTTAAGATAAAGCTGTAGTGTTGTTTACTTTGAGTATGCTAATTTTTAAAAATTTTTTTTATGTCATGTCATATTTAAATGGTTATGGAAAAATGAAAATAGAAAAGCCAAAATTATTTCTATCAATGTTTCATCTTTATTTCAAACCTTCTTTGTGATCGTAGATTTTAAGAAACAAAATACATAAAATCATTTAGAAGCACGAATTATCTGCCCTTGGTTTTACTAGACTGCAAAAGAAGAATGGAATGCACGACTCTTGTTAACTCTTTAGCCATTTTAACCCGAAAGGCACCCTGGGGGGTGGGGGGCAACTGGAGTTTTCCCAGAAAATCCGTTCTGTTACTTTTTTCTCATATCATGTTTAATGTTTGTGCAAAATTTCAAAAAATTCCAAGGCGTAGTTATTGAGAAAACTGAGGACAGACGAACGGACAAGGGTGAATAATCTATATGGAATAGTTTTCAGCCATTTATTTATTTATTCTTATTTATACCATATTTCTCACATTTGTTTATTAGCAGTTTAATAAAAACTAAATACAATTAAAAAAAAAATTAATTAATTGGTTCGAAAATTAGGGTCCAGTGTTTAGATTTAAGCCTATCAGTTACAAAATCTCTTTCTTCACTATTATACAAAAAGGAACTTTATCTTTGTGTGCGTATGTGTGAGTTCATTCCCTATGGACTCAGAAACGGCTGCGCTGAGTTTTATGAAATTTCACAAAAATGGACTTTACGTATCTGGCAGTGTTCTTAAATAGGTTCTGTATCAGAATGTCTTCGATAAGTATTGAAAGTCGGAAAAATCCAATGAAAAAAAGAAACAGGCGATTTTTGACCAAAATTAACACCTTATGCCGCCTAACATGACAAGTGCATTTGAGAAGTTTCATTATCTCACCAGCAGAAAGGCCCCGGCATATAAAATCAACGATCAGTTCTTTGATATGACAGGGGTGCGTTCAAAATGAATGTTTCTGTTTTAGCACAATTGAACCATGATACTTAACTCTCTCATTTTAAACTTAAATTCAAGCCATTATCCCTGCACAAGCAGGAAATCCAGCCATATAAAATCAACAGTAGGTTCTTTGATGTGACAGGGCCGTGTTTGGAATGAATGTCTTTGTTTAGAGCACAATGGAACCATGACAGTTGACTTCTGCATTTTAAACTTTAATTCTAGCCGTTATATACAGTGCCGGCAAAAAGAAAGTCCGCACTTGTAATTTTTTTAAAAACTGCAAATTTAAGCTAAATTTAATGTAACTGTTTAAACAACCTATACCTCATTTGATTCACCTTTTATTCCTCTGTAATTTCACCTGTTCATATTTGACTTTTAATTGAAATATTATAGTGTTCATGTCAATTTAAAAGAATAACTTCAAATTAAGGAGGCAAAAAGAAAGTCCGCAGCAACAAATTCGCTTAAAACTAGCTTAAATTATCGCCCCTAAATCAGTTAAAAATATCCACCAACAGGTAATATAGCATCTCTAACCATAATTGGTGTTGTTCCAGGTTATATAACATAACATTTAGTCCATATGCCACGACTTTCTCTTAGTGATCGTCAGGAGCTCATTAATCTCCACCTTTCTGGTTTATCGAATTGAGAAATCGGACGCAGATTGAAATGTGATGAGAAAACAGTACGAAAGACTGTGCAAAAGCACCAAAACACCGGCAGTGTTTGTGATGCCCTTAAATCTGGTTGTAGTATAGTTACTTCTAACAGGGAAGACAATGCTATCAAAATCCGTAGCCTAAGAAACAGATTTGAAACGCCTCCCCAAATCCAACAACAGTGCAATCTTGTTAAAAAGTGCTCTCTTTCTTCTGTCAAGAACAGATTAAAGGAATTTAATTTGCGAGGATATGTTGCAACAAGCAAGCCAATGATTTCTGCAAAGAACAGAAAGCGCCGTCTGGATTTCGTCAGATTCAATGAAGATCATGACTTTTCATATTAGTAAAAGTTCTTTTTAGCGATGAAAGCAAGTTCAATAGGCTAGTCAGTGATGGTAGGCAGTACATCCGTCGGAGGAAAGACGAAGAATTTAATCCTAGGTGCTCAGTTTCAATGCTGCAAGGTGGTGGAGATTCAGTTTTGGTGCGGGGCATTATTAGTACCAATGGTCCAGGGCCTATAGTTCGCTTGCAAGGTCGAATTAATTCGACCAAGTACATTAATATGTTGACTGACCATTTTCTACCCTATTTTGGTTGGAATTTGGATGATAATCCCATCTTTATGCAGGATAATGCTCCCATTCACAGAGCTGGCAATGTCCAGAGGTTCCTGGAAGAGCATAATATTCCATGTTTGGATTAGGCTGCAAAATCTCCAGACCTCAATCCTATCGAAAACGTTATGACATTACATCAAGCAACAGCTATGCAATAATAAAATTTCAAATTTGCGAGAACTTGGGACAAAAATTAAAGAAAAGTGGGATGCCCTTTCCCCGGAGTATTGCTGTAGTCTAATTCAAAGAATTCCCAAAAGATTGCAGGCTGTCAAATTACAGAAGAGCTATGCTACTAAATATTAACTAGTTCTATGTGTTCCTGTTGTATTTGTGTTGCATTTAAATAACAATTTTCCATTGTGCGGACTTTCTTTTTGCCTCTTTAATTTAAAGTTATTTTTTTAAATTGACGTGAACACTATAATATTTCCATTAAATGTCAAATATGAACAGGTAAAATTATAGAAGAATAAAAGGCGAATCAAATGACGTATAGTTTGTTTAAACAGTTACATTAAATTTAGCTTAAATTTGCAGTTTTTGAAAAAATTAGAAGTGCGGGCTTTCTTTTTGCCGCCTGTGTAAAAATAATTTTATAAAATCAATATTAGGTTCTCTACAGTGCAATGTAAATTACCACGTATTGTGGACTAAGTTACTGCGAGGAGGAATGTGATTGATCTCCAACTGGAGCAGACAATTGATTTGATTGAAAAATGGCCGATTTCACTGATTTTGAAGGTAATAAAAACATGGGAGTGTGAAACCGTCGTTTGATCCCGGGCAACGTCGGGCCTCCCTGCTATATATATATATATATATATATATATATATATATATATGAAAGAAGTAAATAATCATTCCAGTCAGAGCGTTATGATCGACCTGGGTATGGTAATATGAGATATTGATTAGTTTGGTTGTGATAGAAGGTCCATTTGATTCCATAGTTTTGTACCTAATACCTAATACAGCATCCATGTTGGGTAGGTTGAACAAAGAGGAAGTTTCTAAGGAATTTAAATTAAAAAACGGTCTCCAGTTGCATGCATATCACGGTCAGGGGACATTTTTTTTTTGCAGAAAAGTGTCACCGTCCTCCAATAAACAACGCCCAATATTTCCGAATATGTACGGCACAATCACGTTGACACACCGGTTCTTGCCAGATCACCGAAGTTAAGCAACGTTGAGCCTGGCCAGTACCAGATGGGTGACCATTTGGGAAGGCTAGGTGCTGTATGTACCTTCTGGGAAGGTTGGGCATGGAGTCAGCACACTCACCCTGTAAAAAGAACTCCTCACTACAAAAACATCTACAAAAGTTGTAGATGGCCTATGCCCCTCCCCCAGGGGCTCAAGGGCTATGGGAGGGATATTTCCGAATGGGCACTCATCTTTTTTTTTTTTATAGAAATTGCTCCAGGTAAAACATGAAACGACTTGATGTAAGGAGCTAAAAAAAATTACTTCAAGATCAGAAGTAGCCAATTATAAGTGTTAGATGGATAGATTCTGACCAAGAAAACAGCAATTCTTCCCCCTTTGTCAGAAATATCGCTGCTCATGGAATGTGAGGACTAAAGGACAAAATAAGGAAAGCAAGAATTACAAAGCATGTTTATTTGCTGTCGATGTACGTAGCAGACATATATTGTTTGTTAGTTTTTGACTTTGAAGTAGTAATTTTTTTTTTAGCTCTTTACATTATAACTTGTCTGGAGCGATTTCCATAAAATTTTTTAAAAGAAAATGTAGTTGAAAAATTTGTCAAAAATAATTTATTTCTTTATTTTTAAAATTTTTGTTTGAAATTTTCTTGAGTTATTTATTTCTAACACATTTTTTTTTGTTTATAGAAAAGAACGATCTTTTGTAGCAGAACAACCTTCCGTTGTTTTGGACGAAGCCAATTAAAAACACACATTCAAAAACGAATTGTATTCAATTATAATTACAAATACAATAAAAGGTAATATTTATGTTAGTTTGAAGTTTGATATGTTCCAAAAAACGGTTATTCTGGAGAATGTTTTTTTTTTTTTTTTTTTTTAAGAAAATTAGTCAACAGAGGTGAGAAGTGTTCATTCTTTTCAGTAAATTCTTTTTTAGTTTTTCTCGTCAAATGTTTTTTTTGTTTTATTTTTGTTGTTGTTTTTTTTAGTGTTCATGTAGCCTCTCCTCAAGTAATAGTGGGCAATTTGCATAAAGTCACTTATGCAAATTGCCCTAAAAAGTCGTGTTTAGAATATTTCCAACATTATATAGTAACAACCGAAAAGAATATCGTTGTTAGTTGACGATTTGGGCATGAAAAAAATCAACTCATCGAATCCCCGTGAATCCCCCACCACATCAACAACCAACCATCTATCATCGTCACCAAAAAATAAAGATATATTGTTATATTTTCATACATCAACGTATCGTCGTTCTTTTAAACACAGCAGAAATAGAACAAAATTGCTTGTTACATTCTCCTCGCAAAATAATTGGGCTCCCTCTACCGTGCTAGAAAATTACTCACATCTGAGAGTATGCTGTACCTCTACAAAGTCACCATTCGCCCAATGCATGCAGTATTGTTGATACACATGGGCTGATGCATCCATCGCTAGTCCCTCTCTCTTACACAGTGTTCTTTTTTTTTTTTTTAAGAAAATTAGGTAACAGAGGTGAGGAGAAGTGTTTTTATTCTTTTCAGTAAATTCTTTTTGAGCTTTTCTCGTTCTTTTGGGAATTCTTTTTGGAGCTCTTCTTGTCCTTCCAGTAAATTCCTTTTTTTGAACTCTGCTCGTCCAAGGTCCTTTTTTTATTTTTTTTTAGGATTATATATAGCCTCTCTTCAAGCAATAGTGGGCAAATTGCATAAAAAGTCTTCTTCAGAATATTTCCTACACTCTTTACATCAAATGGCTTCATGGCTTGTCTGGAGCGATTTTGATAAAAAAATGTTTTAAAGAAAATATAGTTGAGAAATTTGTCAAAAATAATTTCTTTATTTTAATTGGAATTCATTATTGAGATGAGTATTATTTATATTAATTTTCATTTATTGCAGACTATTATTCTCATCTTCATTAGATGTTGTTTCATGACGTTTTGGCCAACTATTCCTCTGGCCTTCGTCAGGTGGTAACTGCGACGGCTAGGAATTTCGAATCTCCTAACTGCATTCTCAGCAATCACTGCCATCCGTTGTCTCACCACGTTACCACCTGACGAAGGCCAGAGGAATAGTTGGCTGAAACGTCATGAAACAACAACTAATAAAGATGAGAATAATAGTCCGCAATAAATAAAAATGAATAATTTCTTTCTTTATTTTTATGGAAATCACACCAGGCAAGGCATGAAGTCACTTGATGTAAAAGCGACAATTGTTAGATGGAATAGATTCTGACCCAGAAAACAGCAATTCTTCCCCCTTTATCAGAAACATCACTCATGGAATGTGAGGACTAAAGGACAACACAATGGAAGCAAATGTAACAAGGCTGCTAAAAATAAACCCAATTGACCATATCTACACTAGTATTAAAAACATCTTCTATATATATAAAAGCGAAAATGTGTGTATGTATGTTCGCTTTTTGCGTATGTCTTCAAAAGGCTTTTTTCTGGTGGATTCTCAAGGCCGTCGCTCATTTTTAAAACTTTTTATATCATGTCTAAATGGTAATATCTACGACTTAACAATGGTGGTCGCCTCCCTATTTAATTTGCCTGAGTTTGAAACGTTAATTATTCGACATTTTCGGATCGGATCGTTTTTCGGTATAAAAAAAAGTGAAACTTGATTCGAATTACGGGCCCATGGCCAGTGATCTCTAGAAAGCTAGGTAATGTTTGGTCAATGTCGACTTCGTCATATCAGACGGTTGCTTTAATTTTGAGACCAGACACTCCCCCCTAATAAACAGGGAGCTGGTTTTCCCCAAAGTTAGTTAAAAACAAACAAACCACTTTATTAACCTCATTAAAAACTGTCCCGCACAAAACGTTAACTGCTGAATAGCTATTGCTTACGATCGCTGCATGTGCATTAAGCCTTTTCATATAAAAAAAGAAGCGAACAGACTCACGTTAAATAAAACACTGTCCTGCACTCAAAGTTCACGTCAATAACTCGTCAAAAACGGGCACCTGTTGTTTTTTTTCACACTTTACTATTTTCCAACTGCGCGTCAAGGCTTAGTTTTTTTTTTTTAAACAACCAACGATTTTTCTTTTTATTTACCCAAAACCACACACACCTCCAAACACCCGAGCAACGCCGGGTACCCCCCTGCTAGTCTAAATATATAAAAGTGAAAATGTGTGTATGTATGTTCGCTTTTTGTGTATGCCCAAGAAAGGCTTTTTTCAGAGAAGCGGTCAGTCGGCTCACAACTTCTTAAAACGTTTTATATCACATAGAAATTATAATATCTCCGAGTTAACAACGGAGCTCGCCTGTCTATTTAATTTGCTCGACTTCAGGAAGATAAATATTCAACATTTGTCGCTCGCCGCATGTGGGTTAGTCTTTTTCCTATAATAAAAGCGACACTAATTCTGGCGGTATTTTCCTTGATCAATGTGGAAATATTTTCCTTATATCAAACAATTGCTATTCAAATTGGACAAGGGGAGCTAGTCCCCCCCCCAACATCTTGGGGAAACAAACATAAAAAAAGCGTTGCCGCAGTAAATAAAATACTATCCCGCAGTCAAAGTTGACCTCATTAAGTCATTAAAACGTGCACCTGCCAAATCTAAGTAATTAAATAAATTCAAACGTGTTTCCGTTAGTATCTCGCGGTGGGGCAATGGTTAAAATCACACATTTTTTTTTTCACACTTTAATTTCCAACTTCGCCTCAAGGGCTTGGGTTCGATCCTCATACTCACCTACCAAAACTTTTTTTTTATTTTACCCCCCCTCCCCCTTCGGAGTTTTGATTTACCCAAAACCACACACACCTCCAAACACCCGGGCAACGTGCATTATAAGTTTAATATAAAATATAAGCATGTTTTCCCGACTGCTGGAAAACTGCCTCTGTGGTACCAGTCTTCAAGAATTCTGGTGAAAGAACTGACCCACTAAATTATCGCCCCATTAGCCTCCTCCCGCTTTTCGCCAAAATATTTGAGTCCTTAGTTAATCAAGCCCTAGTCCAGCACCTAACAGCTGCTAAACTCCTGACTGACAAACAATATGGATTCAGGCAAGCCCGTTCAACAGCAGATATCTTAACTGTAGTTTCTGAACGTATATACCGTTCATTGGATAAAACAGGGGAGGGTAGAGCGGTGGCCCTCGATATATCTAAGGCTTTTGACAGGGTATGGCACGATGGTCTTCAAAGGAAAATTAGATCATATGGAATCACTGGAAGAATTCATAATGTAATTAAATCCTTCTTAAGTAATAGAAAAATCCAAGTTGTCCTTGACGGTCGTACATCCAAACAATATGACATAAATGCGGGAGTACCTCAGGGGTCTATCCTTGGACCTCTATTATTCCTGATATTCATAAACGACCTCCCTGATAAAATTGTTTCGGAGATGGGTATATTTGCCGATGACACCACTCTCTATAACAGATATGAGGGGAAAACAAATGAACACATATCCAAGGAAATGGCAGAAACACTAGAGGATGACCTCCAATCCGTAGTGGAATAGGGACAAAAATGGTTGGTCACATTCAATGCTGCTAAGACTAAGCTTGTTTCCTTCAATAACTACAAGAAACCTTCTCTACCATCAATAGCAATGGCCAAGAACACATTACCTGAAAGTACTTCTTTTAAACTCCTCGGCCTAACGTTTACAGGGAATATGAACTGGAATAGATACATTGAGAGCATTGCCAAGGCTGCTGCAAGGAAGGTTGGCTCCCTCTACCGTGCTAGAAAACTACTTACGCCTGACAGTATCCTATACCTCTATAAGGCAACCATTCGCCCATGTATGGAGTACTGTTGTCACATCTGGGCTGGTGCATCTGCTTCTTGTCTCTCGCTCCTGGACAGGGTTCAAAAGAGAGTCGCCAACCTGATAGGTCCTGAACTGTCATCTAGGCTTCAGCCTCTGTCCCATCGACGAGATGTTGCATCCTTCTGCCTGTTCTACAAATATTTCAATGGTGAATGCTCTGACGAACTGCAAACACTTGTACCTCCCCGACGTAACTACCCCCGACAAACCCGACAAGCTACTAAGTCTCATCCCTTTACAGTAGAGATCCCTAGGTGCAAGAAAGCCTTTTACTCCAATAGTTTCTTCCCCAGAACTGCGGGTCTTTGGAACTCCCTTCCGGGATTCTGCTTTCCCAACTGCAACGATATGCAGAAGTTCAAGTGTAATGTCAACAAACATCTTTCTACTCATCTCCCTTCATAATGACCCCTCTAATTAAGTCCCTGATAGTAGCCCCCTGCTTCAAAGTGGCACTGTGCCTTGTTTGGGGTGAAAATTGAATTAAAAAAAAAAAAAAAAAATGTTTATTTGCTGTAAATATTTGTTGCGAGTTAAGTAAATAGTGGCAGACATTATTTCCATGTCAAGTATTCATCTGAGCGCCTGGCCAAACTTTTACAAAAAACACTCGTCTAACTACAATCACTATCAATAATTTCCCCCACTCTCTATCTGTGCCTAAATCTAAATGCATGAACAAAGCTTCTTTCTTAAAATTTCCCGCCTGCGGAACTCTGTTCCACTGGCCTGCTTTCCAGTTGACTAGAACATAGTCGTCTTCAAATCCAATGTGAACAAGTTTCTGTTGAGCCACCCGCTTAAACAATAAAGTTATACCCAATTTCCATCTCGAACAATTACTGTGCTGTTGTCCAGCCATTAACTCGAGTGGCCTCTAGGCCTTGATAAGTGGTGACTCCCTAGTTAAAAAAAAACACACCTGACTTTTTCAGGAAGTAAGGTTCCAGACCTGACTGGAAATAAGGGCCAGATATAACTTTAATCCATTTCATTAAATTGAAACCATCAAGTTAATAGTGGGTTCTTTAATATGACTGGGGCGCATTTCTGATCTGCTCTGGCATCTTACTTCCTAAAAAGCAAAATGTCTGCCGCTAACTATTCTATTTACAACCAATGGAAAAAATCAATGGAATGTGAGGACTAAAAGACAAAATACGTTGCTTTAATATGAACGCAACTTCCGTTTCGAAAATTACAATATTTCAGATTTACATTAAATTTTATTCATAATCATTATACACTAATTAAACAAGATTCCATGGCGTATCTGAATGTTTGAGAGTGTCTTTTTCACGTTTTGGTTATGACCTCTATCCAGTCATGGCTGACAGAACAAGAGCATGCTACCCCTGTGAAGTAAATAAAGAATTCCGTTCAAAATTCCATCAAAATTCTGGAGTTTGACAGAAACATTCCCGTGTTCAACAAGATGCACCTGAAAAAGGTTGGAGGTTACATCGATGAAATTTTGTGAAAATGACAGTCAAGATGAGAACAGTAGTCCAAAGAATCCAAATAATACAAAGATTCCATGAGTTTCAGTTTCTTCTTAAGACCTCTTAAGCTTAAGCCTTAA
>NC_136521.1:47292437-47307437 GCF_053919585.1 Euprymna scolopes
TTGAACACAACTATATTGTAGTCAGCCGGAAAGCAGGAAAACGGAAGACAATTCCACAGGCGTGCAGTTCTAAGAAAGAAGCTTTGTTCATGGAATCTACGTTTAGGTTTAGGCACAGATAAAGAGTGGGGGAAATTATTGATAGTGTTTACAGCTAGACGAGTGTTTCTTGTGAAAGTTTGGCGAGGGGGGACCATAGATTGAAGCTCAGTTGAACACTTTCCATGAAAATAACGATACATCAGAGACAAACTCGCAACATCTCTTCTGTGAGATAGAGGTTGCAAGGAGGAGAAAAGGACATCTCCTACGAGGCTACGAAGTCTATTTTGAACTCTATCAAGGCAGGACAAGTCCTTTCTAGCAGCTCCTGCCCAGATGTGGCAACAGTATTCCATCCTTGGACGTACCTGGCTCTTATATAGGTAGAGAATAGCATCAGCAGTGAGATATCTACTGGATCGATAGAAAGATCCCACCATTTTTCCAGCGGCCTTGGCAACAGATTTGATATACGTGTTCCATTTAAGATCAGGAGTAATGGTCAAGCCCAGAAGCTTGTCAAAACTTGAGGCCTCCTGAAGACGAGAGCCATTCATTTCAATTGATGACAAATGTGAATTAGAATGTTGATGATGTAAAGAGAGAAGCTTGGTTTTAGATGCATTAAAAGTAACCAGCCACTCCTTTCCCCATTGTACTACGTGCTCAAGATCAGAGGAGAGAGAATTGGAGAGAACTTGGTCGTTTACTGTCTTAGATGTGGTACCATAAATGGTAGTGTCGTCAGCATAAATGTCTACAAATGATGTAAGGATATGATTTGGAAGATCATTAATGTAGATCAGGAAAAGAGTTGGGCCCAGGATGGATCCCTGAGGGACACCGGCATTAATACTGTGAGCTTCTGATTTTTGCCCCTCAACTACTACTCTTATGAACCTATCAGAAAGAAATGATTTAATAATTGAGAAGACTTTTCCAGCTATACCATAGCTAGCGATCTTATGAAGTAAACCTTTATGCCATACCCTATCAAAGGCTTTAGATATGTCAAGAGCAATTGCCCTAGAAAGATTGCCACCGTCGAGAGATTTGCTAATCCTATGCGATATAACTGTAAGGACATCTGCTGTAGATCTAGCAGAACGGAAACCATATTGAGTGTCACTAAGAAGGTTATTTTTGTTGAGATGTTTGATTACTTCTGTATTTAACACAGATTCTAGCAACTTACTCATGACGCACAGGAGACTTATTGGCCTGTACTGAGAGGGGGATGAGCGATCACCTGAGTTCTTAAATACAGGGCATACTGATGAGATTTTCCAGGGAGATGGGAAACTATTCTCCTTAAGACAACGTTTAAACAGTTTTGTAAGTATGGGCGCTAATTCAGGTTGAAGTTTTTTGAGTACTATAATTGGAATACCATCAGGGCCAGTTGCTTTACTCGAATCAAGGTTTTTGATTAGCTTCGCAACATCACGTACAGATATACGTATATCACATAGCGTGTTTTCTGATACAGGAGGAAATATTGGAGGTTGGCGGTCTTGGTCACAAAGGGTAGAATTAGCTGCAAAGTTCTTGACAAAGAGTTTGGATTTGTCTGATGCTGACGAGATTACCTCAGGTCCATTGATAATAGTTGGGATGGAGCACACGCTTCTATTCAGGATTCTGTTTGCTATTTGCCAAAACTGGTGGGAACCAAGCCTCTGCTCAGCTACTTTGGACTTAACAGATTGAGCATACAACACTCTTGCGTTCCTTATTACTTTCTTACAATGGTTGCTGGCAGTCCTGAAAGCGACTTTAGTTTCCATACATCTATTACATTTGAAGCAGTGGAAAAAGTGATTTCTGTGCGCAATGGCAGCAGCACATTCTGGAGAGAACCATGGCTGGCTGTTAGGTTTTTGCTGAAACTTTTTAGAGGGTATGAAATGGTCAATACCTACAATTAACCATTCAGTTAGGTCTAATACTATAGAGGACACATCCTTTTTAAACATGGAATGCAGAGGTAGATCAGATATAAATGTACGGAAGCTATCCCAGTCAGCCTTAGTGTATCGATATACTGTACGATGAAGAGGTATGTCTGGGGACTTATTACATTTCATTTTTATCTTAATTGATACAACAGAGTGGTCGGAAGATCCAAGAGGCGACAGAACAGAAACTGAACATAGTTCAGGGCAAGTTGTGAGAAAAAGGTCTAGTAGGCTCGCATACTGGCCGTCATTATCGGGCACACGGGTAGGTTCCTGAACAATCTGAGTGAGGTCATAGGCAATGGAGAAATCATGACAGAACCTCCCCTCATCATCGGTCTTGTTTGAATGGGTCAACCATTCGACGTTGTGAACATTGAAGTCTCCACATACGTGAATGTTAGCTGAAGGATAAGTAGAAAGGACTTGGTCAATTTTCTCAGATATGCTTTGAAAGATAGTAACTCCGCTGTTGTGGGGGCGATAGAGAGTAAATATAAATGCAGTAGTGTGAGCTAAAGCAACCCGGAAGCACATATAGGGTAAGTTAGGATCTTCCCTGGAGATGTCCCTCCCACATGGAAAGCTATCTTTAATATAGGCACATATTCCATGCCCATGGCGATCTTGGGGGTCAGATTTAGAAGTTAAGTTAGAGTATCCTGAAATTGCAAACTCATCTAGGGAAATAGCCTGTCCAATGCCAGTTTCACTTAAAAATAAAAGGTCTGGTTTAGTCTCCTGTAATTGGGTTTCAACCTCTGGAAGGTTAGAACGAAGACCCCTGATGTTGGAGAAGGAGACATGGTAGTAGGGGTCTACGTTGGAAGTTGGAGAACCGGGTTTAATCGTGTATTTTTTCTTGAAACTTGTCATGATGAAATTTTGGAATTTGTGGACTAGGTCGACAGATTTACTTAGAGCAGGACAGAGAGGGGAAATTAAGAGAGAAAAAGAAACGAAGAATTTTTTTTTTATTTGTAGCTAATGATAAGGTAAAGCCGTAACAATTACCCACTAGTATGGCATCGAGAGGCCCCACCAGAAGCTACTGCATGGTCCAGAATCCATTCACCAAATGGCAATACAGCAGCCCCAGTACTTTGCACCTGCTGATAGGACAGCCTCCTTAGTGGTTAATCCAAGGTTCGGGTCCTTGACTATCAGGCGGATAACGTCAGCCCAGACAAAACGTTTACCTCCAGCACCCTTACTAGTGACATGGCTACAAGGATAGACATAGAAACAGAAAATTTCCATGAACAAAGCTTCTTTCTTATAACTGCACGACTGTGGAACTCCTTTCTATTTGCCTGCTTTCCAGCTGACTACAATATGGTTGTCTTTGAGTTCAACGTAAACACGTTCTTTAAGTAATCCAATTTACCAAAATTTCACTACTAACGATTATTACGATATTGTCCCATTGACTACCATACACTCATTAACCCTTATCCTCGAGTGGCTTCCGGGCCTTGATAAATGGTTATTCCTTTGTAGAAAAAAAAGTAAAAAAAAACAAAAAAAAAAAGAAATTTTCCGATATCGATTCCTTAAAAAGGTCTGTTTTCTGATTCCGATTTTGATTAATCTATAATGTAGTCTGTCTATAACGTATTTCTCTGTAATGGACCCAACAGGTTGTATGTAGACTCGGTCGCATGGGAAGATAACTTTGACAACTTTTCTTGGTGAAGGGAAAAAGTACTTATCCTGAGCATTCAAACAATGGGCTCTCTGTCAATATCCCGCACCGGAAAACTCATGCCGTAAAAAAAATCTCAACGGCACGGCGACGATTTTTACAAAGTTCGACTTTGGGGAGAGAGAGAGAGAGAGAGAGAGAGAGAGAGAGAGAGAGAGAGAGAGAGAGAGAAGAGTCACACGTCTGCTGAACGTAACGGGCCAACTGCCATGCGCCGGTTTCTTTTCCTTCTCTCCCTATGCTTATCTTTGTTTTCTGATATTAATCCATATTTTTATATATAACATATATATATATGTATATATATATGCATGCACATTTGAATCCATGACACCATGCTTACGCCACGCCCCCAAATTTCAACGTAATTATATTCACAAATCGAGTCAACACTAATCTTTGCTAATAATTGAAACTAGCAGAACCCGTGGAATTTTAGAAGATATAAATAAAACGAATAAAAAATAAAATAAAACAAGGACGAATCTAAAACATGTTTAACAAATTCTTTTTTAACCTTTTAAAGTTAAAAGAATTTTCGTTGAAACAATTTTTTCAACGAAAATTCTACACACAACACATTTTCTTCTGAATATTTTTTATATAAATTTATAAAGGAACAGATGTCAATTCACTTGCACATTTTTTTTTTCATTTTTAAAAAGAAACTATGAGAAAAGCACTGAAAGGCACCCCTAAGGGGACAACCGGAGTTTTCCCGGAAAATCCGTTCTGTTACTTTTTTTTTTTTTTTTTTTTACTTATGTCATGTTTAATGTTTGTGCAAAATGTCAAAATTCCAAGGCGTAGTTATTGAAAAAAATTCGGACAGACGAACGGATGAACGGACGAGGGTGAATTTACAGGTTCACTTTCCTTTTGTTGGGGGACCAAAAAAGAACTGTCTTGTGCAATCATTATTAAGATACGACGTGAGAAGAAGTAGGTTAAGTAGCATTACTTTGCTGAATTGAAGGATAAATTGCCTAGATGACAACATGCGAGTATTATCGGCTTTTTTCCTATTTGTATATACATCTATCTATAAATGACTTGTCTGTGTCCGTTTGCTTGAGAAACAGTCTCTACCAAACTTCTGTCAAGTTTTAGTCTACAGACTAGAAACTTGATATATACACGATGGAACGATGAAATTGTTGCCATAGAAAAGACGACATGATTCCATTTCCGTTTGATGAAAACCGTTTTTTTCCAGATCATCCACTAGAGCGATGGGAACATTCTATCATGTTTGAAAGGGACACAATGCTCAACGAGTGGGATCGGAGATGCGCCGTTGTACAACTCATGATCTCTACCGATCTAAGTTAAGACTACAAGACCGTTGCCAGCACCCACAAAATGCATCGTTGGATTGCCACAAATAACAGGGACGTACCCAGGGTGATGAAAAAGTTTCCGGACACAGTTATGGTATTTGGTGTGGTTTCAAGTGAGGGCCACACCATGCCACCTCACATCTTTCAAGTCGGCTTGAAAGTCAATACCAAAGTGTACCTGGGTGTGCTGAAGAGTGTGGTGATCCCCTGTTACAATAAGATGGTCGCTGGAAGACCCTGGGTGTGGCAGCAGGACTCAGCGCCGGCCCACGTCCAAAGAGACGTAGACTTGGCTCCAGAAGGAGTGCTACGATTTTGTAAACTTCTCACTGTCCTTGTTTGGTCATACGTTGAGAACATCAACATGACCTCCCACAACAAAGCCAACCTGATCGCTGCCATCAGCTGAGCCTCCGCTAGCGTTTGTGGAAAATGCATGCTCTTAATTTTGGACTCATATCGAGGCAGTGATTGAGGCTGAAGGCGGCTACATTGAATAGATATCATCTCTACTACATAATCAAGTTAACTGAATTGATTTTTTTCAATAATAAAAATCTGTAATATTATTTTCTTTAAGGCGACAACTTTATCGTTCCACACACACACACACACACACACACACACACACACACACATATATAGCTTGCTGCACAGTTATTACAGCTTCTCAACAAATTTCGCTGTGCGGACACAACACACCTCTTTCCCACAGAAAGAGACGTTGCGAGCCTGTCTCTGCTTTATCGTTATTTTCATAGCAGGTGCTCATCTGAGCTTCAATCTATGCCCCACCCCTCGCCAAACTTTCACGAAAAACACTCGTCTAACCAAAACCACTATCAATAATTTCCCACACTCTTTATCTGTGCCTAAACCTAAATGTAGATTCCATGAACAAAACTTCTTTCTTAGAACTGCACGCCTGTGGAACTCTCTTCCGTTTACCTGCTTTCCAGCTGACTACAATCTGATTATCTTCAAGTCCAACATAAACAATTTCTTGATCAACCGTCTCCCTAAGTAATCCAATTTACAAAATTCCCACTACTTATGTTTACTACGCTATAATCACATTGACTAATGTATACCCATTAACTCTTATCCTCGAGTGGCCTCCGGGCCTTGATAAGTGGTGATTTCTGTATAAAAATACAAAAAAAAAAAAAAAGAAAACATACTGTGATTATGTTAAGAAGAAAACAGCAGAAGAAAAGTCGGTGAACGAGGAAGACAACGGAAAGGAAGTCGTATATATAAAATATAGTGTGAACAACTACAATATCAATTTCCCCGGGAAATTAAATGCGCACACGGTGTCAACTTGCTTTTTAAGAAAGTTGATTTGCAAGATCCGGGGGGGGGGAAGGGAGTGAGTATCCTGGAGGTCAAACAGAACAGTAAAACCTTTATTAAAAGGTGGATAAAATGGAAGGCTAATTTAGTGGATAGAATACACGGTACACAAGAAAAATTAACGGATAAAAAAATAGGTCGTTGTCGTCATAATCATTCTTTTACGAAAAGAGGTGACGGTGGCTAAGTGGTTAACGACATGAACTAACAACCTGGGTGTGACAAGTTCAAATTCGGATCGTTCCATAGACAGTTTCATTTAAGGATGTTGGCAACCTTCTTGTGTTCCCTCCTGATAGAAGAATTCTTGACTAGAAAATGATAGATTGTTGGGGAAGGGGAGTTATCGGATAAAGCTAGAACTGGATTAATACATGCTTTATTTTTGAAACGCCATTACAGGAAAATCCACACACAAACCAAGGGCAATAACTCTTTGACTTCCGAGCTATACAAGGGACGTAACTGCTTTGCCGCCAACAAAATTATTTGATTCACAGGAAATGGGTGAATGAATATGAAAAAAAAAAATCACTACAACAAGAATAATTATAAGAGCACTAGTCTTAAAATAAATTTATAAAAAAAAACAACAAAAAAAAAAAAAAAAAAAGAAAACCAAAAAAAAAAAAAACGGAACTTTTGACTGGAGCAAATTTCAGGTTTTTGTATTGCCTACTAGCAGGCTATCCGGCACTGCCCGGTCGTGAAATACGCATAAATATGTATTAATTCGTACAGAAACTGAGGCATGTGTATGCGAGTATTACGTTTTTTTTTCTGAACAGTTCACTTCTTGTAAGCAAGAAAAAACAGAAAAAAAGAAAAAAAAAAAGAAAAGAAAAAAGAAGAAGAAAGAAAAAAGAAAAAGAAAGAAAAAGAAAAAAGAAAAAAATGAAAAAAAATCGACAACCATTAGGCCAGCTTGACAGTCCTCAAAAAGTGTTTTCAAACCTACTTATTCGTAACATAAGGAATGTCACGTGAACGATTCACGCACGCGCATTAGTGAAACAATTGACAATCAGATAAAAATCCGATGACCCAAGTACCAGAATTTTCAAGGTTTTTGTCTTCCTCGTTCCATCAGATGCTGATGATATGTATCAGATTTTAGTCAGCCACAAAAGTCTGTTCCAATACAATGAAACCACTGTTCATCTTTGGAATATGTATGTATAGTTTTTAAATAAATATTTGTATCTATCTCTCACATTCGCGATCGAGCACTTTATTTGATTTCTTTTCATCGCATTCCGACACCATTGAATTAAGCATTGTTTATTTAATATTTTCACACAAAAAAGTTATAATTGCAAAAATATATTTTTTTTTTTGGTGTGTGTGTGTGTGTGGGGGGTATATATAAACATTACGCTAAAAATGTAAGATTCTAATATTTTCATTGCATGGATAATCATGTAGTCATCAGCGTAACAGTTTTATATAATCTTGAAAAATAAAACAAAATTAAAAAAATTTAAAAGCAAGAACCCACAAAAATAATTGAATAACAATAAATGGTGAAAATTATACAAACGTTCACTAGAGGTATGTATGGATGCACGGCTCTGTAAAAAATAAAACCAGACGGTTTTGTCCCTCTGTCTCTCTCTCTCCCCCCTATAACCATCTGACGTCATTTTCAGATACGCCTATAGAAGTTTTTAGGTGCTTCCATACTTTTTTGAATTTTGCCGCCATGTTTTATTTGACGTTAATAAATAAACCTTGTTAGTACATCTGGCACATTTCTGAATAATTATTAACTTTTATTATAATAATAATAAGGAAAAAAAAAAAAAGAAAAAAGGTAAGTACATTTATTTTATTGCCTGACCTACACGAGTGAGGCCCCAATTAGCAAATAGGCACCGGCTACTGTTTTGAATGCAGCACTTACACGGATCGTTCGGTAAACAACAAAAAAAAAAAAATGCGGGTAAATGTGTAGTTTAGCGTCGTAAATTATTTGGCAGACAAAAAATCATAAAAAAACTATTTTTATATAAAACACCTTATTAGACCCAGAGGCTGAAATAAACCCCAGAAAAAGTTCATATTTTCTCTCTCGACCCAGGACTGTACACCTAATAAACAAAGTCTCTGACAGCATAGATACATCACTTTCCCTCGACACTAGCGCACAAGTGCATGTGTTTGGTGACTTCAATGTCCACCACAACAAATGGCTTGGATTTTCTACTCACACAGACGCAGCTGGTATGACTACATATAACTTCTCTATATCTCATTCCCTATCACAGATGGTTACGTTTCCAACCCGTTTCTCAGACCAGTAAGAACAACATGTACCACTTCTAGATCTGTTTCTGACCACAGTTCCCGATGACTGTGTGACTAATGCCCACAGCCCACTTGGGAACGCCGATCATGCAGTGGTAATAGTTGAAATAGCCCTAAACTTTAGAGCCAAAACTGAAGAGCCACTGCTCAAAACAACGATATATTATAAAAAGGCTGACTGGGAAGCCATCAGGGATCTCATCAGGGACGCCCCATGGCAAAATATCTTTTCACTTCCTGCTGAACAGTGCACAAATGAGACCACTGAATGGTGCAAAACAGCAATTGAAGCACATGTTCCCACACGGAAATTTTCTAGCAAGCTCCACTCTCCCTAATGGTTTACTTCTACTTGTGCAGCCGCCATCACGCAAAGGCAGCATGTGTACCGCAGATTTAACCGACATAAGTCCAGTTCAAACAGATAGAAGTATATAAAAGCCAGAAGTAACGGTAAGAAAGAAATAGCGACAGCTAAGAGAGAATTTACTGAAACCACCAAAAAACGCGTCGAAGCACAAAAATTAGGAACCTGCGACTTCTGGAAAATCTACAACAGTGTAGTAAATAATGGGCAATCAACAATCCCCCCACTATCCAACAATCATGAGGTTGTTTGCTCTGTAACCGAGAAGGCTAACATGCTTGCCAGTCGGTTTGCCTCCAACTCCACACTGGACCCTGCCAACCACCCCCTCCCTGACTTTCCTTTGCGGACAGATGCCACACTAGACGATCGGAAAATCACCCCGTCTCAGGTGCATGCTATCATAAGAAATCTTGACACCGCAAAAGCATATGGACCTGATCTCATCTCGACTGTGCTATTAAAAAAGTGCTCTGCCGAAGTAGCTCCAGTTCTCTCCAAACTTTACAACAAATGCCTTAATGAATCTTGCTTTCCTGCATGCTGGAAAACTGCTTCTGTTGTACCAGTTTTCAAGAATTCTGGCGAAAGAACTGACCCAGTAAATTATCGCCCCATTAGCCTCTTCCCACTTTTCACCAAAATATTTGAGACAATAATTAACCAAGCTCTAGTCCATCACCTTACAGATGCTAAACTTCTGACTGACCAACAATATGTATTTAGACAAGCCCGTTCAACAGCAGACATCCTAACTAATCTCAGAACGTATATACCAGTCACTGGACAAAGTGGGGAAGTGTAGAGCGGTAGCTCTAGATATATCTAAAGCTTTTGACAGGCTATGGCATGAAGGTCTTCTCAGGAAAATCAGATTATATGGTATTACTGGAAAAATACATGGCATAATTAAATCCTTCTTAGATAATAGAAAAATCCAGGTTGTCCTCGACGGTCGTACATCTAAACAATACGATATAAATGCGGGAGTGCCTCAGGGATCTATCCTGGGACCTCTGTTATTCCTAATATTCATAAATTACCTCCCTGACAAAATTGCCTGTGAGATGGGTATATATGCTGACGACACCACACTATAACAGACACAAGAAAACAAATGAACACATATCTAAAGAAATGGCAGAAGCACTAGAGGATGACTTCTGATCTGTAGTGAAATGGGGACATAAATGGATGGTCACGTTCAATGATGCCAAGACTAAACTCGTTTCCTTCAATAATTACAAGAAATCTTCTCTACCACCAATAGCAATGGCCAATGACTATCTGAAAGTACATCCTTTAAACTCCTCAGCCTAACGCTCTCAGGAAACAGGAGTTGGAACAATTACATAGAGAGTATCGCCAGGACCGCTGCGAAGAAGGTACGTTCTCTCTACCGTGCTAGAAAGATACTAATGCCTGAAAGTATCCTATACCTCTATAAGGCCACCATTCGCCCATATATGGAGTATTGTGTGTCATATTTGGGCTGGTGCATCTGCCACTAGTCTCTCGTTCCTAGACAAGGTTCAAAAGAGTCACCAATCTGATAGGTCCTGAACTGTCATCTAAACTTCTGCCCCTATCCCATCGACGAAATGTTGCATCACTCTGCCTTTTCTATAAGTACTTTAACGGTGAGTGCTCTGACGAACTGCAAGCACTTGTGCCCCTCCGACAAACAGCTAAATCCCACCCCTTTGCAGTAGAGATCCCTAGATGTAAGAGAGCCTTCTACTCCAATAGTTTCTTCCCCAGGACAGCAAGACTTTGGAATTCCCTGCCGGGTCCCTGCTTCCCCAACTGGACTGACATGCCTATATCCCTGATAGTAGCCTCCTACAACAAAGTGGCACTATGCTTTGTTTGGGGTGAAAATGTAATAATGATAAAAAAAAAAAAAATTAATAAAATAATTTTTTAAAATTATTTTTTAATCAATTTTAATCAGACTGTACGACATTCGAGGCCGCCGTATTGCTTTTAAAATTTTGCCTTTCTATAATTGGACAGATCAGCCTTTTTAAGATCAAATTGGCCCTTTTTTACGCTCTTTCATTACAAAAAATATGGCGGCCAAAAACAAGTTCATAACTCTCGTAAAAAAAAAAAAAAGAAAAAAAGATGCCCAATTTGGCCAACCTTAGAAAGGTCAAATTTTAAAAGCAATATGGCGGCCTCGAATGTGTAGCCTAATAAAAATGATGAAAAAATAATAGAAATGAACATTTTTCTGGTTTTATTTCAGCCTTAGGGTCTACTAAGGTGTTTTATATAAAAATAGTTTTTATATTTTTTTGTCTGTCAAATAATTTAACCCGCTCAACTACACATGCGTGTGTGCACAGTTCCATTTTTACTTACGTTTTTTTTATATAATAAAATAAATGGAGGGGATAGATTATAGTTAGAATTTTTATTAAATAAGCAATCTTTGAGTTTCATCATCCGACATATACAATTTCTAAATAAAACAATAATAATAAAAAAGCTTTATCGTGTACCTATTTGTCACAGAATGAAGAGGGTTTGTCAAACCGAGTTTTCATTTCAATGTCGTCGCTGTTTTTTTATTCATATCGAAAAAAGTGAAAATTTATTTTCTTGAATAAAAAACCCCTACACGACGAGTTCTGTTTTAATAATTCTTTTTATTAAAAAAAAAAAAAAAAATATTTCCAATTGTTCAAAACATGTTTTTCCCCAATTCTTGAATTTTTTTTAAAATTGCCAACATGAACATGTTTATTTTTGTTTATTTTAAAATTGTATATGTCGGATGATGAAACTCAAAAATTGCTTATTAAAAAAATTCTATTTTTTTTTTATCTAAAAAAAGTAAAAATGGGACTGTGCAGTGCACATACGCATTTTTTTTTTTTTACTGAACGATCCCTGCAAGCGCTGCGTTCAAAATTATAGCCGATGCCTATTTGGTAATGGGAGCCTCACTGGTGTACGTCCGCCAATTTATTCAATATCTTAAGACTAACCTTCTATCTATATATATAAAAGCGAAAATTTATGTATGTATCTATGTATGTATGTTTGTGTGTCTGCTAAAAACTTTTGACCGACGGAACAAAAATTCACAAACTTGGTCTCATATTAAAGCCTCACCCTCCGGACGACAAATATCGAAAAATTGGCCCAAAAAGGACCATCAGAATGCGTCAACTGATCGATTTTCTGCATGGGGGGGGCCCCCAAAAAAGTGACATTTTAATGTTAAACATTACATAGTTTTAAATCGATTTATAACTGCCCCCAAAAATACGGGCGCCAGCTCTTCTACATAAAGTGTACACGGGCCGTTTATTTTGGGTCAACTTGTATTTAAAACCCGCTGAGTCATGTCACGTGATCTTGACGTCAGCAAGCTGTAATGGCAGTCTGAATTTAAAAACATTGTTATAGGTAAAAAATTTTTTAACTCTCACACAAGCTAAACTATAAACTTCTACGCTATGATAACGTTACCAAAGTTATTAGCACGTTAAAAATAGTTAGATACGATAGTTAAACGAAAAATAACAAGCCAAAAATATGAAGTAAAAAAAAAAAAAAAAAAAAAAAAAAAAAAAAAAATACGCTTACAAAAAATATTAACAATCGAAGTTTAAAAAAAAAAAAAAAAAAAAAAAAAAACAGCCAGACGCCATTTTCTTTTTTAGTAACACACTCTCTCTCATATATATATATATATATATATATATATATGAGAGAGAGAGAGAAACGAACTTTTTCACCCCGAAATCGACAATTTTCGACAGGGGGGGTCAACAACCCATGCGTCAGATGACGTCATGACCTGATTTACTTTAAATAGTTGAAAAACCGAATAAATTTCATATACGTCGCTTTAGCTCAGGTAGTTAAGGCTTTGGTTCATTATCTAAACGTTTTGGGTTCGAATCGTGGTGTGAGATGTTTTTTTTTCGATTTTTTAAATTTAAATATTGAACCCTGTATTATTTAAGCCATTTTTCACGTAACGTTCTTTTTCCTGTTTTCATCGTTCGTTTGCCTTACGTTAGTTTTTGTGTTTTTTTCGATGTTTTGATTACCCCCCCCCCGCTTAATTAAAACGTTGTTTTCTTTTCTTACTTCGCTTATAACAATGCTTACATCGTCATCGTCGTAACGCTCGACGACTTTCAAACATCTTTCACTTATTTGCTTATAACAATGCTTCATTCTGACTGGCCGATTTTATTTTCAAACTTAGCCTCAGAGCTTCGATCCTAGCCCTCCCCGCCCCTCGGTTTCTTTTTATTTAACACCACACACCTACAAACACCCGGGCAACGCCGGATACCCCTCGCTAGTATAAAATAATTCCAGAAAACTTATCTTACGAGACAAATTTAAACACGATCTTTATCATAATGCATTTTTTTTTTTTTACATAAAATGTATAGGGTCTGCAAAACGATTGTGAAAAATGGACCGCATGTTTCCGTGACGTCAGATTTGTGTTAACTATACGAACTATGGAAAAGCAGAAGCAACTTAAGGATTTTTTTAAAAACCTTTGTTTATCTTCTTCAAACTGCAGTTAATAATTAATCTTTGTTATAATTTTGTTAGGTTTTAAGATTTACACAGTTGAATGATTAATAATATTATAAACATTTGTATATTAAATATGAAATACGGTTTTACTGAATGTTCATTTGGTTACCTACGGGGTTCCATATTTTGTTCGGTGAAAAGAGACATACAAAATATGAGGGGGCCTACAAAATGCTTAATATTTGTGCAATAATATTTTCGAATTGGTTTTAATCTGGCGATAAAATAGCTGACAAGAGTCATGTTTATATTTGAACTTAATATTTAAAAAAATAATTAAACAATTAAAAATCTATGTTGTAACGGAACATTCTGAAATAATGGAATTTTAATCGTTTTAATCTTAAAAATTAATTAATTTTTTAGGAAGTTTCTTTTTCTTGGCAATTCAACTGATTATAGTATATATTAATTCGAAAAAAAAAAAAGAAAAGAAAAACGTTATTAAAAAAAAACAATATTAAATTTATATCATTTTTTAATTGCAACTTCAAAGTAATTTTTTGTTCAATATGTGTATTTAAATTAAAAAAGATAAATATGTTTTACTTATTTGAACTCTTATGTTTCATAATAAATAGAAATGTCGATAGATTTAAATATATTTTGTTCAAATTTCGAAAAAATAAATATGGGGGGGGGGCACGCACTAAAAAAATATTTTCCCTTGCATATTTTATGGAAACTGCATTTTATGTGATTTCATTCTAAAATGGATACGTATCGAGAATTTCACGAAAATCTGACCATTAGTTGATTTTTGCTAGATTTATTAAACACGGGTATATTTTCACGTTCGAAAAGCTTACTACATGGGAACGTTATTTTAAAGCGCCAATTATATAAATACGATTTTCGTCTAGCAATTTCCTTATTTTCGTACGATGAAAAAATTAAAACAAATTATTACTAGTTTATTTTGCCCTTCTTTTAAATGGTACAAAAATTATACTTATAATATTAATTTACAATAAAGTTACATCGTTTTACATATGGGGGGTAATTCTGTGGTGACTTTTGGAAGTGCCTAGAAATGTAAAGTTTTTCAGATTTGCGATAAGATTTTTCCATGAATTCCTTTTTTTTTTATTTCACTTTTTTCTTTGTATTTGAAAGATTATAGCCTTAAGTTAATCTCACAATCAAAAAGTAATCGAAAATCAAAAATATTATGATCAGCCAACATTCAAAACCAGGTCTTCGAGTCTGCCAATAAAATGCACGTACCTATTCCTTGTTCCTCTGCGACTGGCTTTTACATGCAACGCGTGGGTAGGTGTGTTAGAAATTTCGTGAAAAATATTGAATAATTCCACCCCGTCTTGCCAAGCTTATAACTCCTTGAAA
>NC_136521.1:47312437-47314937 GCF_053919585.1 Euprymna scolopes
AAAAAAAAAAAAAAAAAAAAAAAAATTTCCATGATTGATTTTTTTTTTTCTTAATATCCTCCCCAACTTAAAACAAAAAATAAAATAACTTATTTTTGGAGGTTAGGGGTATGTTTTACATAGATTCGAAAAAGTGGCAAAAAATTAGTGATGGGACGATTCCAATATTATTACAGATTCCGATACAATTACCAATGCCGATTCTCCATAAATTTCTAAATATCAAGTTCTATATTTTTCCCTATTACCGTAAAAACACGTGTTAAATGTGCACACATTTTCTCAAACGTAAAAATACACTTGTGTGTGTAGGGGGGGGGTGATCTATAGATTTTAGTGTTACTGGTAATTCAAAATCAATAAATATTTTATTGTTATTACCAGCAGTGGAAGGTAGTGTTTTAAACTGAACCAAATAAAATAAAAGAATCGTTTTGGCATCGAAAAATAGGCACAAAATTTCCCGATTCCTACACACCAAGAAGTTCCGATTTTTCTGATTCCCGATTAATCGACCCAACACTATCAAAAATTCAATAATATAAGAAATCAAGGTTATCAAAGGCAAGATAATTTACTCTTCTACCTATTTGGACAAGTTTTTAGTGGTTTTTATTAACTTTAAAACGCGAATTGACACCAAAATATTTAAAATTTTGATAATTACTTAAAAATAAAACAATTATACAAAATACTGTTAGAAACCCAATATCTGTAACGGTAACATATTCGGCGGATTTCTAACTGTATTTTGTTTTATTTTTAAAAAATAATTTTTAAGACTTCAAATATTTAGGTGTCAAGTCGCAGCCATTTTTCTTGTTTTCACGTAACGCTAGACACTGTTTTACGCACCGAATAAACGTTTTAACGCGAGTAAAAACGCTAAAAACTTTTCCAGATAAAAGAGCAACTTATCTTGCCTCTGATAATATTTGTTATAAATTTGAATTTTGACCACTTTTTCGAATCTATGGATTGTAAAACATACCTTGATTTAATAAAGGGTTAGCGAGAAAAAAAAGCAGGAGCAATTTGTCGTGCCTAGATTTCATACTAATAGAAAATCAGCAAGAGCAGTTATTGCCTTGTCGTACATTTCTCGTGTCTTTATTTGTCTTACATAAATAGTAAAACTGCATTAATTTAAAAAAAAAAACAAAACAAAAAAAAAATATAAAAATAGTCAATCAGTAGCGGTAGTGGATGCTCAATAGCGATAAAAATACCGTTTTCAACAGATTTGTATTTTAACCGACTTCTGCAAAAATGAATAGGATTAGCCCCGCTACGCAGGACGTCCAATCGCATTAGCCTATGACAACAGCATATTGTTTTCATTGTTTTGACTCTAGTGTATATCTGTTGATATATGCTTTTATACAGAGTGATGTGGTCCTCGGTTGATTAACCGTGTCTAACTGTAGGATATATACTCGAGAGTACAAAACAATGAAAAGAATATGCTGTTGTCATAGCCCTGTTTATAACGCGCCACATTGAACTGACTTCGCTTTAGAGCGCCTTTTCTCCATTATTCGAGGGAACGCCTTCAGTCTACTCGTGGCCTGCCAAGCCAGCAGGACATCGGATGAAACTTTATGGGGTTCCGAATATGAACTATTAAATTTAATATTCATTTTTATCAAATGTTGGATTACGTGTTAACATATCACGGTCCTAATTGCAATCGATAGGCACATGCGTTTCCATGGTAGTAGATGGAAAACATACATAAACACTAGACATCATTTCGGTGGCTTAAGAATTGTTATCCAATCCTTATTTTATCAAAAAGTTCGAAAGTTTTAGAAGCTTTTTTTTTTTTTTTTTTTTTTTACATCTAACTAGCAGGATTACCTGACGTTGCCCAGGATTGAATGATGATCAACGAATGTTTCACGTTCCCATATTTCTATTGTCACCGAAATCGATGAAACCGACCATTTTCCAATCAAGTCGATTGATTGCCTGCTCTAATTAGGGATCCATCGCGGTGCACATGGAAGAAGCTTCGCATGCCTCTCGCAGCGACTAAGTTCACAATATATGTTAGTCTACATTGCACTGTAGAGAACCTACTGCTGATTTTATAAAATTATTTTTATATATAATGGCTTAAATTAATGCAAAAGTTTATGGTTCAGTTGTGCTCTAAACAGAAACATTAATTTCGAACGCGCTCCTGCCTTATCAAAGAACATACTGTTGATTTTTTTTTCGGCTTGTGTGGTAATAAAATTTATCAAATGCACTTGTGATGTTAGGCTGTATAAGGTGTTAACTTTGGTCAAAATCACCCGTTTCTTCTTTTATCGGATTATTTCGATTATCGATACTTATCGAAGACATTCCGATACAGAACCTATCTAAGAACACTGCCATGCACAAAGTACCTTTGTGTGAAATTTCATAAAAATCGACAGCCGTTTACGAGTCCATAGGGAACGAAATAACGATGTTCGTTTATATAATAGTATAGAAGTGATAATTTTATAAA
>NC_136521.1:47319937-47402437 GCF_053919585.1 Euprymna scolopes
AAAAGAAAAAAGAAAGAAAAAAAGAAAAAAGAAAGAAAAAAAGAAAAAAGAAAGAAAAAAAGAAACTGCCGCTAATATGCTGTTTTTTTTTCTGTTGCAATCATAACATGGCGGGAAATCAACTTGGTTGGGAGAAGAGAGGAAATCTGTCCTGAAATAAATGATTCATAAATAAAAGGTTTTATCCTCATTTGAAGTGCAAGTACATTAACATTTTTTGAAACCTTATATATATTAGTTAGTTTTTCCAGTTACCCATAGATTTAAGGGCGAATCTAAAACCCCTCAATGCTACTAAGGTTATTTTGGTGTCCCTTCCCGATTCTGCTGATGACATAAATACGATATCGTTTCTGAAACGATCGTACACTATCCTTGGTTGTTTCCTTTTGATTTCCTTCAATATATAAAAGAAATTATACTAATTCATTAATCTATAAAATAGCTCTAGAGGACTAAATCCCCCCCCCCCCACTTAGCGAGTTGATTTCATATTTATAGTATTTTGAACTACTGGTGTGAAAGTGATACTCCACCTTGCTTTATTTTGTTATATATTTAATTATCCTTTTTATCGTTCTCTGGCTTTTTTTTCTTTACATATTAGGTTGGTGCAAAAATGTCGTGTATATATATATATATATATATATATATATATATATATATATAGTTGAACAACGACATTTTTGCACCAACCTTCTATATATGTATATGAGTCTGCAAAGCTTACATAAAGCGAAACGTACAACATGAGTTAAACATTTCCAGAATTGTGTGAAGATCGAAGTTAAATATAACAAAAAATATCGATCTTATAAATTAAGTAGAAAATGCCAAAATCTCTTCAAGTGCCAAGTGTTGGAATTTGGTAGACACCAATAAGGATGATGAATGGTTGGCACCTTCGTATAACAAACGTAACGTTCCAAACGCATGGTTGGATCCTGGAACTTTCACAAATGAAACTTTGATTCTCTTTAACCCCACACTCCCATAGAGTTGTTACGCGTTGATTTCCTTTTCGGATCTGGAGGTTTTGGGATTAGAGAGGAAACGAGCGATGATAGGAAGGGTGGTTCCTGGAATGATGTTTGCAAAGTTCCTATAACCGTGATAAGGCTTCTTCGAGTTTCTTGGTTTTTCCCTGAAGGTTTTTCGTTTCTGGCAAGTTTCCATTGTTGGCTGCGAACCTCGACGCAAAAGACTTGACAACTCTGGCACTCAGCGGGGCCTGAAATGAGAAAGTAAATAAACTAAAATAGTTAATCTTTTATTTCACCGGCCTTAACATGTGAGCAAAGAAATCAAATTCTCAGCATACTTGAGGAAATTGTTAAAATTCGCCGTGTATTACGAATATTTTGTAACTCAAAGATTGTCTCAAGGATTGCGGTATGATATAAACGCCTGTTGTACAGGTAATTTAGTTGTGCTCAATATGTGCGCATATGATGCCTTTGTGGCTAATGACAAACTGTTTATCGTTGTCCGGTCGTGTCAACCTTTGTCACACACAGACACTTTATTGTAGTTTGACTCGTCCCAAACCTAGAACAACCAAAAACTCAAAATATATCCACCTTTGACCGGAAATTCTAAACTCCTTTTTATTTACTCTTAACCGACTATCGAAACTGGTCACACGCGCTTCTGACCAACCTATTCCCATCGAAAACTATACTTAAGTTCCCTCTTCGGTCCACTTTCTCCATCGCTATCCAGAAACTTAAATCCTCATTACGTCACTGGTCTGTGTAGCACAATGAGTCAGTTGGTTATATTAACATTCGCTTTCCTAGCTAATATTTTTCCGGTGGTTTAAGACTTCTATCTGGTGATGGCTAACGGAACGAGAATATGCTACCTTCATGGATTTAATAAAGGGTTTCTTTCGAAATTCTGTGCAGATTCTCGAACTCTGCAAGAAGGTTGGAGAGTGCATCGGCCTAAATGTGGTAATAACACGCATGAGAACAGTAGTTCGTATAAGCCAAATACAGAGGCATTGCTACACATTGGCCTACACAAGGAAAGTAATGCTTCACTTCGACAAGCGACACCTGAAGAAGGTCGGAGATTACATCGACCGAAATGTGAGAATAACAAATAGGAGACAGATAAGCATCTATATAATAACTAGCAAGGAAACCCACGTTGTTCGGGATTGAATGATCAAATTTTTCACACGTCCATTATTTTTATTATCATCGAAATCAGTGAAGTCACCCTTTTTCCAACCAAATCGATCGATTGCTTGCTGCAGTTGGGGACCCATCGCGGTGCACCGAGAAGATTCATATGCCTCCCCATAGTGATTTAATCCACAATACATTGTCGTCTACATTGCACTGTAGAGAATCTTATAAATTTTTTCTCTCTCTCTCATATATATATATATATATATATATATATAGCTTAGTGCGTTAGAGGAAAAGAGTGAGCTCAATTCTATAAGAGGAAACTTATCTGGACAATATAAAGCTCAACAAGTATCATTAGAGCTTATACAGGAAAAACAGTAGGAATGGGAAATGACGTCACAAAACTATATATTGGTGGATATAGATTGTATTTCCTTATTGAATAAATGAACCTAACAGTTAGGGGATAAAGGGGACTCTTTATGGGCATAAAGAGTCACTTCTATTCCCCAACTAATTGTTTGTCTTCCCTTATTGAATAAATGAGCCAATCTATATCCACCAATAGTTTTGTGACTTCATTTCCCATTCCTATTGTCTTTCATATATATATATATATATATATATATATATATATATATATATATAAAATTGCTTGAATAAAAGTTGAAAATGCAAAAGTTAAGTATCATGCTCTAAACCGAAACGTTTATATTGAACACGCCTGTCAGATCCAAGAACTTACTGTTGATCTTATATGCCTGGCCTTTCTGCTTGTGTGATAATAAACTTCTCAAATGCACTTGCGATGTTAGACTGCGTATAGTGCTAACGTTAGTCAAAATTTGTTCCATTTCCTCGGATTTTTTTCGGTTACCGATAAGACATTCCGATAAAAAAAAACCCTAAGAACACTGCCAGATACATGAAGTACATTTGTGAAATTTCATAAAAATCATCCATAAGGAACGAACACACAAAATTCCTTTTATGCAATAGCAAGGTAAATGGAGGGATACATAGATAGATAAGTGAATTCGGGTTTGCACGTACGTACGTTATCATCCCTGTTTTTTAAAAGATGGGATCGCTTTGTCGAAGATTGAAAAAAAAAAAAAAAAAAAGAAAAAAAAACGTTAAATTTTCATCTGATGCCGCACTTCTATCAAACGTGAAACTAAAATACACTTTATTGGTCTTCAGATAGGATCAAAGTGTGGTATGTGGGCTATCTCAAAATTGTAGAATAATATCACATAATCTGCATCCACATTGAGCGTTCATAAAATGGAAATATGGCAAACTATTATAAGGAGTGACAGAGGCTATAGATACGAATGGATACCATAATAGTTAATACGCTGCACCTTATAACAAAGGGACGTAGAAAATTTCAGCTAGCTCAGTCCTAGCTCTCAGGAAAAAGCGAGAGCAAATGTGGTAATTAATCACTATTAAACCCTGCATTAATGCATTGGACGGATGCCATAAAACGTATTTTGAAACGACTTTAAGCGAAATTTCTAATACTATATAAAAAGTCATGTTTGTGTGTGTGTGTGAGCTTTCTCAGATTCCGAAAAGACTGGGCCTTTTTTTTTTTTTTTTTTTTTTTTTTTTGCAAATTTCACACAAGGCTAACTCATATTTCTATCAGTGTTATTTAGGTATGTCTTGCACAGAAATTTATCCGATAAATATCGAAAATCGAGAGAAAAAAATTCGATCTTAAAGAGAATCTTCTCTTACAGATAAAAAATTTTTTGCAGGGAAATATTTTACGTTACACCGGTGTAACCTTGGCCGGTGTAACGCAAAATATTTCTTTGTAAAATTTTTTTTTTTTTATATCTATAAGAGAAGAAAGACTATTTTTAAGATCGTTAATCTTAATATCAGCTGCCATGATATTGTAAACAAATACAGACGGAATTTGATTAACGACATTTTTATTTTTTGCGAATTAGTCCACCGGGCAAATTATTCCTTGTAATATACAGGGTGTCCGTAAAGTTACTATACAGTCTTATTGTTTTATTGTATTAAGACTGTATAGTAACTTTACGGACACCCTGTATAACTAGCGGAACCGGTGGAAATTCCACAGGGGACTCATATGTAATATATTAATGTTGGCATTCTGTAGATGTAGAGTGTAAATGGAGACGCTCCGATATTTTTGTAGCTTTTTCGTTAAAACTGCAAAAGTATTCATCTAAGCTAGCACGAACGCCCGGCAAAGCTCGGTCGTAAAGTATGCTTAAATATGATATTTTAATTCTTGCAGATTTCGTCTATATTATTAGACTCAATGTTCTATTGATTTTTATATATTATGAAGTTGCGATTTAAAAAAATAAAATTATATATATATGACTTGGGTGCATTAGTTTAAATCGAGACCTAAATAAAAACTTATGAAAAAAATTGTGTGTGTGTGTGTATATATATATATATATATATATATATATATATATACACACACACACACAATGCGTGCGTGAAGTAACTTCGTTTTAAAAAAAAATGATTGCTTCCCTTGGGATAGTACATGAACTGGCTTATAAAATTAAACAAAATATGCATTGCTTTACAAAATCTGCGCCAGTGTAGAGTCAAAGAAACGAATAATTTATTCTAAATTTTAAATATTACTAGCATGCTGCCCGGCATTGCCCAATCGGAAGATACGCTTAAATATATTTTAATTCATGCAAATTACGTATTTATTATTATAGATAATTTTCTATCGATTATTATTATAGACAATTTGCTATCAATTATTATATTGAACCTAATATAAGGTAGTGAGATCAAAACTAAAATACGACTTTGGTGCCGTTAGCTAGAATCGAAACCAAAACGTACAACTCTCCAGTCATTCCTTCGCCTTTGAACCACACTATAATTATTTTTTTACTATAATAATTAAATACCTACAAACACTAGTGTTTCATCCTTTCAGGAATCTTCAGTGCAGGGTGTCACGATTAACACCAGTCGACAGATTCGAACTCGGCAACACGAGCCATCTCTGGATCGATTATCAAAGACCGTATTCGTTCGGCTACTATTAACCGTGTGAAATAACGTTGAATTTAAACAATTTTAAATGTTCTTTACGTCAGCCAGACAGTGATCTAATCGTTATACGATGATCTATGCATAAGAGCTAAATTGACAGACTTAAACTGAAAGTGCTCAAAGATAAGATAAATAAATAAATTATATATATATATATATATATATATATATATATATATATATATATATATATATATATATATCCATTTGTCACCACTTTTCTAAACGATGGTATCGCTCCATCGAAGATTTAAGCAAGCAAGGAAGGACGACTGGTGGTCTTCAGAGTTTTATAATTATATAGATTAATCTTGGGCAACGCCGATCAAGAAAGTACCAACTTTGTGGGCGTCTTGTAGTTTTTGATTTTAAAGCGGGACATACACATACAACTGTTTATATAATCGATATCACATCAAAATGGAATTTTTCTGCCAACAACGTTCATCTCATTGATTACCTGTCGTGTGAGTTTGATCCCTCGTAACTTGTGTTTCTTATGATAAAGAATAATGGAATCTAAATAGGCGTACGGCTGCTTGTCGAGAAAGTAGAGCCCGTCTCGTTGGGTGATTGAATGGTGTCTTAACGAATCTTCCGTCCTGAAAAGAGAAAACAAAAAAGAATTTTTTTTTATGCTTTTGAGATGATCGAATATTTGTATCATTTGGATTCTTCTGATTACTGTCCTCATCTTTAGTATTTTTTCCACAACGTTTCGGTAGATGTAACCTCTGACCTAAAAACGTATCTTGTCGAACCTGGAGAATCTTTCTGTCAAACCGATATCTACACAGAATCTTGAACAAAACCTTAATTTAAGCCACTGGGATAGCTCATTCCTTCTATCACCCATGAATAAGTAGAAGTGTTAATTCGTAATTTTTTTTTTTTACAGGTCACCACTTATCAAGGCCCGGAAGCCACTCAGGGATAAGGGTTATTGTGTGTACAGTACGTTAGTGTGGATATTTAATGAAGTGTTTACTTAAGAGGGCGGTTCATTAGTAATTTGTTAACGTTGGACTTAAAGACATCCAAGTTGTAGTCAGGTGGGAAGCAGGCAGACAGAACAGAGTTCCACAGGCGTGCAGTTCTAAGAAAGAAGCTTTGTTAATGGAATCCACGTTTTGATTTAGGCACAGATAAAGAGTGGGGGGAAATTTTCACAGTGGATTCAGCTAGACGGGTGTTTTTCGTGAAGGATTGGCGAGGGTGGACCAGAGGATGGAGCTCAGACGAGCACCTACCATTTGTATTTTAAGTGTTGGACACACTGAGGATTGAACCTTCAACCTCTAGAAGAGTGTAACTTACAACTGAATTTTATCAAATACTTTATCCACTACACCACAGGAGACGACTCAATAAATTTGCTTTAAATGTTAGAATGAGACTTTAATTCTACAAGCTAACTCCAGAAGCTTAACTTTTTCTTCCGCAAATACTGATGTTTGCTCGGTAATCTCATTTTGGCCATTATTATCTCACTCACTTCTGCATCAAAAGGGGGCTTCCGCGAGCATTGCCAGCAGCTGTTTCATCGACAATTTCGATTGAACCGAAGGAGGAATGCTCCAATAGAAGCAAACAGCAACGTAAGACATGTTCTCAACAAGGGGAGTTCATTCAGTAACTGCGAAAAGCAATGAGTGACAAATTATATATACGTACAAAGGGAAACAACTCTTACTTCCTATTCAATACTGTTAAACTGTTGTAAATGTATGACAAATAAAAAGGGAGTTAATTTTACCAAGTACTTTTTCAATTATGACAGTCTGTAAGTTAGTAAAGTACTTGGTAAAATTCAATTTTAAGTTACACTCTTCTGGAGGTTGAAGGTTTTATCCTCAGTGCAGGCGACACCCAAAATACAATTGCAAATTACTTAGAACTTCCACCCAGTCATGACTGAAATAATGTGAGCATTACACCCCCATCTAAAAATTTCATGCACATTCCAGAGTTTAACAAGATAATCCGAAGGCCGGAGATTACATTGATTGGAACGTTGTGAAAATAAAACTCAATTAGAACAGTAGTTCAAAAATTACAAATATTAACGTTTTTAACACAAAAGCAGATCCAGTAATTATAGGAGTAATCAGACTCATGAAAAAAAAAAAAAACCAACAAAAAAACCCAACTTATCACCGAATATACCCGGTGAACCAAGTGCAAGAGAAGTACAAGCAATTGCACTTAAACAGGTGGTTAGAATCTTTATACATTTCTTAGTTGGAGTGTCTGAAATAATGGGTGAATTTCTGGATGCCCCATCCCCAGAAATATAAAAGGGAGAATTTGAATGCCTACTAGACACGTACATGTGTCTAAAGTCCTTGTACGTGAGGACAGTCTGACATAAGGATACTTAACCCTACAAATAAATACTGACCAAACATTCAAAATAACATGTATTCGAAGCCCAAATAAGATCCCCTTGGTATGGTCTACCTTACATTGGCTCATATGAAGAATGTTGCCTTTGGTAACAGTACTAAGCTGGATACTCCATTAGACTAAATGAATTATTGTTAATTATTATTAAAAATAACGTATTATTCAAAGCTCAAATACACAGCTATACACTGACTCTTACAAGGAATGATGTACCTTCTCTCAATGATTTTATTTTTAAGTAATCTGAAAAAATCAAGAGACTTCATGAAAGATATTTTACCGGTCAATTAGGGAGAGGAGAATTAATGTTCTTAACCACTTTATTAACTGAACGTTTGATGAATGAAGAACCTTAATGGAATATTCGAATATCTACCTATCTCATATGAAAATGTGTTATTTTTAGGAAGGAGTTCTTTGATGTTTGAAAACTTCAACTACAGGGTGGTCAAAAAGTCAGGTAACATGTTAAAGGTAGAAAAAACAATATGATCCATTATAATCTCTATTCGTTTAATATTATTTGTTTAAATATTTGAGTGTAATATATAAACTACCCCTCCTGATTTCTGGCTTTGGAGCTATGTAAAGGATAGCGTTTATGGCAAGAAGCCTGATACAATAGCGTCTTTAAAGTTATTTATTGAAGAGGAGATTGCGCGGATATCAGCTGACATGATTACACGTGTTACACGATCAGTGGTTAATCGCTTCCAGCGATTGATAGAGAGAAATGGACGACAATTAACAAAATAAACATATTTCATGTTTGTTTCATTTTATATTTCAATGTATGGTACTTAAATATACGTGTATTGCTAATATCGTTTTTCTTTAAAATGTTACCTGACTTTTGGACCACCCTGTAGAGTAAAATGAAACAAAAGTACTACTACTGATGTAACAGAACAGTATGGGTGCGTATGAGAAAATCAGCAGCAGCCAAGGATAGCTGGCTAGTGAAAATAGTAGCAGCAGCCGTTAAAGCACTATGCAAATTAGCAAGTGTGTGTGAGCTTGCATCACAAGAAAAGGAGAAAAATACACCACATGGTCGAGAAGAGAAGCAAGTAGCGTTCCAGGCAAGATGGAGGTGTGAAAGTCGAGGGTGAGAAAGCATTATTCGAATATCTACCTATCTCATATAGGAATCAAGTGTCACTCAAATGAGATCACCTATGCAAGAGAAGTACAAGCAATTGTACTTTAATAGGCGGTTAGAATATTAATACATCTGTTGGAGGGTCTGAAATAATGGGTGAATATCTGGATGACTTATCACCAGAAAAAGAAAAGGGAGAATTTGAATGTGTACTAGGATCCTAGAGCATCTGAAGTCTCTGTACATGAGTATGTGAAGACAGCCTAGCATAATGATACTCGATCCTACGAGAGAATATTGATTAAATATTCCAAATAACATGGTATTCGAAGCTCAAATAAGATCCACTCAGTGTCTCTTAAACACATCACACACAAGTTTAAAATATCTACAAGATGCCATCCATCAGTGTCTTCAGTCTCTTTATACAAGGGATTGTCAGAAAAACCCGATATGAGGAGGCTTCACTCGCTAAGTTAAAGGGCTCCTTCAGTCGTTGACGGACTATGGATACCCACGAAGGGGTGCCTGTGTGTGAAATTTTTTTTAAATACCAGTGGCAAGTGAAGTGTATGTATAGGATGAGTGGAAGCATGCTGAGATAAGCGGAGAGCACATACAGTGCCTAGAATTCCCAAATGGTCACCCATCTGGTACTAACCAGGCTCAATGTTGCTTAACTTTGGTGATCTGACGAGAACCGGTGTGCCAATGTGATTATGATGTATATCACTATAAGTAAATCCTGATCAAATACTCAAAATTGTACAATATTTGAAGCCCAAATAAGATCCGCTTTGGTATGGATAGCCTACATTGGCTCATATGAGGAATGGCACACTTTCAAGTAATGTTGCCTTTGGTAACAGCATTAAGCTGGATACTCCACCAGACTAGATGAATTTTTTCCTGAAATCTAAATCTGTTATTGATCGGAAATATTTTAATCATTCCGTTACCTCTTAAACATGACACACATCCCCAACCGCGCACGCTCACACTGTTTAGTGTCTTCAGTCTCTATACAAGGATACTTAACTCGATAAATAAACCCTGGCCAAATATTCAAAATTGTACAACATTTGAGACACAAATAAGATTTTCTATGCAAGAGGAATACAAACAACTGCACTTAAACATCGTTCGGTTGGAGTATCATAAATAATGGGTGAATATTTGGATCCCCATCCACATAAAAACAAAAGGGAGTATTTGAATGCCTACTCGACACCTACAAGTGTCTGAAGTCTGTGCAGGAGTACGTGAAGACAGCCTGACCTAATGATACTTAACCCTACAAGTAAACGCCGACTCAATATTCAAGCATATGATTCAAAGCACAAATAAGATCCCTTCGATATATAGTCGATGAAGCGACTCATGAGGAATGGCGCATCTTCGAGGGATGTCTTTATTAACACTAAACTGAATACTCCAGACTAGATGAATTAACAATTATTACTCCAAAAATAACATTTAAATACAGTTATACACTGAATCTTACAAGAAATGGTGTACTTTCTGATGGGGAAAACTTTAGTATTTATTCATGAGTAGATAATGAGACATGAGAATACATCACCCCTACAAGTAAATCCGGACCAAATATTTCAAAACAGTATCCAAAGCCCAAATAAGATCTTACATAGTTATACATTGACTTCAAAGGGGAATATATATATATACATATATATATATAATTTAAATGAGAAATTTGAAAACTTATGTGTCGGAAATAATGATAAGATCATTTTTATTTACTTTTGTTGCTGTTGTAAATTCAATATTTGCAGGAAGAATTCAGCGTCTAAGTACATATAGCGCTTGGTATTCCCATAGTCACCCATCTGATACTAACCAGGTTCAACGTTGCTTAACTTCGATCTAACAAGAACTGGTATATATCACTGGGATTATGCTGTGTTAAAACAGCAGAATAAGTCTTCTTGATTTCTAAGAAATGAAATTTTCTGTGAGTTCTGCTAGAGCATCATCAACAACATCCTATATAATGTGCGGGTTCTATTTATGTGTTTTCAGGATAAATTTACATTTATACATATATATAATATATATACATATATATATAATATATACATATATATAATATATACATATCTTCTCTCTATAAATAAAATGAACTCATTTTTTCACGTCGGATTTTGACCTTAATAGGATTAAAAATCAAGATAGTTCATGCAAATATATGCACAAACGGCAGAACAATATCTGAGGTGTGTTATAGGCTTATTATTTCTCAAATTCCTCGATAATCTTAGATTTCTATACTTTTTCTGCTGAGAAGTCACGGCCAAAATCGGTTAAGATCAATGGAAGTGGTAAAATATTTTCTCTTATAAATTCCTCCTCCCCCTGCCACCACTTAACACCGTTTGGGGATCGTTCACAAGGAACAGTTGAGAAGAGAACACCGGTTTGGCTTCGTAGTTCTTTCATGTGAAGTTATTTAAAATCACTAAACTAAGCTGCAGTGCTCTGTGGCATAGTGGTTAGCATGCTGGACAATTCACATTATATTTTCACATTCGCGCCGACCTACCGTAGTCGTTTTTTTTTTTTTTTTTTCCTAAACAACTGGAATGGACTTTTCTTGTTGCAGATTTTTTTTTTTTTTTTTTTCACACTTAATTTTCCTACTTTTACTCATGACTCCGGGTTTGATCCTTCCTACTTACCTACCATAACATTTTTTAAAACTCCCCCCCCCCGTCCCAGAAACAAACACTCGGGCAACGCCGGGTACCCCCGCTAGTCCTATATAATGTGCGGGTTCTATTTATGTGTTTTCAGGATAAATTTACATTTGAGAATTTGGAGGTCTACAAGACATCGTTCTCTAATATGGGGGTTAGGGTTAGGGTTAGGAGAGAGAAATAGAGAAAACGATGTCTACCAATCTAACTACATTTAACAGGTGTAAACCCTTATTTCTCTGGGTCCTGGATATGACCTTAAACTATATCCAATGGTGAGGCCCCAGCTTGCGGGCTTTAGGGAGTGTGGAGCCACCCTTTAATTGCCATTGCTCCCAGGTCCATTCTGACCCGGACTGGTAGTACCTTTTAGGGTCCCAACTATGGGTTAAATAGAAACCGACTTAAAAAATATATGCTCTATTAAAAAAAAAATTGTTCTTCAAAATCACTGGATTCGGCATTCGACTGGATTCGGCATTAACCTGAAAAGGGTTGATATGCCGTAAAACAAACGGCCAACGGGTTTGTATTACTGTACACACATATTCGAAAAATTAGTAAAAAAATAAAAAACAAATATAGAACAAATAAATATTATCAAAGGCAAGTTAAGTTACTTTTCTACCTAACTGGATATGTTTTCAGTGTTTTTATTTAATGTAGCATGTTTATTCAGCTCGAAACACAGTGTTTACCGATGTATTGGAAAGTTAAAAATGGCGGTTGACTCTTTGACACAGTAAGTTTGGGAAAAGGAGTTAAAAATAAAAACTAGACAAAATACTATTAAAAACCCACCGAATATATGTCAGCCTATGTCACGGTAACACATATAGATCGAGTTTCTAACAGTATTTTGTCTAGTTTTTATTTTTAACTCCTTTTCCCAAACTTACCGTGTGAAAGAGAGTCGGCCGCCATTTTTAGCTTTCCAATACATTGGTACACACTGTTTTTCGAGCTAAATAAACATGTTACATTAAATAAAAACACTAAAAACATATCCAGTTAGGTATAAAAGTAACTTATCTTGCCTTTGGTAACATTTATTTGTTATGTATTTGTTTTTGACAACTTTTTTCGAATCTATGTGTACAGTAATACAAACTCCAACCAATTATTTCTCTGGTTTACAGAGTTTCATATCTACAAATACAAACTGTTGTGTTGAAAAGGGTTTAGTTTCTGTTTTTGAAATCCCCTTTAGGATCTTGTTCAGACATGTACAGGTCTGGTCGAATAACTACCAGGTCTCAAATGTCTGTTATATTGGCAGAACAAAAGAACGTAACAAGATATTTGCAAAAATTCTTAATTCTTGAGTGCAAGCGGGATCTTGTTCAAAAAGGAAATCTTTAAGATGGGAGACAAAAAGGAGAGGAGAGGAAGAACATTGTATAGTACTGTAGAGAGGGAGACGCGTGATTAATAATGCTTTGCGGTTAAGTCGCGCATTAACTTAATGTGCGAGAGGAGAGAGGGAGACTTAAAGAAGTGAGACACAGACAGAAAGATACACACAGCATTTATGATTTAAATACAATTTCGGACACATGGCTTGCGCGTATATGGTGTCATCTGAAGGTCTAATTTTCAAGCTCTAAGCATTAAATTATGCTGCATTTCGTCATTAACACATCAAATGTCTTCCAGGTGGTCTATCGTGTCTGCTTTATCAGCATTTTTCTTTTTCTTTTTTGGCATATGTGCTGCCTCCGAATTGCAGACTCCATCTTGCATGCCTGTCAATTATTTTGACCTAGTTTCATAAAAGTGTGTTTCTTTTTCTTTCCATATGTGATCAGCTAGTTCCGACTTATAAAATAAAATAAAAAATAAATAAAAAATAGAAATAAAATACTAAGACCACGCTTAGAAATTAATAGAATTTGGGAGTCTAATTGTAGGAAAAACAAAAATTGTACATCCTTAAAAATTTCAGCGTCAATCTTTAAAGCCCCCCCACCTTGTCAACTAATTTTTTCACGCATACGAAACTACAGCCATAAAATAGACTAACTCCAAGACTACAAAAATATTTACAGAGCTAATAACTTTTCTCCTTCCCCCCCCAACAACCAATATGCCTGAAGACGGCCGAAGGCCAAACCGACCGAAATGTTACAAATAACACTCAAGATGACAACAATAGCCCGATAAATACAAGTCGTTGTTGTGCAGAGATGGTGTCAATTTCTACAGATATTTTCAGAGTGCCTTTCATGACTTGAAACCCTACCGTGCTAGAAAGCTATTAACGCCTGAAAGTATCTTGTACCTCTATAAGGCCACCATTCGCCCATGTATGGAGTATTGTTATATTTGGGCTGGTGCATCTGGCACTAGTCTCTCGCTCCTAGACAAGGTTCAAAAGAGTCGCCAACCTGATAGGTCCTGAACTGTCAGCTAAACTTCAGCCTCTGTCACATGGACGAAATGTTGCATCCCTCTGCCTGTTCTACAAGTACTTTAACGGTAAATGCTCTGACGAACTGCAAGCACTTGTGCCCCCTCGACGTAAATACCCCGACAAACAGTTAAATCCCACCCCTTCAGAGATTCCTAGATGCAAGAGAGCCTTATACTCCAGTAGTTTCTTCCCCAGAACAGCTAGACTTTGGAATTCCCTTCCGGGTCCCTGCTTCCGACTGTACTAACATGCAGAAGTTCAAGTGTAACATGAACCGACATCTTGCTGCCCAACTTCCTATACAGTACCCCTGATGCTTATGTCCCTGATAGTATCCCCCTACAACAAAGTGGCAATGTGCCTTGTTTGGGGTGAAAATAAAAAAATTAAAAAGCTTACTACCACCCCCGCCCTTATTCCTGACCATAAATACTACTCCCTCATCTTCGCTATATTTCTCCCGAATGCTAAGCACACAATTTAAAAAAAATTTTTTTTTAATTTTTTTTAAATAAAAATATTTTCATGCCACAGGAATGATTTTGATGGAAATCCGAGCAAGATCTACAACAAAACATTCGATCAGTGAAGGTGAAATATTTCTAAACGGAGGCAATTTAAAATGGTCTCAATTCAAAGTGTCTGTTCGGGAAGCTGGATTTTTTTTTCTACACAAAAACCGACCATATGTCTAATAATCCTTGTGGAAGACAGGTAAATAGGGACACCATCTTTGCAATATTAAAATAAAAAGTTTTATTTATAAAACTATGCATTAAAAAATATGCTTGCAAATAAAACTTATTTTATTAAAAAAAATCCGATATGGTAAGTTATGCGTGCTTTGTTTACGATTCAATCGGAAATAAAATTTAAGAAATCTGTGTCGATACACAATGTGTCTTTGGTTGTTGCTCATTCTAGAGTGAATTAAGTATATTTGATCCGGATCTCGTCCTGGTTTGATGGATGAAGTCATTCTAATGTCACCCATTGAACAGACATTTTAATTTATAAAAAACAAAAAAAAAAAAAACAAAAACAAAAAAAAAAACTTACCGTATGGATAGATATAAATGGTCCGTTTCGTAATCTCTGTACATTAAATATGTGCCAACGAAACAGTCTTTTAATGCCATTTCTGCTTCCATCTTTCCAAAAAGAACAGGGTTGATCCTTGGAAAACAAAGAAACGCACAAATTATTAAACAAAAACACAAAAAAACACAAAAACAAAAACACACACAAACACTAAAAAACAAAAACACTAAAACTAAAACACTAAAACTAAAACACTAAAACTAAAAAACAAAAATACAAAAACAAAAATACAAAAACAAAAATACAAAAACAAAAATACAAAAACAAAAATACAAAAACAAAAATACAAAAACACAAATACAAAAACACAAATACAAAAACACAAATACAAAAATACAAATACAAAAACACAAACACAAACTAAAATACAAAAACAAAAAAATACAAAAACAAAAAAATACAAAAACAAAAAAATACAAAAACAAAAAAATACAAAAACAAAAAAATACAAAAACAAAAAAATACAAAAACAAAAATACAAAAACAAAAATACAAAAACAAAAATACAAAAATACAAAAACAAAAATACAAAAGCAAAAATACAAAAGCAAAAAAAAAAAAAAAAACAAAACAAAAAAAACGCACAACTCAATCCCGCGAGACAGTTTCCCTGTGGATGACACTTTAGTCGTCTTTAAATCCAAAGTCAACAAATTCTTATAAACCCAACCCTAAATGTAATAACCAGTTCACATCATTGTGAAATCTTAATAATCCCATAATGTTCCTCATCTTTGGGTTAGCAATCACTTATCCTATTAACATTAATCTTCAAGTGGCCCTTGGCCTTCATAAGTCATTATCAGCGGCCCTACCGTTTAACAGCGTCACCGACAACGGCTCTCCAATATGGACGATTATCCATAGCCAAAAAACAGCTAAACTTTGACGAATAATACCGTCCAATCGATCAAGTTGTCTATCAAAGTGGATCTTGGTCGACCTTGATTTTTCGATCCTGGCATTCTAGAAGTCAATACTAAATACTCTATGCTTCTTTGGCGATAAATATGTCCTAAGAAAGTCATTCGTCTTTTCATGATGGTTTCCATCAGCATTCCTTTAGTGCCACCAGATCTAGTTCATATTTCCTTGTTAGAAATGTGATCTTTCCAAAGTACTACTTACATTTGTCTCACAAACCAAATTTCTGCGCTATTAATGCGTTTCTACGTTTTGGGGCAGATAGTCCAACTTTCGCAACCATATAACAATACACACCAAACATACGATTTAAGAATGCGTTGTTTAGTTTTGAGTCTGATGGTATTTGAGCATAATATCGAGTTAAGTTTGATAAATACTTGTTTACTCCGAGCTATACGCGATCTTACACCACGATCGTCCTGTAGATGTAATCCATAATAATTGAATGAACCCAGCCGAGTAACTGACGCGGCTCCAATTGTTAAATCACAGATATGACAGACAGATATCACGATACTAAAAGTCTTCTTTGCATTCAGGTTCAAACCTAGCTTTTCACTCTTTACTATTTCTAGGTTGTTTTTTTTTGTTTTACGGCATATCAACCTTTTTCAGGTTATTTAATGCCGAATCTAGTTATTTTGAGGAACGATTTTTAATGGAGTATATTTTTTTTTACGTCAGATTCTATTTAACCTATAGTTGGGACCCTAACAGGTACTACCACTCCGGGTCAGAGTGGACCTGGGAGCAATGGCAATTAAAGGGTGGCTCCACACTCCCCAAGGCCCGCAAGGTGGGGCCTCACCATCGGATATAGTTTTAGGTCATATCCAGGACCACTATTTCTAGGAGTTTGAGATCTTTGGATGTTGCAAGGAGAACGGTTTCGTCCGCATAACCTAAATTACTTAGTTGGCGTCCACGCACGGATATCCCAATAGGGATCTGAAATTACAACGATGTACAGGGTAGAACAAAGATGTCGCCATAAACAAAACACTACAGCTTTATTTTAAAACGTTGAAAAAAAAATCAGTTCAGGTAACTTGATTATGTAGTAGAGCTGACATCTATTCAATGTAGCCGCCTTCAGCCTACATTACCACCTCGATACGGGTTCGGAACTGAGAGCATGCTCTTTTCATAAGCGCCGACGGGAGCTCAGCGAATGGCGGCAATCAGACTAGCATTGGTGATGTGGGCGGTCAGGTCAGTGATGTTCTCGACACATGACCAAACGAAATAGTCCAGCTGGTTCAGGTCGGGGAGGAGGGGTCACTGAAAGAAGGGTACAAAGTTGTAGCATTTCTGAAGCCAAGCCCGAGGCCTGAGTCTCGGAATTTATGGGCCGGCGCAGAGTCCTGCTGTCACACCCAGGGTCTGCTAGCGACCACCAAACTTTTCAGCACATCCAGGTATACTTTGGTGTTGACTCTCAAGCCGATTTCGAAGATGTGAGGTGGCCTGATGTGTCTCACCTGAAACCGCACCAAAGACTATAACTGTGGCCGGAAACTGTTTTCATCACCCTAGGCATGTCCCTGTTATTCGTGGCAATCCAGCGATGCATTTTGAGTGTGCTGGTAATGTAATGGTCATATTGTCATAACTTGGATCGGTAGAGAGCATGAGTTGTACAGCGGCACATCTCCAATCGCGCTCGTTGAACATTGTGTCACTTTCAGACATGATAGAAGGCTCCTATTGCTGTTTGGATTTGTACACAACTGGTCAACTAGTACATGGTCTCAAGAAAAAAAAAAAAAAAAAAGCAAACGAAATGATGGAACCAGGTCTTTAGGGCGGCAATTTTATCGTTCCACTATGCATTTACACAGATAAATCCTTAGTTGGACTTTGTTTTTTGTTTTTTTACAAAGTTTTCTCCATCATATTATGGCTTCTCCGTTCAAGATTTTTTTAGTATTTCCTTCATCAAGAAGTGAACCATTCTGTCGGCTTCTTCTCGACAATCATTTTGTTTCTTTCACGAACGCCAGTTTTAAGATCATATTTATTCTACGTCTATGAAAGCCATCGCTAATATTGGCAGATTTAGTATTAGACGGGGGGAGGGATTGGTGTCCAGGAGAGCTGGGGGGGGACCCTTACACCATGAACAAGAATTCTTATTCCAGAACGAGTAAAATTAATTTCTCAAATAGTTTTGCAACACTTTGGTGGCCATTTACTAAAACGAAAAGGACATTAAACCTAAATAATTATTCCGATTTGGATCAAAATTCGTTACACGAAATCAAAGGCTAAAGCTTAAGGGGTCTTAAATCTATATTTTTCGAGTTATATATATATAACTGGCAGGGAGACCTGGCGTTGCCCGGGAATGAATGAGGATCAACGAATGTTCCACCGTCCTATATTTTATTGGAATTTAAATTTGCAAAAATCGCCCATTTTTTTAAAAAAAATTCTCCCAGCAGTTACTTAGTCCACAATACATTGTAGTCTACATTGCCCTGTAGAGAAGGTGTTTTTATAAAATCATTTTCGTATAATGGCTTGAATTAAAGTTTGAAATGCAAAAGTCAAATATGGTTCAATTGTGCTCAAAATAGAATTTAATATATATATGCATAAATATATATAAAAAGGTTTGTGTTTACTATAACCTTTTTACTCAAATATCACGCAAGTATAAATCATATAGAATATCTGCATGTATGAACACGTAATAGTTAACTAAAGACGATCATCCATACTCCCCCCCCCAAAAAAAAAACAAACAAAAAAAACTATAGGTAATTAATTAAAAAATGAATGTTTAAAAGAATATGCAAATTAGCTTGATCTTTTGCAGATGAATACAATTCCACGACCCATATATAACAAAGTTGTATTTTTCGTTTTAAATCAATAGAAAGCGTTTTTAATATGAATATCAATACACACAAAAAAAATTATAGGAGTATAGATTATAATATAGTCCAAATTATTACAAATAAGCTCAATATATATATTTTTACGCCTTCAGAGCATATATACTTGTAAGTTACATTCTAATGTAACAAAAAAAATCCGTCTACCATCATTATTTATTTGTAAGGCAGTAATTAAAATATAGACGTTCGCCTATATATATATATATATATATATATATATATATATATAAATATAAAGGAAAAATGTGCGGGTGTGTGCACATTTTGTGGATGTCCGGCAAAGGCTTTTTCGGGGGGGGGGGAGGGTATGCGTCACTGCTTCTGAGAACTTTTTATATACTCCCTAGATTATAATATATCCGATTTACGAAAATGGGTCGCGTGTATCTTATTTAAGCGACTTTTGCACGCTATTTTCACGATATTTCTTGGTCTCCGCACGTTTCTTTGCCTTTTCCATATAAAGAAAGCGAAGCTGAAAGTGAAGGCGTGTTCTCAGCCTCTCATACCGAGACGTCCAGAAAGCAAGGAGCTTTGATCAATGCGGGAAAAAACCCGTCTTAGACAATTTCTATTTATTTGGACACTCCTCTTTATGGGGAACTGGTTTCCCCCCCCACACCTTGGGAAAACTGGCTTGCAGCCAAAGTTAAGTCGCGTGATGTTTGACCTCATTAAATTTACGCACTTGTCACTTAACTTTTTAATCGTTAAATTCAAACGCTTTTCACTTCCTGGCCGAGCGGTAAGGTGTCAGGGTTTATCCCTTTCTTTTCCACCTTCACGTCAAGGCTTCGCGTTCGAGCCTACCTCCCTACCAAAACTTCTTTTACACCGACAAACACCCAGGCAACGCCAGGCACTCATGCTAGTCTAATATAAAAGCGAAAATGTGTGCGTGTTTGTGTGTATTTTTTGTATGTCCGCCAAAGGCTTTTGGGAGGGGGGGGCGCTCGGAGAAATCACTAAATCTTACAACTTTTTAGATTATATGTCCGATTTACAAAACCCAATCGCCTGAATCTTATGTTACAAAATTCGCGCTGTGATTTCATTTTCTTTACTATGGCGTGATGTTTGATCTAGAAAACCACATGTTCATGTTTGTTTAAGCACCTGCTTTTTAAACATTTAATTTCACCCTTCCTCACTTCTCTGCCCGCGTAGCGTCATGGTAAGTTGTCAGGCTATTCGCTTCAAGGCTTCGGGTTCGAGCCTACCTCCCCTTTTTTCTTTTACACTGGGGCAACATCGGGCACCCCCGCTAGTCTATTATAAAAAGAAACTGTACGCGTGTTCGTTCGTTCCCTAAAACAGCTTGACAGATTTTTATGAAATTTCACTTTCTGACAGTGTTCTTACGTTTTGTATCGATAATCGAAAAATATCCCATGAAAGAAGGGACAGGTGATTTAGAGCCCAATTGAACCATGATACCCTACTTTTGCATTGTAAACTTTTGTTCAAGTCATCTTCTATAATGTAAATCTCGTCTGTCTGTATGCTTGTACGTACATGTTTGTATGTCTCGCAAAAACTTTCGATAGAAACGACGGATCCTAACCAGATCGGTATCATTTTGAAGCGCAACGTCTCGGACGACAAATATCGAAAAATTGGCCCAAAGCATTAATTCCTTCCTCCTAAACTCATTTTGTACAAGGAGGGGTCGATGTTTTTGGCAGCCATTTTAGCAAGTCATCTTCACCATTGGATTGACTTCGGTTAATTTCAACACTTGACTTCTGGTCGCGTCATGGAGACATCGGCTAAGACGTCAGATTTTCTTTCCCTTTCTTTTCCACCTTCGCGTCACGGGTTCAAGCCTGCCTGCCACCACTTTTTTAACACCTCTCTTCACCCTGGCTTCCTTCTGTTTTGATTTCCTCCCCACGCTACTACAATTTTTTTTAAACATCTCTCCACAATCACGGGTTCGAGCCTTCCTGCCTACTATCACTTTTGCGCTCAACACAGCTCCAAACATCCGGGCAACGCCGGGTACCCAGGCTAGTTATATATAAAAAATAATTTTATAAAAACAGTAGATTCTCTACAGTGCAATGTAGACTACCAATTTACTGTGGGGAGGCATGTGAAGTTTCTTCCCAGTGCACCGCGATGGGTCCAACAAGAGCAGGCAATCAATTGATTTGAAAAATGGGCGATTTCAGATTTAGATTACAATAATATTAAAAGGAAACATTCGTTGGTCATTCAATCCCGAGCAACGTCGGGTCTCCCAGCTAATTATATTTAAAAAAAAAAAAAAAAAGTATGGACAGATTATTTTCTTTGGCTACTGGAATGTAACTTATTTCATGTATCCACAAAATGTTATAAATATATTTTATATATCAATTTTTGGTAGTTACTTCAAAAGTGCTCAATATTTAAGTAGAGCTGGGTAATACGTTATGAAAATATATGGCAAGTAAGCTACAGAGAATATTCCGCGTTTCATCCACACAGGTCATGACGATTACCTACTTGGATGAAACGCGGAAGATTCTTTGTAGCTTACTTGCCTTATATAAATAAAATCTGTGATATGCACAGATGTGTTTGGTATACCAGATCTGGTCATGGCATGTCTGAAGTAGAAACCTGTTTACATTGTCAAACCGAATCTTCAGTACCGTTAAGAAGGCGAAGACTATCTCGCCCACTAATTCCTCCCTCTCCCGTTCCACATCTTGCAGTCGTTAGAAGAAAGTCGATTTGAACAACAACACTGCATTTCGCGCCATAAAACAAAAATGTCTCCATGAATCAAGTTAAAATCCTATTCGACGTCTGGCCATCTGTGACCGAATTGACCCAGATCTTCAGTTCTGGAGGTTATTTTAATCAGCAGGATTGTGTGGATGTCTTAAGACGTTTTTCTTTTTCATATGCAAGAAGAAAAATCTGTGGCGTGTGTACGGGAGAGCAAGGACAATCGCCCGCGAAGAGTCCTCTGGCGTGACGACAAAGAGGAAGGGTCGGGGATGGTTGTCAATCTAAATTAATAATCACGAACAGAAGCAGTGTCTTTACACGCGCACATGTCGACAAATACATTTATATGAAAGCAGTGAGAAAAAAAAATCTTGTTCCCACGTGTCCGTCGGCTTTCGACTTAGGATTAATTGAAAAGTGCATCTGTTAAATATGAACGCCAATAAATGCATATCAGTGCACAGATCTTAATTTCTACACTTTCATGTTGATAACTCTGTACACACGGCTTAGATATCATTGACAAAAGCGTGCACCTGCCCAAATGCAAGAAACATAAAATAATTATCAAATGTACCAAGAGACATTGATGCGGATAAGACAAAATTTTATGACTTTCAATGTGGAAGGAGAAATCAAGGTTCTGGTCGGAACAGGACTGAAGGAGGTCGCTGAGTTTACGTATCTGGGCAGCAACAGTTTCCACAGAGAGAGATATCGAAATTCGCATCTCAAAAGCATGGGCCGCATTGGTTGGGCTGCGTTCAGTATGGACTTTACGGCTAACTAACTGAAAAGGCAGGTCTTCAGGGCAGTGGTAGAGTGTCCTTGTTTATGGTGCTACAACAACCTGGACACTCACCAAAAGATTGGAAAGAAAACTAGACAGCACATACACCCGTATGCTACAAACAGTAGCAAATATATCTTGACAAAAATCATCCCACAAAGCAGCAACTTTATGGCAACCTACCTGCCATATCTAATACCATCAGGGAGAAACGCCTACGATTTGCCGATCAATGTTTGAGGAGCAAGCATGAATTGGTAAGTGATGTATTGTTATGAACTCCACGACACAGACGCGTAAGCAAAGGACGACCTAGATCCACGTAATCCAACAAATAGCACACCACGCTAACTGTGAACCTGAAGATCTGAGGCAGCTGATGGAAGACAGGAAACTATGGAGAGGAAGAGTCGCATTGGTTCGGGCAAGGAACCGTGCTGATGATGTACCAAAAGGTTATTTTAATAAAAAGCATTCACCTGACACCAGGCACCTTCATAAGAAACAAACTTGATCAATTGTAAAAAAGATAAATTTTCAGTTCATGAGTGACCAAATGGATATTGCCGCAGGCTATGGAATCAGTTTTGCCAATTTTAAATTCTATGGGATCTATTGCGTTCTATTATGCATAAATATTGATCTCAATGAATACGATTGTATGCTCAGGCCAAACTGATTTTATTTTCTCACAAATTTCAATTCTAGGCTTTATACTCGAGTCTGAGACACAGAGTTGAGCTCGGGTATCACTAGACTTGTGTATCTTGTTAAATATGCAGGCTGTATGCATCAATAAATCGTTTGGACAAAATCGTGCCCCTGGCAAAAAAACAAAAGGTCAGTTAAATTAAAAAAGAAAAAAAAATTAATCTGACACCAGGCACATGCATGGAAAGAAACAAACATGATCGACTGAAAAATAAAGTTAAAAGTATGCTCTTTGAAAGATCATTTTCGGCAAAAGGTTACACAGGTGTAATTAAAGTCAGTTCAATCCAGTGAAATGACAATGGTGGAATAACCCCCCCCCCCTTTGTGTGGCTGCAGTAGCAATATCGTCCCAACGGAGCGTTTCAGATGGTCAAAAATAGTTATATAATAATCGAAAATTATATCGTTGTTAGATTATTTGAACCTAACGAATCAACCTGTTGAATTCCCGTGCGTGCATCTCTTTCCTAATAACGAACTATTCATAACTTTCACAGACAATGAATACAGGTTAAATTTTCTTACATCGGTATGTCGTAATTCTTTTAACCACAACAGAAATGAAATATTTTAGGAGAGTATAGCAAATAAAAATTGGTTAGAGTCAAACTGATTTGTCAGCTTAAAGTGCTATTCCCTGATGGGGCCATATTATCTGCCGAAGCATCCGTTTTTAAACTATTTTTATGAAGAAATTTAAGCCAAGTACATTATTTTTAGGTGAAATGAAAAAAATTAAAATTGGTTAGTTAGAATAAAATTGTGATGTGTCAGCTTAAATATTATTTCGTTTCTACAAATCTGGATTACAATTTTATTATACTATCAGGGAGACACGACGTCGCCCAGGATTGGATGATGATCAACGAATATTTCACACTCCTATATTTTTATTGTCATCGAAATCCGTGAATTCGATCGGGAGGAATCTTCACATACTTCCAAGCTGTAGCTTAGTCCAAAATCATATTTTCAATTGCACTCTAGAGAAACTGTTTCTTTTATAAAATTTTATATAAACTTTCCAGTAAAAAAGAAAAAAAAATTAAGAAATTTACGTGCGGGGTCAGATCACGTCATGCAAAAAACAAAAAACAAACAAAAAATATCAACTTATTCAGAATTTTCACAGCTGGTTGTTCTATCATTGTTGCTAAGCGACGATATGGAAAAATGGCTTTACCGATGATAAATTAAAATAATGGTTTCGATTATCGATAAGTATTGGAGGTATTGGAGGTATTCTGAAACATAACCTGACTTCCGGCATAGTAATTGGTGAGGAGGACGATTCCAATGAATTCAGATATTACAGATTTCAATTTTAAAATCGTCTAATTGCAAAAAGAATTTACTTTTCTGGGTTAGGGTTAGGGTTATCTACTTATAAATGTAGAATTTTTTTTTAATTTGACAAACTTAATTTTCTTTTAATTCTTTTATCCAAGATTGATAAACTCACTGAGATTGTCATCCATATATTCCATTTGTGCCATAATGTCCTTTTTAACTGTACCATGTACAGTTATCGAGCCATTTTTTTTTTAAACCAAAAGCTCGTTGGATTCCAGTTTTATTGGCAGTTGAAAGAAAAATTATCATTTACGGTAAACTAGCAGAACTCGTTTCTCTGCGTTGCGCGAGGAAATGAGCAATGTTAAGAAAATATCATTAGTCTTTTTGAATTGCTAAGCACCCATGTGACAGAATTGCTAAGCACCCATGTGGCAGAATTGCTAAGCACCCATGCGGCAGAATTGCTAAGCACCCATGCGGCAGAATTGCTAAGCACCCATGTGGCAGAATTGCTAAGCACCCATGTGGCAGAATTGCTAAGCACCCATGTGGCAGAATTGCTAAGCACCCATGTGGCAGAATTGCTAAGCACCCATGTGGCAGAATTGCTAAGCACCCATGTGGCAGAATTGCTAAGCACCCATGCGGCAGAATTGCTAAGCACCCATGCGGCAGAATTGCTAAGTACCCATGTGGCAGAATTGCTAAGTACCCATGTGGCAGAATTGCTAAGTACCCATGTGGCAGAATTGCTAAGCACCCATGTGGCAGAATTGCTAAGCACCCATGTGGCAGAATTGCTAAGCACCCATGTGGCAGAATTGCTAAGCACCCATGTGGCAGAATTGCTAAGCACCCATGTGGCAGAATTGCTAAGTACCCATGTGGCAGAATTGCTAAGCACCCATGCGGCAGAATTGCTAAGTACCCATGTGGCAGAATTGCTAAGTACCCATGTGGCAGAATTGCTTGCGGAAGTATGGCACAAAGCCAAAATAAATCCGGTAACTCCCCCCTCTCCCCACAAAACAAATTAAACCAGTGCATCATGTACGAGATGAAAATAAAATAGTTACTACGAATAAAAATGCTGAAAAATTTAATTGAAGGTTATAAAAAAAATTTAAAAAAGAAAGAAATGACTTTCTATGTAAATGCTCGGAAAATAAGTTAACGGGACCTTTATACCGTAGCACCCGAATAAGAATGAAATTATCTGGCGTGACCAGGCGTATTTCCGAAAGGAATCTTTTACACGTAAAATTGTTTCACCGAAGTAGGATTTTGTAAATTTTAAGTTGCCTTTTAATTATCAGTAATACATAGTTATGATGGTATGACGTAAAGAAAATGTGGTATTTGATTGGTTTGGTCGTTTTGTTTTATGGTATATCAACCCCTTTCGGGTTATTTCATGCCGAATCCAATTATTTTGGAAATAGTATCCATGTTGCATCCAGTTATTTTGTAGGTTTTTATTCTTCAAGCCGTTTGTATCTTCAATCGATAGTTTGTAAAGTTTGGTTTGGTTTTATAGTGAATGTTATGGTTTTTTGTTCCCTGCCCTGCAGAATATGAATGAGTTTTGTCAATGGGAGTGAGAAAGGGTTAAAGTATTAATGTTTGGTACATTTTAAGTAAGGAAACGAGTCAGGAAGTGGGGGAGACAGAAAGAGAGGGGGAAAAAGGTGGATTGTTTTTGTAGAACATAAGTTTTTCAAACGGAAGTGGAAAAACAAAAAAAACATCAATGTTAGGTGCATTTCGTCCCAGGGTTGGTTGGTTGTTTTACGGCATATCAACCCTTTTCGGGTTATTTAATGCCGAATCCAAAGGTTTAAGAAAATTTTTTTGATAGAATATATTTGTTGTTTTCAAGTCTGTTTCTATTTAACCCATAGTTGGAACCTTAACAGGTACTACCACTCCGGGTTAGAGTAGACCTAAGGAGCAATGGTAATTAAAGGGTGGTTCCACACTCCCCAAACCCCACAAGCTGGGGCCTCACCACTGGATATAGTTTAAGGTCATATCCAGGACCTCGTCTCAGGAAACCAATATCTTTAGACAGCCTGATCTGGTAGCATCAGTGTGATATTTGATATTAGAATTAATAGAAGTCATATGGATGTATTTTAAAATGTCGAAAAACAAAAAAACAAAAAGGATATATAAAGAGGTTGGCTGTTCATATCTAGCAATTGTTTAATGTTCCTATTTACTTGCCTCTCCACGAGGGCAGATTTAAACACAAGGTCGATTTTTAATGTGGGGAAAAACCCAGCTCCCTCAAAAGGGGCATTCTGGATGGAAACAAAAATGAAAATAGTCTCAGTCATAAAGGATTTCTCCTTCACTTACCTAGGACAGAAAAAGTAAAGCGTGGTATCAGAACAGATACTACACTTCATTCTTAGCCAAATTGGTGTTCGTTAGAGTCAAAGTACATACAAATATGAAATGATGTAAGTTAAATGATTCTTTGTAAGTTTTGGGTTTAAAGAATGAAGAATTGGCTTTGTTATTTAGATACAGTGTAACCCGGATATAAGACTCACTCTGTGGTCCATTATCTCCCTATTATATCCGGGTTATTTAAATCCGGGGGTTCTTATACACTGTACATTAACACAGGTTCTAATTTGAAACCAGGGAGTCTCTTATATCCGTTTTTCTTATATTCGGGTCTCTTATATCCGGGTTACACTGTACACGAGATTTGATGATTAAACTTCTGGTGCTAACACATGTAAACGTTGTCGGGAGTCTACACGTAAACGTCGTACATGAAACTGCTCATGGGTAAAGCAAGGTGAAGTTAAGAGGAGACCAATTTCTGGTCAAGGATTTTGGACTTGTCTATTGTCATGGCAAAAATAATTGGTTACTGAAGCCTTTTAAATTGAATTGCAGAATCTGATGGTCATCAGCGAGTGTAGAATCTAGAAATGAAAAAGTGTTCCTCGCCTAGAATTTCACGAAGTAGTCGAATGATAGATATGTAGCATGTCAGTTTTAGGAGCTTCGATTGCTATTTTCATTAGCCTATGAGGATATACATTGTTTTCAGGTGTGTCTGTGTGAACTTTGCTATTAAGTTTCATGAGTGAATGTCTTTCTAAGTAACGTTTATTTTTCATCCCCCCCCCATCACTAATATGCAGAAAAAAACCATTGTTAGCTAATCTATATATTAATACGATAGCGTGTGCGTTATTTTCTGTGTCATGCTTACATTCGGGTCGTTTAATTGTTATGTACTTCCATTTATTGTCAAATAATTTTACTAAGAATTCTTCATAAGTTTTGGTTATGGCGGAAGGAACATACATACATACATACATACATACGTGTGTGTGTGTGTGTGTGTGTGTATGTGTTCCACTTCAAGCTGATGTACCCAAGTCATATTTTTTTTTGGAAATTTCAACTTTATAACATACAAATCGATAGAACAATAACTATAATAATATATACGAAATCTGCAAGAATTAAAATATATTTAAGCATACTTTACGACCGGGCGACGCCTGGCGCCCCAGATTGCTTAGATATGGAATTTCAATTGTTACTATTTTTTAAAAATTTTTTAGTTTATGCATGAAGCGTTATCGTACAATTTTTTGTGGCTTGTTTTATAATCCACAGAGATTCGAAAAAGTAGTCAAGAATTAAAATATATAAATGTTAACCTCTACTAACCTGACAAGTTTCTATTGGGTTTTGCTCACTTTAAAAACATTTAATCTGTTCGAAAAGGTGTCTAACGTTAAAAAAAAGAAAGAAAAGAGGGGAAAGGGAAAAAAAGAAAGAAAAGAGGGGAAAGGGAAAAAAAGAAAGAAAAGAGGGGAAAGGGAAAAAAAGAAAGAAAAGAGGGGAAAGGGAAAAAAAGAAAGAAAAGAGGGGAAAGGGAAAAAAAGAAAGAAAAGAGGGGAAAGGAAAGAGGGGAAAGGGAAAAAAAGAAAGAAAAGAGGGGAAAGGGAAAAAAAGAAAGAAAAGAGGGGAAAGGGAAAAAAAGAAAGAAAAGAGGGGGAAGGGAAAAAAAGAAAGAAAAGAGGGGAAGGGAAAAAAAAGAAAAGAGGGGAAGGGAAAAAAAGAAAGAAAAGAGGGGAAAGGAAAAAAAGAAAGAAAAGAGGGGAAAGGAAAGAGGGGAAAGGAAAAAAAGAAAGGAAAAAAAGAAAGGAAAGAGGGGAAAGGAAAGAGGGGAAAGGAAAGAGGGGAAAGGAAAGAGGGGAAAGGAAAGAGGGGAAAGGAAAGAGGGGAAAGGAAAAAAAGAAAGGAAAAAAAGAAAGGAAAAAAAGAAAGGAAAAAAAGAAAGGAAAAAAAGAAAGGAAAAAAAGAAAGGAAAAAAAGAAAGGAAAAAAAGAAAGGAAAAAAAGAAAGGAAAAAAAGAAAGGAAAAAAAGAAAGGAAAAAAAGAAAGGAAAAAAAGAAAGGAAAAAAGAAAGGAAAAAAAGAAAGGAAAAAAAGAAAGGAAAAAAAGAAAGGAAAAAAAGAAAGGAAAAAAAGAAAGGAAAAAAAGAAAGGAAAAAAAGAAAGGAAAAAAAGAAAGGAAAAAAAGAAAGGAGAAGGAAAGAAAGGAGAAGGAAAGAAAGGAGAAGGAAAGAAAGGAGAAGGAAAGAAAGGAGAAGGAAAGAAAGGAGAAGGAAAGAAAGGAGAAGGAAAGAAAGGAGAAGGAAAGAAAGGAGAAGGAAAGAAAGGAGAAGGAAAGAAAGGAGAAGGAAAGAAAGGAGAAGGAAAGAAAGGAGAAGGAAAGAAAGGAGAAGGAAAGAAAGGAGAAGGAAAGAAAGGAGAAGGAAAGAAAAAGAAAGGAGAAGGAAAGAAAAAGAAAGGAGAAGGATAGAAAAAGAAAGGAGAAGGATAGAAAAAGAAAGGAGAAGGATAGAAAAAGAAAGGAGAAGGATAGAAAAAGAAAGGAGAAGGATAGAAAAAGAAAGGAGAAGGATAGAAAAAGAAAGGAGAAGGATAGAAAAAGAAAGGAGAAGGATAGAAAAAGAAAGGAGAAGGAAAGAAAAAGAAAGGAGAAGGAAAGAAAAAGAAAGGAGAAGGAAAGAAAAAGAAAGGAGAAGGAAAGAAAAAGAAAGGAGAAGGAAAGAAAAAGAAAGGAGAAGGAAAAAAGGAAAGAAAAAGAAAAAGGAAAGAAAAAGAAAAAGGAAAGAAAAAGAAAAAGGAAAGAAAAAGAAAAAGGAAAGAAAAAGAAAAAAAGGGGAAGGCGCACTATTTGGCTCCTAAAATTTAAAGTTTTGAAAATGAGTTAAAATTAAATGATACAAAATATTGTTAGAAACTCACCCAATACGTTATTGTGACATAAAATCTCTGGTAAACCCATTTTTTAAAATCATATTTTCAAGTTAAATTTAATTTTTACGGTATTATTTTGTATATTGTTAAATGAAAGTACAGAATAAGACCCCCCCATGTTAAGAATGACTTTCGAAGTCACATTATTATAGTAATTGTCTGTGTTTTTCTAGTGGCATATGGCCGAGTGGTCCTAGACGTTGTTTACAGTTACCAAAAGGTGCTGATGTCAATCCTGAACGAAGGCAGTGAAAAGTAACATTCAAAACAGAGAATCAGCAATTGTTCCAGAGCCTAGCTGGAGTCCGAACACGGTACCTCCGTAATAATAATAATAATAATAATAATAAAGGGTTGCGTTCGAGACTCCTAGCAAACGATTCCCCAGTTCGATACAACACACCTGATGAAGGCCGGAGGGCAAAACGGCCGAAACGTTGTGACTATAACAACCAAGATGAGGAAGTCAGTCCGACAATCTCAATGTTATTATTTGAACACGGTATTGTAAATTCATAAGTACCTCATTCTTTTCAGAATGTGTTAGTTTTCTGAATGAAAACGGTTAACCAAGTTGGAACAGTATTGTTATGGCTAAAGAAATATTAAAAACAAGGGCACTTCTACACTATTGGGACGAAATTTCGGAAAGCGTAATACTGAATTTCACATGAAAACAATGTTATCTACATAGATCCCGTATTTTAAAGATGATTTTATCCAAAAATTACGAAAATCGATAAGTAGAAAACTATTAAAAGAAAATAAAAATAGAATTTGATGAAAATGATCGTAAGAAACAGAAGAGTTCAAAAAGGAGGTAATTTTCCGTTTCGATTTAAACAAGATGGCCGCAATTTTTCATCTGCTAACCCAATTAAAGTTGTTCTTTTAATAATTCAGTAATACTCAGGTATTTTCGACTGAATAATTTGTTAGAATTGACAAAAATCAGAAATTTCGGTGCTTGTCTATTGAGCCTAAAAAAATTTTACAAGAAAAATCTGAAAAAAAAAACTTTATAAAGTACGTACTTGTCACTGCATTAAGAAAAAAAAGAACGGTTTTGCCATTTTTGTTTCCAAGTTGATCGTCCGCCCTTGTTGATCCTATATTTCCGACAATCGCAAATAGGTGTTGTTAGTAGCGTATCAGTCGCAAACAAGATGGCGTGAAGCAATTCTTCGCTAGATTGTGTCATATTTGATTTTCTTAAGTAAAAAAAAACAAAAAAAACGAAAAACAAAAAAAAAAACCTACTTGATCGATTTACGTGATTTTTGGAATATGACATTATGCAGTGACAAGTACGTACATTATAAAGGTTTTTTTTTTTCCAGATTTTTCTTGTAAAATTCTTTTAGGCCCAATTATAGACAAGCACCGGAATTTCTTTTTTTCTGAAAACCCGATTTATCGACTACAAAATTCGTCCTAATAGTGTAGAAGCGCCAAAAATATATATTTGGTTATCGTGAACAAGATACAAACCATAATGTGTCGGTGCAAAATGAAGAAAATAGAAATCACAAAAATGTTAAACACCTAATTTGTCTGAAAACTAACGACTACAAAATTTCGTCCCAATAGTGTAGAAGCGGCCAAAATAATATTTGGTTATAGTAACGAATATTTTACAAACCATAATGTGTCGGTGAAAAATGAAAATAGAAATCAAAAATGTTCACGCTGTTAAACACCTAATTTGATTGTTTTTATGTTACGAGATTAGTTTTAGATTTTGTTTTATTTACAAATATACTTTTGGACGCTAAAACCGATACTAAAAAAGTTATTGCGTTAAAGAACTTATATAAAATGTGAATGCAATTAAAATCTTTAAAGACTAAAGAGTAAACCATACCGACGATGTTTTTTTAAGTGGTTCTACAGAATTTGAACAGCGATGATTTTATTTGTAAATGCAATCAAGGGCTACAGAAAACAAACCCCTAATTAAATACTTATTTGTAACCCAAGAAGAGGTCTCTTTTGATTTTTTTAAAAATCAATTTTGGAAGCTAAAATCAACCCAAAGAAAAATAAATTTGAAATATTAGAATAAGAACGTATTTTAAATTCGATTGCAATAAAAGTCTGAAAGCGAGGGTGTTATTTTTGTTTTATATGCAAAGTATAGAAAAATAAATTTGAAATATTAAAGTATGCAAAGTATAGAAAAATAAATTTGAAATATTAAAGTATGCAAAGTATAGAAAAATAAACATGCACAGAGTGAATGTTAGCGATGTAAGTTTTTTTTTTTTTTTTTTTTTTTTTTTTGTAAACACCTAATTATGATCACTTTGGTTCAATCTAGTTTTAGCAATTTTGTGTAAATATAATTTAGGAAAAGTTATTGCGTTCCAGAACTTATGAAATGTGAGTGCAAATTAAAGTTATAAAAAAAAAAAAATAAAATAAAATAAAAATCAATAAAAATAAAAAAAGCTAAAGATTAAACCATACGAGTTTTTAATTTTTTTTTTTTAAAGCGGTTCTACAGAAATTCAAAAGGGCTATTTTGAACAATAGCAGGCGTAAAAAAAAAAAAAATTAAAAAAAAAAAAAAAAAAGCCTGAAATCACCTGGTAAATCAAAATTGCGAAATATGAAACGTTAAGCATACGAAACGAACGTTTTCCGGCTATTGAAAAAGAATCGTTCATTTAACAGGAATTTGAATAAAAATAAATACATAAAATCGACTGTTTTTTTTTTTACGTTGAAAAGGATTTATTGCGTATATCTTTATCGTCTTCCCTTTTTCCGACTCGAAGTTTACTTTTACAGAGCATTCACAGTCAAGCTCAAGTATCAGCAAGTATAATATATAAGAAGGTATATTATATAACAACACATCACGTATTATTTAGATTCATCTGACTACTGTTCTCATCTCGAGTGATTTTCACAACGTTTAGGTCGATGTAACCTCCGACCTTCTTCAGGTGTATCTTGTCGAACTCGGGAATGTTTCTGTCGAACTCAAGAATTTAAACGAAATTTCGAGCGGGGGTAGCATGCTCTTGTTCCGTCAGCCATGGCTGGATAGAGGTCCTAAGGACCCGTGGCACAGTGGTTAGAGTACTTGGAAAAAAAAAAAATCAATTATAAAAAGTGATAGTCTCCTGAAGGTTGAAGGTTCAATTGTCAGTGTAGGCGACCGAAAAATACAATTGCGAATTACTTAGTGCCTCCATTCAGTCATGGCTGACAAGACAAGAGCACGCTACCCCCGTGAAGTAAATAAGACTCGAACTCGAAATTCAGTCCAGATTCCCGAGTTCGACAAGATACACCTGAAGGTCGGAGGTTACATCGACCGAAACGTTGTGAAAATTACACTGAAGACGATAACAGTTGTCTGATGATTCCAAATACGAATAACCAATTCTCCCAAGAAATTCAGAAGCGTCATAACGCATCCCTTAATATATAATATATTATATTATCTAATATAATATATTATATAATATCACAATCATATAATTTGTACTTTTGTATGTTTTTTCGCAAGCAAAAAGTCTAGTATATTATACATTTTTCTAGACAATGTAAATTGTTTGCTTATAAGATTCAGGTGATTTTATTTCATTCTATATAAAAAAAAAATATTCGTCACTATTTTTATTACTCAAATTGTTTAGCGTCAACAGTACTCAATCCATACAGAAATAAAGCGACAAAGTTGACCATAACGAGGATTATCTTGTAACGATAATGTGTACTGCTATTTCATCTCGCACCGGCAGTTTCATATTCTTGTCATTCTCAAATGAAACTAATTTATGTATACGTAATTAAATCAGTTTCGCTTGCGAATTCCCTGCATCTGGAACAATGACATTAATGCTTTGGATCGATTGGTCAGACATTCTCTCCCCTCTCCACATTAGTAAATGACAACTGTACTCGTTAAGACTGTCGCTTACCGCATGTCTATCAGAAGTTTATTTACTTATTGCGATCTTCAAAGTAAATCAATACCGATGACCTAATTCTCACTTCTTTTTTCCCTTTCTATTTTCGCGCGAGATCTACAATTTCCCGCCACTTGTCATTAGCATACCGCCATCATGTCACACGGCCGGAGAAAACATGACACAGCTTTCAGAATTGCGTCTATTTTCCCTTCTACAAATACCTTTCATGTGAAAAAAAAAAGTTGCATTATAGGGAATAGGATATAGAGTCGTGGGCTAACTTAGAAATTCAAATCGGTCGATAAAAGAACTTATATGGATATTTTTAGAAACTATAAAAAAGATTTGAAACTCGACCAGAGGCGCGTTTAAACGCAGATTTCACTGAGTTAAAGCTGGATTTCACTGGGTCAAAGCTCAATTTCACGAGATTTGACGAGTCTACAAATATACAACAACGGTTCTGCATATCATGTAGAAGCTGATGTACCTATTGAATAATGAACGTGTCCAGAGACTACAAATATAGTTACGTCTAACATGTTGGTAACGATTCGTGACAGTTATGGACCCAAAAATCAGGACGTATTTTGTAATTTTTTGATAATATACGAGGTGCCTTCAATAAGTTTCCAGACTTTTCACATAGGCACTTATTGATAGTACACACAGGAAACTAACCTCCTTCGAAGTAATTTCCTCCGACTGCAATGAACTTTTACCGATCCAACAACTGGCAAACCCCATGGAACTCCAATTTTATGAGTGTCAATGACTCCATGAAAAACAAAGACTGTCGTTCAGAGCCAAATGAGATGAGACGCTATGACGATCATAGCGTCTCATCTCGTTTGGCTCATAACGACAGGCTTTGTTTTTCATGGAGTTTAAATAAAGGTCACAGAGAGCTAGGTCTGGACTATAGAGAGGGTGAGAACCGTTTGGTTTGGACTGAGCATACATGTAGGTTCCTAGACAACGTTAAAAACTTTCTGGATTATTATCGGCCTGCTATCTTACAACACCACAATGTTCATGTTAAAATAGTAAGCCGACGCGAAATTAAAAATAGGAAATAAACAGCCAAGAGTAAGACTTTACCAGCCGGTTGCTCAGAAAGATCTCAGAACAACTTACCCCACCCTCGTTGTGTCTTTGGCTGGGGGAGGGAAGGTAGAAGCCAATGACTCGTATACAAGCTTTCTTTATCTCGAACACATCCTTAAACGCTAGCAACAGTCAAGCGAACAGAAACGAATTGCTACTAACAGCTATATACGCATACAAAATCCCACGCTGCCAAATACTCACATAGGCATTAATTGTACATTAAGAAATTTTTTGGTCCCCTGACAAAAGGAGGGTGGACCTGTAAATTCACCCTCGTCCGTTCGCACTTTTCTCAATAACTACGCCTTGGAATTTTTAAAACTTTTGCACAAACATTAAACATGATACGAGTAAAAAAGTGACAGAACGGATTTTCCTGCAAAACTCCGTTTGTCCCCCCCCCCAGGGATGTCTTTTGGGTTAGAAATGGCTAAAATCGATACTTTTGGGTTAAAAATGGCTAAAATCGATACTTTTGGGTTAAAAAATGGTTAAAATTGATACTTTTGGGTTAAAAATAAAACAAAATAAAAAAAGGCCTTGGATTTTTATAAAACTTTCTGAAAAGTTTTAACTGCTTTTTATATAATTTGGTTTGTCTATATTTCGCGACAACTCTTGGGTGTACCCCAGGGGCCCTTTTAGGGCTAATAAAGACACTCCATTTTTGGGACTATTTTACCATATTTGTCCAAAATTGTGCGTATGTCTATTTAGCAGTTTTGCATGGTGCTAAACTCAAATTTAAATATGTTAAGGCCTTGGAGACTTTTGGGGCTAAATGCCGGGGGGGGGGGCAAATGGATTAATTCATTTCTTTTTTGCATGGTGCCGAACTCAAATTTACATATGTCAAGGCCTAAAACTGCACCGTTTGTTCATTTTCACCAGGATTTGACGCCCCCTTCAGGACTTTTGGGGCTAAACAGGACGGGGGACAAATGCTGAACTTAGTCATTTTTTATACCTCGTTCACTGATGCTTATCGGCATAAATTATTGAAAACGAAAAAATCGGAAAATTAGTTTAATTGTTTAGGGTGTTTAAGCTGTAGTTGATAAATCGATTTTTTTTTTTAAATATATCGATTTAAGCTAAAACAGCATTACGTACTTAATCGCCATTTCCAAAATAGTAATATATCTAAAAATTACGAAAATGCATTGAATAGAACAACTGCCATTGGGTTTTTAGTAAAAAAAAAAAAAAAAAAAAAAAAAAAAAAAAAAAAGTATTGCTATAGATAAATATTGCAGCCATGACACAATCTAAAATATTCCTTTCGGAGTTATGTCCCTTGCTTTTAGCCTTCTACTGCTTAGTTTATAACGTCTAAGAAAAAATGTGATTTTACCCAATAAAAATTACTTTTAACTAGAAGTAAGTCTACTTGATTTTTCGTAATTAGTCGCATGCAAGCGACTAAATCACTCCGTCGGTCGGTCTGTCTGTCCATAACACTTTTGTGCTTGGCCTTTTTTAGTTAAGATCAAAGGTCTGTTGTTTGCTATTCTTAGCTTTTTAAGCTTTTGACCAAGATCAAAGTGTCGTATCTGTTCTTATTACATGCTGTACTTATTGTGATATAAAGTGGAAGATCACCTCTGTATTAATTTAATGTAAAATGATCACCCACTTCACAACCAGTCAGTCTCAAAGCCATTCAAGTTATTCTCCAGATCATTCAAGTTGTTTTTGAAGGATTCCAGTTATTTTTTAAGCATTCAAGTCATTCTTAAGGTCATTCAATTCATCCTTACGTTCATTAAAGTCATTCTAAGTCATTTACTTTTATTTATTTAAGTCATTTCAGCCCATTTTTCGGTCATTTTAGTTTAAGAATTTCATGTCAATCCTACATTCACGCATTCATTCAATACACGAGAGCACACGAATAATGGTTATCGGCCTTGTTTTTTGGATACATTAGGTTGGTGCAAAAACGTTTTTTGACGTTCAACTACATATATAAATGACATTTTTGCGCCAACCTAATATTACTATGTTCGGCATGACAGTTACGTAATCTTGTATTCGCTTAAGACAACATACTTTTAAAAATCGATCTGTCGACTATCTTTACAAGCACCTATTTTGGTTTACATAGTCATTTGTGATCGATTTGGGTTAAAAGAAAAAAAGTTTATAAACCTTTAAAGTTCGTGTATATACATAGTGTGAGCAAGTAACTGTATTTGTTTAGCAACGTAAACAAAACTAGCTAATTTGCTCAAAATCGGTATTTACAAATCGTAAAGCGTATAACTTACAATAAATATTTTAGCCAAAGTTTAGATGGGTACCAACTAAACGCTTCCAAAAATTGATTTTTAGAGGTATTCGGCCCCGTTTCGAACGAATTGTCGCCAACAACTAGATTTTATATTATAATCTTTATCGGGTTACACTGTGTGAGGGAGAGAGAGTGTGTGTGAGGGAGAGTGTGAGATATGAGAATTTGGGTTTGTGTTACTATACAGATTCGAGAAAATGATTAAACAAATATAACAAATAAATGTTACCAAAGGCAGGATGAGTTACTCTTCTACATATCTGGAAATGTTTTTAATGGTTTTACTCACTTTAAAATGTGTAATCTTTCCGAAAAATCATACAGTGGTTATCAATATATTTTCAAAAGAAAAAATGGCGGCATGCTCACTGTTGAACACGGTAAGTTTGGGAAAATGAGTTCAAACAAATTATACAAAATACGTTAGAAACCCTATATTAAGTCGACGAGTTTGAACGAATGAGCTTCCAGCTAAAGTTTTATTAGTTATGGCAATCAAGTTTCTTGTAATTGTTCAAGGGAATAAGCTCAGTTTTAAAGATGTAGATTACTATCTATATCTATAACAATGAGAATGTGTGTGAAAAGACACTTCTCAACCTATACACGCAACGAATTTTTGATATACAGACTTGAAATTTGGTATATAGAGTATTCAGACACGTTGAAAAACTTTAATCGGTTTTCATCAGGAAATAACGGGCTGCCAAGAGATCAAAATTAGAAAAAAAAAATTGGTCCATGGGAGTCATCGGATTTTTATCTTCCAACTGTTTCACGAACGCGCATGCGCGGTCGTGAAACATGACAGCTTCTTTATGTTAAGTAGGTTTCAAAACACTTTCAAGATAGTGTCAAGCTGGTGTAATGGTTATCGTACGTGACTCACTGTCTTTAGGCTTTGGTTTAGATTTTAGCTAGAGTATTTTTTTTTAACATACAATAAGTGAACTGTTGAGAAAAAAAACCCAAAAACTAGTCACATGCACATGTCTGTTTCTGTATTTAATATATATATATATATATATATATATATATATATATATATATATGACAAACTAAGTACAAAATAGACTTCGTGGCTTAGTGGGGGATGCCCTTTTCTCTACCCTGCAACCTCTCTCCCACAGAAGAGACGTTGCGAGCCTGTCCTTGTTTTATCGTTATTTCCATGGCAGATGCTCGTCTGAACTCCAATCTCTGGTCCCCCCCTCGCCAATCTTTCACGAAAAACACCCGTCTAGCTGAATCCACTGTGAAAAATTTCCCCCACTCTATATCTGTGCCTAAATCAAAACGCAGATTCCATGAACAAAGCTTCTTTCTTAGAACTGCACGCCTGTGGAACTCTGTTCCGTCTGCCTGCTTCCCTCCGGACTACAACTTGGTTGTCTTCAAGTCCAATGTTAACAAATTCCTAATGAACCGCCCCCTTAAGTAAACATTTCAGCAAATCTCCTCACTAACGTAATGTACTTGCAATAACCCTTATCCTCGAGTGGCTTCCGGGCCTTGATAAGTGGTGATCACTGTGTAAAAAAAAAAAAAAAAAAAAAACTTGAATAAAAAAAAAATGCTAAAATAAAGAATGCAGTTTAGATTCCCGGAAGGAAAAAATATTAATTTTAACCTATCGCAGACTAAACACCTACATAATCCGATTTCTAAAATGTTTATGAGGACCAAAGAGAATTCATTTATATATGGATGAAAAAAAAACAAACAAAAAAAAAAAAAAAAAAAAAAAAAAAAGGTCTTAACTAAAGTTGTTAAATAGAAATAGACTTAGCACTTGCATAAGCCGATTTCGCAAAAGGCTTCAATTTTAAAACAGAATTTAACTACATAAGGATGAAAAGAGAAAACCATATATATATATATATATATATATATATATATGACCGGGCAGTGCCAGGCGGCGCGATAGTATTAAATATTATTATCTATTTACTTCCATTCCACTACGGACAGAGGATCATTTTCTAATATTTCAGACATTGCTTTAGATATCTTTTGTTTGAGTTTTCCATTTCTTAAGGCATAAACATTATTCAGCGTTTACTAGAAATATTTTGTGAAGAATATTGAATCGATTTTAATTATTTTCATTGCATTTGCACGGCTTGGGTTTCTAGAGAAAAAAAAATAGCCAATGTTTGAGAAGAAAAGAATTTTTAAAAAAATTATTGTTTAATTAAACAAAGCCTTATGTCTAATTGTAATTTCTATATAATTTAGCCCCCACCCAATTGATAGGCGTTATTTAAAACTTATAAAATTTAAATAGTTTCTCGATTTTAGAGTTTAATAATTTTTACAATGTGTTAAATAAAAAAAAATAAAAATAAATCAATATTACTGCCCCCCCCCCTCCCAAACAACTTATTCAAATATGCTGTGTAGCCCAATCATCTGTGATCATGCCACTATAAAATAACACAAGACGAGTACTTGATGTAAATCCGGTGTGTGTGCGCGCGTGACGTAAAACTAGGAACCTCAATAGTGTCTTGATAGCTGTCTGATAGTCCCCAGAGATGTTCTCGGCTCAATCTATTCTCGCCCAGCTTCGACTATTCTCCCCGATCTCACTTGACGGACGTCCGAGCCACCAACTGCGTCCAGCTAGCAACTAGTGTTAATTGTCCGCGACCAGATTGTCGTAAAACGTTGAAACACTACAAACAGCTCCATCACTGTCATAAAACCCCTGGTTAATCCTAAATATATCTTTGGTCCTTTTGTCACAATTACAACCTCACCCAAACCCTCCTTTGTCTACTTTGGTGAACAAATTCCTATTCATTGTCTTTCCACCAACCCAATTTCAACACCTTTGATAAACTTATCTTTTGTTATACAAGTCTTTCTTTTCTCCCCTTTACACTGTAAACTAAATTAAATACAATTATTTTGTAATCTTCTAACATCACATCGCATGCGCATCAAGTGTGGCAACCAAATATGATTCAAACGAACACTAAAAAGTAAATGGATCGAACAGCCTACCATCTTTTCCCGCTTGATTTGGATTCGGTCTCTTTCAAAAACAAGAAATTTTTACAGGAACGTGTTACATTATTTACAACCAATGAAAATCATTTCAAACTCCAAAAAGTAACCGGTCAATGTCAAAATTACAGGCCGACGCGAACTTAGGAACTCCTACCTTGCAGTTACCCTTTCCGTTATCTGCTGACCAACACGCATCGTGTGCAGTTTCAGTCGCAAGGGAGACTAAGCAAAGAATAGGAAATAACTCCAACTCGCTTGTTCTTTGTAGCAACAACATTTCCTCATTGGTACAGTCGTGACATCACCTATGCGATCTAGAACGGCCTTCACAAGATCTCGAATTTTATTTCGTCTCTCGTGATCGTCCTTTTTATAGTCCTCCCCCATCCGTGACGTCATTTCGCATGCATTTGCAGCCGCACTATGTTACATTTCAGTTTGAAAAGAACAAGAAAGGAGTAAAACAAGGCAGTATACTCTAATTCTTTTTTCGATAAAAAGATTAATTAAAAACATTAATACCAGAACAGAGCATGCTATATATGTATGTTACAAGAACAGTTCTTGTAAGTTAAAGAGATAGGATAGTCCGAGAATTCGAACCTGGGAAGCTGACATCTACCTTGGAAGCGAAGGTTTAAAAGGAAATCATGTAAGACTGAACTCCTTGATGCGAAATCAAGGACTGGTCAAGAAATAAAGGACGTCATATTTTGTAACTACTTTATGTTATGTCATTCTACAAACAAGGTATTGTGAATTTGTATTTATAAGAACTTGTGTTGCACTCATCTGTATAATGAACTTTGTATATGAACGCATGTAAGTAATGTGTCTTCATCATCTTAAGAATGTGTCTCCCTCTCAGCATAAAAAAAATAATGTCTTCTGTGATAAAAGACTGATAATAATCATCTCAAAAATATGTGTCAAGAAATGTTATAGAAACATTCCCCAGAACTGTATAAATGTACTCTTTATATATACCCTATGTATCCAATATGAACACACAAATATATATCAGTCCTCTCCAAATATAACCCTTATGAAACATACATGTAGACGATCTATTAAGTTACAGAGCAATAATCGCAAGACAGCTACAACTACACCTAAGTAGAATTAAATTGGCCACAAATAATGGATGTAGTTTCTTTAAAGAGAAAACCAAATGCCTGTATTTCTACAAACATCGTAAACGCACAATAACCCTACACTAAAGCTTGGCAAGGACACAATAACCGTGGTTAAATTATAAGTACTGACCAAAAACTCACTTTCATATATTAATGAAAATAAACAAGTGAAGTAGGTATGGTCCCTCGTGCGTGCAGAGTGAACGAGGCATAAAAAAATGATTAAGTTCAACAATTGCTTCCTCCCATTTAACCCCAGAAGTCCCTAGGAGACGTCAGATCCTGGTGAAAATGAACAAACATTGCAGTTTTAGGCCTTGGCATATATAAATTTGAATTTGTACCATAAAAAAATGACTAAGTCCATCATTTGCCCCTCCCCTCATTTAGCCACAAAGGTCCTCAACATATTTAAATTTGAGTTCAGCACCATGCAAAACTGCTATATGGTAAAATAGTCCAAAAAAATGAGTTTTTTATTAGCCCTAAAAGAGCCCCTGGGGCACACCCAAGAGTTATCACGAAGTATCAACAAACAAAATTATATAGAAATCAGTTACGTTTCAGAAAATTTTATAAAAATCCCAAGTATCAATTTTTTTTAACAAGCACAAGTTAAAATTTTAGCCATTTTAACCCCAAAGGCACCCCTAGGGGCGCAACCAGAGTTTTCCCGAAAAATCCGTTCTGCTACTTTCTTACTTATATCTTTAATGTTTGTGCAAAATTTCAAAACAATTCTAAGGCGTAGTTATTGAGAAAAGTGCGAACAGACGAACGGATAAGGATGAATTTACAGGTCCACCCTCCTTTTGTCGGTGGTGGGGAAAAAACCAAAAAACAAACAAAAAAAGCAAAACCAAAAACCAAAAAGCAAAACCAAAAACCAAAAAGCAAAACCAAAAACCAAAAAGCAAAACCAAAAACCAAAAACCAAAAACCAAAAAGCAAAACCAAAAAACAACAAAAAAAGCAAAACCAAAAAACAACAAAAAAAGCAAAACCAAAAAACAAAAAAAAAGCAAAACCAAAAAACAAAAAAAGCAAAACCAAAAAACAAAAAAAGCAAAACCAAAAAACAAAAAAAGCAAAACCAAAAAACAAAAAAAGCAAAACCAAAAAACAAAAAAAGCAAAACCAAAAAACAAAAAAGCAAAACCAAAAAACAACAAAAAAAGCAAAACCAAAAAAAGCAAAACCAAAAAAACAAAAAAAGCAAAACCAAAAAAACAAAAAAAGCAAAACCAAAAAAACAAAAAAAGCAAAACCAAAAAAACAAAAAAAGCAAAACCAAAAAACAACAAAAAAAATCAAAACCAAAAAACAACAAAAAAAAGCAAAACCAAAAAACAACAAAAAAAAGCAAAACCAAAAAACAACAAAAAAAAGCAAAACCAAAAAACAACAAAAAAAAGCAAAACCAAAAAACAACAAAAAAAAGCAAAACCAAAAAACAACAAAAAAAAGCAAAACCAAAAACAAAAAAAAAAAGCAAAACCAAAAACAAAAAAAAAAAAGCAACCGCCCCCCCAAAAAAATTCTACATAAAACTTAAACGTTTTTCATCACCAAGGACTAAGACTGGCAATAGAAGCATTTGCCACAAACGAAAGTGTTGGATTAGCAGTTGGCATTAAAATATATCAAATTGGCATATCCCTAAGACCCCACTTACAAAAGTCTTTCAACCACAGACTTTTTGCCTCCAAAACAAAAGTCAAACCATATGGACTACGAACCAAACAAGTTGGAGAGACAGTTAAAGTAGATATACCTTTAGTTCACAAATTCCTTAACCTGAAACACCCACCTTGGTTAGTAAAATAGTCAATATTATTCGACTTAAAGTACTCAAAGAAAAAAAATCCAATTAAATAACACGAAGAGCTTCAAAGTATAAAAAAACAAATACCAATGAAAATATGTATGGATCCAAAATTGGAGGCGAAGTCGCATGTGCAGTAATACAAAGAAAACCTACTAAAAAAACCGGTGAAGCATCATTCTACTGTGTTGAAGTATTAATGATAGAATTTGGATACTAGCGGGGATGATTGGGGGGGGGGCGCCCGGCTTTGCCAGGGCGTAAAATACGCTGAACCGGGATTCTGCTTTCCCAACTGTACTGACATGCAGAAGTTCAAGTGTAATGTGACAGACATCTTGCCACCCTTCATAATACCCCTGCAACTTATGTCCGATAGTAGCCCTCTACTTCAAAGTGGCACTGTGCTTTGTTTGGGGGTGAAAATTGAATATATATATATATATATTAATTTGTCCAGATTTCGTATATATTATAGTTTTGATTTCAAAAGTAAAATGAGTATTTGGGTACCATCAGTTAAAATCGAAACCGAAAGGTAGCATTCAAAGCTGGTGACGTTACCACTATACCACCGTGATTAAAAATTAAAAATAAACTAAAATGAATGTACAAAATGTATAACGATTTTTTCAATTTTGACCCCATAAAAAACTATTTTAATCGGCTTAAGACCCATAGAATAACGGTCCGTAAAAAAATCCATTCATTTGAAACCTCTAGCGCCGCGCTGCCACTTTTAGTTTCGGGGAAGATGGAGTTTGAAAAATATAGATACAGACATACAGCCTTATATATTAGAGAATTGAAGAAAAACATTTTTTTGCAGAAAGTGCGAACTGCATTAGAAAGCAAACATTTAATAAGCAGAATCCAAATAGGATCGATTTAATTAGCAAAGATTTTTGGTAATTAAATCGATCCTCTTTGGATTCTGCTTATTAAATGTTGACACAAATGTTTACAAATATAAACAAAGGCGTCTAGTTATAAGAATGTTGTTGTTTTTTTCTCCTTTGCGATACAGGTTCGACCCAGCCTTCCTACTACTACTTTTTTTTTTTTTTTTTTTTTTTTGCTCAACATCTTCAAACACCTGGCCAACGCCGGACACCCAGAATAGTGTCGATATAAAAGGAAATCGGATCTGATCGGGGTGGGGTGGGCATTAGAACTGGAACTCTCAAAAGACAAAATTCCCTCTAGATTTAAAAAGCAACAATTAACGAACAAGTGACAAAAAGGGACTTAATTCTCTCTTACCGCACGAATTCACAAAAGCAACAGTGACCAAGTCATTACAGGAATGGTCTAATGCCTTGATTTTTTTTTGGGGGGGGGACAAGGATAAATCCCTACAAAAACGGCAAGAATTATGGAATTCTTGCACCAGAAATAGATTATATGCAATAAAAAGGAACAAATTAGAAAAACGACAAAAATGGATTAGCAAGAAAAGAACACGTGATACTATCAAGACTGTAGGCCAGTAGGACAATTCTCATCTTAGGAAGCAAACAGCTCCAATCCGTATATATTATACCATGAACCTATGAAAAAAAAAAAAAAAAAAAAAAAAAAAAAACAACAAACTACCTGGTGAATATTTCCGATGAATCAAGTGCAAGAGACACAAATAATTGAACTTGGGGAGCGGGATCTCTCGGTTGTAGTATTTGAAATAGCGGGTGAATGTCTGACACCCAGTAGGATACTCCATTCCCAGTAAAAACAAAGAAAATATGAAGAGAGATCTTGATACCTACTAAACACTATGACGGATTTTCACACGATCGGTATCGTTTTGAAGCTCGACCCTTCAGACGGCAAATATCGAAAAATTGGATAAAAACATTAATTCCTTCACCCTCAACTGGGCACTTTTCTGCCGGAACAGATACTACACTTTGATCTTGACGCCCGGACCCCCGAGGGGGGTTTGGGGCTGTCATTATTTATTTGCTTCCCCACTGAGCAAATTAGGCAGGAGGCCGTTTTTAATGTGGAGATAGGGGGAGGGGGGGAGGGAAATGGGGATCCAGCTCCCGAGAGGAGGGAAGTGGGAACTGGATTAGAAACTGTTGGTATGAAGGGTTGCCCCTTCAGTGACCAAGGTCAGATATGTGGGGTTTCCCCCACATATGGTCTTTGCTAGTCATAGCTTTGCAGTATCTGCCGGAACAGATACTACACTTTGATCTTGACGCCCGGACCCCCGAGGGGGTTTGGGGCTGTTGTATTTATTTGCTTCCCCACTGAGCAAATTAGGCACAAGGCCGTTTTTTAATGTGGAGATGGAGGGAGAGGGGAGGGAAAGGGGGATCCTGCTCCCGAGAGGTGGGAAATGGGAGCTGGATAGTAACTGTGGTCGTAGGGTGATCCCTACCTTGACCAAGTTCAGATATGTGGGGTTACCCCCACATATGGTCTTTGCTAGTCATAGCTGGTCTTTGCTTGCAGCATCTGCCGGAACAGATACTACACTTTGATCTTGTCCCCCGTGCCACAGAGGGCGGGGGGACTGTCAAGGGGGGGGGGTTTGGGGCTGTCCAGTACTAGATGTTTGAGCTGCATATAAGACGGTAACATCTGCCAACAAAGGCAAAACAAATCATCCACAACCGGGCTACACAAACTACAGGATCGCTTGCCTAGTTTTCCTAGAAACTAGACCCGATCAGATACCCCGGGGTATCAAATTCAATAACAGCACATGTGCGCGCGCGAACTAAACTGTTTCGCTGTATCAGTTTTTCAGTGTGGCTAGACTAACATCCATACCAGGCAACGAATACATCTAGCTAATAGTCGGGACTTCTACAGAAACCTAGGATTGATGCTCGTAAAACTAACATGCTTAAGTAAAAGATTTGCGATTGTTGTCCTATAGTGCACTTCACCTAGAGGCTTGAAAACCTAACATACGGTTTCCTGTAATCCCACGGGAATAACGAATACATAATTTTTTTTTCCACTATAACCATGTTGAGGGGGGGGCACATGCAATCAGATAATGCAAGGGAGTCTTGTTTTCTACCTGATTTTTAACCCAACACACTGACAGAATTGCGACCTTTTCATTTATCTTTATAAAAAAAAAAAATCATGAAAGTTTATTGGGAAATATTTTTAATTATATTTCAGATTTTCTTTATACAAGTTTAATTTATAAAGCTCAATGTAACTACAGAGCATATACAAATAAATGACAAAACGTCTATATTCTAATAAATGGTAAGATGGTCAACATCTTCAAATTAAGACACACACACACACGCGCGTTATATAGACGGCTATACAACATTTATCTCCCATGACAGAGGTATACATGTGACAGATTGTGAATTTAATATTTCCTCGACTGTTAGACACATCTTGGTTTAATGCCACTGGCATACATAATACGCTCATCACATATCGTATGAATCCGAAGATGATATTGTTGGCATTAGTTTTCAATATTTTTCTAATCGGAATTCTTTCTTAGAAATGGGATTACGGGAGAAACCGCGTGAAGGTTGCCAACATCTTAAGTGATAATTATTTTTGTAGAACAAACTGGATTCGAACTTGAGACGCCCACGTTGTCAGTCCGTGTCGGTAACCCCCCTCCTTCCCGATAATACGCTAAGTCAATTTCATGTTAGTGCGTACGTTATCACCCGCCGCCCCCATTTTAAAAGATAAAGTCGCACGAGAGCCAAGGTAAAAAAAAAAAAAAAAAAAAAAATTTGATTTTGTCGTGGTGTCGAACGCGAGTAACTAATACTTTCCTGGCCTTCAGGCTAGGGTCAAAGTGTAGTATCTGTTCTGTTAAAAGATGGTAAAATAATGTCGTCGGGCCTGCAGACACCGCAAAAATAAGCAAAGTATATCACTGGAAATTCCACGGGTCACTAGTATAGAGTATACCAATTACCAACACTAGATTAAAACTAATTTACATGGTGCTTAACGGTGATGGCCGGTTAGACAAATTAAAACCTTAAATTACTATCGTTAGATCCAGGCCTAATTTGTTGGTAAACTACCGCATACAACTATCATGCGAGTATTTGAATGATATTACTTTGGTTGTGGCGGTAAAAAGCCGACAACCATTTCTTAAATTGATCTTAAAAGCAGCGGAACGTGCGGTAAAATGACCGTGCCATTGTCGGAATCGCCCGAGCGATTTGTGGAAAACGCCGACGATGCTGAAACGCCTTAATCCTTAAAAAAAAATTGTGACAGTTGGTTTATTATAAATAAAATATTCGATTTGAAAAAATTAAAATGAATCGCTTTGTTCAGAAAATATTCCTGTAATTTACGAAGGTTTTGTTTCTTGATTTGAACTTAAGTTCTTTTAAAGTTTAGCAAAAAAAAAAAAAAAAAAAAAAAATCCGATTACTTTTGTTTGAAGTTTCGTGTTTCAATAATTATTCAAGAGTATCGTTTTAATTTTTCAATCAAGTTTTCATGGAATTGATTTCGTAGGGACAGAAATGTTTTTTTCTTTTTCAAATAAAGAAAAATTTTCGACACCTTCCGGCGTTTTCCGAAAACTGCTCAAACAATTCTGATGATAGCACAGTCCTTATACTGCATAAGTGCCTACATATCTTATATAGATTTTGTCCATCGGTCACAATTCATCTAAACCTGATAAGTTCCAGAATATGTTTCCTTTTCGAAATTCGAAGAGATCTTGAACACTTTCAGAAATAAAAAAATATTGCATTAATAAATTCCCTACAAATAAAGCGGATGCCATGAGCGGAAATCGAAACCCGATGTTTTTTTTCTTTTTTTTTACACAGTGATCACCACTTATCAAGGCCCGGAAGCCACTCAGGGATAAGGGTTATTGCAAGTACATTACGTTAGTGTGGAGATTTGATGAAGTGTCTTACTTAAGGGGGCGGTTCATTAGGAATTTGTTAACGTTGGACTTGAACACATCCAAGTTGTAGTCCGGTGGGAAGCAGGCAGACGGAACAGAGTTCCCACAGGCGTGCAGTTCTGAGAAAGAAGCTTTGTTCATGGAATCTGCGTTTTGATTTAGGCACAAATATAGAGTGGGGGAAATTTTTCACAGTGGATTCAGCTAGACGGGTGTTTTTCGTGAAAGATTGGCGAGGGGGGACCAGAGATTGGAGTTCAGACGAGCACCTGCCATGGAAATAACGATAAAACAAGGATAGGCTCGCAACGTCTCTGTGGGAGAGAGGTTGCAGGGTAGAGAAAAGGGCATCCCCCACTAAGCCACGAAGTCTATTTTGTACTCTGTCAAGGCAGGATAGGCTGTTTTTAGCAGCTCCTGCCCAGATATGGCAACAGTATTCCATCCTTGGACGTACTTGGCTTTTATATAGATAGAGAATTGCATCAGTAGTGAGATATTTTCTGGAGCGGTAGAAGGATCCCACCATCTTTCCAGCGACCTTGGCAACAGACTTGATGTACGTGTTCCATTTCAGATCAGGAGTAAAGGCCAAACCCAGAAGCTTGTCAAAACACGGGGTCTCACTCAGACGAGAGCCATCCATCACAATTGATGCCAGATGGGGATCAGAGCGTTGATGATGTAAGGATAGGAGTTTGGTTTTGGATGCATTAAAGGTAACCAGCCACATCTTCCCCCACTGAACCACGCGCTAGAGATCAGAGGAGAGAGAATCAGAGAGAACTTTGTCATTTACAGCCTTTGATGTGTTGCCGTAGATGGTCGTGTCATCAGCATAGATGTCAACGAATGATTTAAGTATGTGTTTAGGGAGGTCATTGATGTAGATCAGGAAGAGAGTTGGGCCCAGGATTGACCCCTGAGGGACTCCAGCATTTATATTGCAGGCCTCCGATTTTTGTCCATCTACCACTACTCTTATGAGCCTATCGGAGAGAAATAATTTAATGATTGAGAAAACATTTCCAGTTATACCCTAGCTGGAAATCTTGTGAAGTAGACCCTTATGCCATACCTTGTCGAAGGCCTTTTATATGTCAAGAGCAATTGCCCTAGAAAGGAAGCCTCTGTCAAGAGATTCTCTAATCCTGTGGGATATAACCGTCAGCACATCTGCGGTAGATCTTGCAGAGCGGAAACCGTATTGTGTGTCACTAAGAAGGTTATTCCTGCTGAGGTGGTTGACTATTTCTCTATTTAATATGGATTCCAGCAACTTACTCATAACACACAGGAGACTTATTGGTCTGTACTGAGAGGGAGATGACTTATCACCTGAATTCTTAAATACAGGGCAAACTGATGAGGTATTCCAGAGAGTCGGAAAGCACTTCTCCTTAAGGCAGCGCTTAAATAGTTTCATAAGTATGGGAGCAAGATCTGGTTGGAGCATTTTTAACACTCTAATTGGGATGCCATCAGGGCCAATTGCTTTACTGGAATCTAGGTTCTTTATTAGCTTGGCGACCTCATGCACGGATATTTGTATGTTACCTAGCGTGTTCTGTGTTATAGGAGGAAATATGGGGAGTTGATGGCCTTCGTCGCATAGGGTAGAGTTAGCTGCAAAGTTCTTTGCAAATAGTTTGGCCTTGTCTGACGCTGACGAGATGACCTCTGGTCCATTGATAATGGTTCGGATAGAACGCACACTTCTGTTCAGGATCCTATTTGTAATTTGCCAAAACTGGTGGGAACCCAGCCGCTGATCAGCTACCTTGGATTTAACAGACTGGGCATATAGCTCTCTTGCATTTTTTATTACTCTTTTACAGTGGTTGCTGGCAGTCCTGAAAGCAGCTTTAGTCTCAGTGCATCTATTACGTTGGTAGCTATGGAAAAAATGATTTCTGTGCGCGATAGCAGCAGCACATTCTGGGGAGAACCATGGCTGGCTGTTAGGTTTTTGTTGGAATTTTTTGGATGGTATGAATGTGTTTATGCCTACAATTAACCATTCGGTCAGATCTGATACTATAGAGGACACTTCCTTTTTAAACATGGAGTGCAGAGATAAATCAGATATGAATGTACGGAAGCTATCCCAGTCAGCCATAGAGTATCGGTATACAGTACGGTGGAGGGGTACGTCTGGGGACTTCTTACATTTCGTTTTTATCTTAACTGATACGACGGAGTGGTCGGAGGATCCTAGAGGAGAATGAACGGAACATGAACATAGCTCAGGGGAAGTTGAGAGAAAAAGGTCTCGGAGGCTTGCATATTGACCGGGCACACGGGTGGGTTCGAACGATCTGAGTGAGGTCATAAGCAATGGCAAAATCATGACAAAACCTCCCCTCATCGCCTGTCTTATTTGAATGGGTCAGCCATTCCACGTTATGGACGTTGAAGTCACCACAGATGTGGATGTTAGCCGAGGGATGTGCAGACAGTTCTACCAACTGAGCTATTTGGAGTTTATCAAATAGATTAATAAAATAAAACATTAATTAATTGCGTTACAAAAACAAAGTGGCCTACTATAGTCGAAGGTGACTCGAAGGCTCCCTTTACATTCCCCGATACACTGAGATGTAAAGAGGGCGTTACTTAATTCCTAGGATTACACCACTTGCCCTTGATCCTCTCCTTATAATGCCGAAGGTTCAGTGAGGGTACATCAAGAATCACTTAAATCTTGACAAGACAGGATTGAACCCCAGTTTCGCGGCCCATTAGCGAACACTAACCTTTATGCTAAATGCACTGATATTAAATAGAGCCTAACACATTACCGTAGAAAATTATAGCTTTGGCCTGGTGCCAGGGTTTAAAATTTACGTCATGTTTCAAAACATGAATTAAAAAAAAAAAAAAAAAAAAAAATTAAAAAGTGAAGTAAACATTATCGCAGCATTGGGAATTATTTCAATAGTCTAAAAACAATTTTGCCTTAACTACATTTTTGCGTTAAAAGCAACTTAATAAATTACTGGAATTTATGACCATAATCCTAGTTTACTGAATGCCGATTGTCATATCGGCGAGAATATATTCAACCTACCAAAAAGGCCCAAACCAACGCAAAACTACCAAAAAGGCCCAAACCAACGCAAAACTCCCAATTGAGATATTAACTTTCTTATAAGTAGGGCTTAAAACATTACCTTTGTTGCTTTGGCGTGACGTCAGACTTATTTACGTCACGTTTAAAGACATGAATCCCAACAAAAGCGATAACAAGTAAAGCATGCATGGTCCCGTGAGTGCCCAGTGAATGAGACCTAAAAAAATGACTAAGTTCAGTATTTGCTCCCACCAAATAGCCCCAAAGTCCCCAGGGGACGTCAAATCCTGGTGAAAATGAACTGCACCATTCTATCTTGAGTTTCGTCAGTTTGAGTATCCGTCGTAACTTTGCATTGTTCTGTCTTCTATAAACTTCAATTTCTTTTTATATACATACTAAACAATGCTTCAAGCAAACTATTTTAAATTAATATTTTATTACTACTACTATTGATTGCTATTATCATTGTTACCACCATCATCATTATAATATGGGTATTTTTAAAGGCTGATAACAATGCAGAAAATCTGAATAGTGAAAGAGATGATCAACAAAAGCAAAGACAATATTTGAGGTATTGATTTTTCAAGAAACTACTTTCACTTATTTTGTAATAATTGTGCTTCAACTTTGCTAATCTAATTAAAAAAAACAAACAAACAAAAAATATTCTAATGAATGGGTATTCACAGGATTTAAGAGCGTTTACAGAGAATCCAGAGAGTGTCGGAAATGGTAAAAATGCTGCTGCTGCTGCTGCTTAATAAACATCCGAAGATTTAAGTGCGTGACAGTCGGAACTGCTTACGTTATGCCTATGAAGATACATGCTACTACATCTTACTAGATACGTACCAAAGCCCCTCCTTATGTTAAGAAGGTCCGGTACTTATGCAAAGTAGGAACTAGGCTATTTTTTTTTTATAGGAAACATATAGGGTTTAAGTTAAATTCATTTTTTTTATATTGTTAGGTGAAGGGACTGAATAGTATATTAAAGAAAAAAAAGCCCCTCCCATCTTAAGAATTGCTTTCTAAATAATCACGTTATTATTTCAGCATGACCCGTAAACAGCACGAGTACAAAACACTTTGTACATTCAGGCAGTTCGGCAAAACTCTTGACCGTTCGCCAGTTTCTGAAGCCAGTACCGATATTTTCTTGGGTGTCGATTAAGCAACCTTACCTCCCCCCCCCCAACTTAAAAATGACAGACGATACTAATTCTATGAGAAAAAAAAGCTAATTGTGGTAGACCATCAGAAACCCTTCATTTAGAAAGTTGATTCCTAGAGAAAGTCGGGTGTGCTGAGAATGAATATCACATTTAAATTTGAGGTCAGCAACTAGTTTTCACGATATTAAAAGCATACGTTTCCGCGTGTTTCATATAGTAGTAAACCACGGCGGCCATCTTATGTCATCATGGAAGAAATTCTTAGCATGGGAGGGAGGGAGAGAGAGAGGTGTATTTTTAACTAAACTTCTGTTGTGATGATTAATCAATTGTTTATTTATTTATTTTTTTTTTTTATTTGATTTCCACCTTAACATTTTCCTTTTAAACTGACGACTTTTATAGTCGTTCATGTATGCTGTAAACGAATGTCGCATTTAAAATTTCTAAATACGTAGTCTTCTGGATATTAAGCAATGTAATTCTTTATAAGTGGTATCCATCATTGTACGCGCAAGCGCGCGTATTTTAATTATACTTTTCCTTTTTAATGGTTATTTTTAAATAATAAAAAACATTAACTCTTAATTATCTTGAAAATTTATTACGTCGTTTCCGTTTTGAACAAATATGGCTGCCGCGTTATACTACACGAAACACGCAGGAAAATGTTTTGTATCGGTCCCAACTTTAAATGCAATATTCGTTTTCAACATACCCGAAAACCTAGAAAATAAGTTTTAAGCTAGGTTTTGTGTTTTTCAGGCCACAATAATAAAAGGAGTACTTATACAAAATACGGATTGTACTATTTTTGAATGAAATTGTTAATTCAATTGTTTTACATTATTTTTGGTCCTCCGACAAAAAGGAGGGTGGACCTGTAAATTCACCCTTGTCCGTTCGTCCGTTCGTCTTTCCGCACTTTTCTCAATCATTACGATTTGGAATTTTGAAAAAACATTAACGTGATAGGAGTTAAAAAAAAAAAAGGTTTTCCGGGAAAAATCCGCAGGGTGCGCCTTTCGAATTAAAATAGCTAAAATTGAGACTTGTGCTTAAAAAAAAAAAAAAAAAAAAAAATTGATGCCTTAGATTTTTATAAAATTTTCTGAAAAGTTGTAATTAACTAATTTTTATATAATTTTGTTTGTCAATACTTAGGGATAACTCTTGGGTGTGCCCCAGGGGCTCTTTTAGGGCTAATAAAACCACTCCATTTTTTGGACTATTTTACCATATTTGTCCAAAATTTTCTGTGTATGTCTATTTAGCAGTTTTGCATGGTGCTGAACTCAAATTTAAATATGTTAAGGCATTGGGGACTTTTGGGGCTAAATGTGGGGTAGGGGGACAAATGGATTTAGGCATTTCTTTTTTTGCATAGTGCAGAACTCAAGTTTTCATATGTTAAGGCCCAAAACTTCCACCGTTCATTTTCACCAGGATTTGACATTCGCTGGGGACTTTTGGGGCTAAATAGGGGGGGGGGCAAATGCCGAACTTAGTATTTTTTTCATTGTGCACTCACGGGGGATCATGCATGCTTTACTTGCTTATGAAAGTACATAAATGTTTTGGTAATTAATGTTTTTTGTTGTGGTGGTATTGCGTTACTTTAATGTATTGGTTTTACAAGAAAGTCTCACAAAGGTTCAATAAATTTCGCGATTGTCGTGTACAGAGTGTTAAGACAGACAAAAAAAAGCCATGAACCAATAGCTACTATGAAGGACAAACTAACGAAGTTTATTTATTTTTTTACCCTAACATGTAATAATTATAATTATGATAAATATAATATATAAATAATGTAGTTTATCGCCGACAAACACCCTTCGGCTTTGGCCTGGGTAGTATTTGTTCTGTAATTTGTCCTTGGTCAATGTAGAGGAAACCCTTCATACCGAGACAATTACTATTTATTTGGATACTGCCAAAGTTTTTTTTTTTGGGGGGGGGGACTGGTTTTCTACCACATTAAAAACGACCTTGAGTCGAGGTTGCTTTCGTGGGGAAGCAAATAAATAAAACCCTTTTATTAAGAATACGTGATTCTCATTCAGATTAACACTTTATGGCGGCAATTAAAAGTAAAGAAAATGCAGAAAAGTATGTATAATGTATGTACCAGCCACGGAACGAAGATAAAAAATTGATCACGTAGTTTTTTTTTTTTTTTTTTTTTTTTAAATTTTAGTACTTATATACTTTCGTTAGTGAGTACGTTATTTTTAGATAGTTTTTTTTTTCAGGTTAAATGCAAGTTTCACGATATCTTTATTTTATTAAATTGTAAGGTTGAAGCACAGAATAGTTACAAAACACCTTTTCCTCCCCATATTAAGAATGGCTTTCAAAATAACGTTATTTCAGCACGGTAACAGAAGTGCATATGTACGGGTATTTTTTTTTTTTTTTTTTTTTTTTACGAAAGTACCCAGCATAGTATAAACATCACCAACTTCCCCATGTTAAGAACGGCTTTCGAGGTTGGGGCAGGGTGTTCATACCGAAAGCCGTTCTTAACATGGAGAGGTTGGGTACTCGTAAAATAAATTTTATTCAAGCAACTTAAATTTTACGACTTAACGTGTCGTAGGGTTTTCGTCGGCTATGATTAAAGCAGATGAAATAAAGGAGGGAGGACAACTCAAATCGACGTGTTGAGGTAAAAAAGAAAAAAAAAGTCTTACATTCAATGCAGTTTAGTAGTAAAATCGCTTAAAATCGCCGCCGTAATAAGCGCCGAATAGGTTTCTAAAAACATTTCAGGGGTTTGTATTACTGTACACAGATTCAAAAAAGTTGTCAAAAAACAAATATATAACAAATGTTATCAAAGGCAAGAGAAGTTACTTTTCTGCCAAACTGGATATATTTTTCGTGTTTTTATTCAATGTAACATTTATTCAGCTCGAAAAACATACAGTGTTTACCGATGTATTGGAAAATTCAAGATGGCGTCTGATTCTCTCTTTAACACGGTAAGTTTGGGAAAAGGTGTTATAAATTAAAAACTACACAAAATACTATTAAAAACCCGCCGAATATATGTCAACCTATGTCACGGTAACATATATTGAGCGAGTTTTTAACAGTATTTTATCTAGGTTTTTATTTATAACACCTTTTCCCAAACTTACCGTGTTAAAGAGGGAGTGAGGCGCCATCTTGAATTTTCCAATACATCGGTAAACACTATGTTTTTCGAGCTGAATAAACATGTTACATTGAATAAAAACACGAAAAATATATCCAGTTTGGTAGAAAAGTAACTTATCTTGGCTTTGATAACATTTATTTGTTATATATTTGTTTGACAACTGTTTCGAATCTATGTTTACAGTAATACAAACCCCATTTCAGTACGGTCCGTATTTTACACAAGTACTTCGACCCACACTAAATAAAATCAAAATAATGAAACTGGGGTTTCAAATCAGAAATTGTTCCTGCCATTTCTTCGACTAACTCAAGATTCCCAATCATAGTATTAAAATCTTCTGGATTTCTATTTATAAGAAATATATATATATATATATATATATATATATATATATATATATAACAATGAAAAGAAATGCGGTCATTATTCCAAATTACCATAGAAATCAGAGCGAAGGAGTTTAACTTACCAGTAGACATTATTTTCATCCTTTTCGCAGCAACTGCCAAAAAGGCAACCAAAAATCTTAAACATTTTCCTGGCACCGGAGGCCACATTTTGCGGAACACGCTTTTTGGTTCCAACCTTTGAAGAAGGAACATCCGTCTTAATGAGAGAAAGATCGCTTCCAGACATGGTCAAACTGATCCGTTGACCTATTTTTCTGCCAAGCATTGTATTCTTTCCCTCCTTTTTTTTCTTTATTATTATTAATTAAATAATTAGTATATAACGGGAACCTTTATTAACGCCCTGGCATGGATGTTTATTTTATCGAGTGCGTTCTCTTTGAAACACAAGAACTCGCCGCTAAGTTTTTCGGGGGAGGTGCGTTTAATAAAGTCATACGGTAACCTCCAGCTAAATATTAGCATAATCGACCTCACCTCAATTTATTTTGCTATGTACTTCTTAACAAATGGAATTTTAAAGGCAGTGATCAAGAGTTCGATCTTACAGGGAAGAAAATGCTATCAAGCTTCGCGGCCTCAGAAACAGATTTGAAACGGCTCCCCCAATCCAACAACAGTATAATCTTGTTAAAAAAGAAATCTCTTTCTATGGTTAAGAAAAGACTGAAGGATTTTCATTTGCCAGGATGTGTTCCAAGACATATGCCAATGATTTCTGTAAAGAAAAGAAAGCGCCGTCTGGACTTCGTCAAATGCAATGAAGATCATGACTCTTCATATTGGTCGAAAGTGCTTTTTAGCGACGAAAGCAAGTTTGCTAGGCAGTGATAGTAAGCAGTACGTCCGTCGAAGGAAGGACGAAGAATTTAATCCTAGGTGCACAGTTTCAACGCTGCAAGGTGGTGGAGGTTGTTTTAGTGTGGGGCGTTATTAGTGCCAATGGTCCAGGGCCTATAGTTCGTTTGCAAATTCGAATTAATTCGACCAAGTACATGTTGACTGATCATTTTCTAGCATGCTTTGGCCGGAATTTGGATGATAATCCCATCTTCATGCAGAATTATGCTTCCATCCACACAGGTGGTAATGTTAAGAGGTTCTCTGAAGAGCATGGTATTCCGTGTTTGGATTAGTCTGCACAGTCTCCAGACCCCAATTCTATCGAAAACGTTATGACATTACATCAAGCAACAGTTACGCAATGATAAAATTTCAAATCTGGAAGAACTTTCGACAAAAATTAAAGAGAAGTGTGATGCCCTTTCACCGGAGTATTGCCGCAGACTAATCCAAGAGAATGCCCCACTATTTGCAGGCTGTCAAATTGCAGAAAGGCTATGCTACTAAATAATAACTAGTTTATTGTGTTCCTGTTGTATTTATGTTTCATTAATGTCCTAAAGTTACATTTAAATAACAATTTTTCACTGTGCAGAGTTTCTTTTTCCCTTCTCGGTTTGAAGCTAATTCTTTAAATTGACATGAAGACTAGGATACTTTAATTAAAAGTTAAATATGAACAGGTAAAACTATAGACGAATTAAAGACGAATCAAATGAGGTATAGATTGTTTAAACAGTTACATTCAATTTAGCTTAAATTTGCGGCTTTTAAAAAATTATATATATATATATACATACATATATATATATATGTATATATATATATAACTAGTTCATTTACTCACATAAAATTAATATACGAAAGTATAAATTTATGCGTAAACTTTAAGTATTTACTTCAAAATTACTCAATACATAGGTAGAGCTAGTTAGTTAGTTATAAAATATATATGGCGATTAAGCTACACTGAATATTCCGCGTTTCATCCACTCTAGGACTCTTCAGACTTATAAGCGTTTCATCCACTCTAGGACTCTTATAAGCCTGAAGAGTTCTAGAGTGGATGAAACGCGGAATATTCAGTGTAGCTTAATCGCCATATATATTTTATAACTAACTAACTAACTAACTAACTAACTATATATATATATATATATAGTGGCGCCAAAAAGAAAGTTCGCACTTGTCTTTTTTCAAACACAACTCTCAACCTACTATATACTCAACGAATTTTTGATCTACAGCTTTTAAAGCTTCTTTATGTTAAGAATAAGTAGGGTTGAAAACACTTTTTAAAGATTGTAGCAAGCTAGCCTAATGGTTATCGTACTTGATTCACTGTCTTTATATTTTAGTTTCGATCTCAGCGCGAGTATTTTTTTTACTTACGAGATGCGAACTATTTAGAAAAAAAGAATCATGCACACGTCTCAGTTTCTTTCTGCTTTTTAGTTCATTTTTTGTAAAGGAATTTAACGTTACGTTTAATACCGGGCAACACCGCGTTCATCTGCTAGTATATATATAAAAGTGACCTTGTCGGCGTGTGTGCAAAAAGTCTCTACCAAATTCCTCTCTGAATATTTGTTCCACAGAGTTGAAATTTGATATATAGGATTTTTGGACACGTAACACAGTTTTGGTTTGATCTTGAGCCAGTAAGATAACTGCTAAGGTGTCAAAATTTAAAAAACAAAATAAAACAACATTGACCTTAACGCGGCGTAAGTCGACTATACCTGTTCCTTTTTCTGCGCATGCGCTAATTAAAAGTTATAGATTAAACAACGTTATTTTTTGCAGGTTTTTGTATACGTATGAAGTTAGGTCATGCGCTAACGGATAAAGCTGGCGAGCTATATGTTTTAGTTTCGATTCTAACTGATGGCACACAAATTATTTTCTTTTACTTTTTAAATCACTACTGTATATTGAATACAATATAATAATCGATATAGAATTAGCTCTATAATAATAAATACAAAATCTGCATCAATTAAAATATAATATATTTTACGACCGGACAACGCCAGATTGTCTGCTAGTTTTCTTCATAATTTCAAGTGCTAATCCATTCTATCCCTTTAGTTCTTATACTCGAGTGGCCTTCCGTCTTGATAAGTGATAACACCTTCGTATTTTTTAAAGTCCAGTTTGTTATAGTAATTTTTAAAAAAAATTTCTACTTATAAAATTAGTGCAATAGCTTCCAAAATACTTAATACGGTTTGTCCATTTCATTCATTTTTTCAATCCTCTCATAATATTCCTCATTTCAACTGACAATCCATTCTATATCTTCATCCTCGACTGATTTTCGGTCTTGATAAGTACTGACTCAATAAAAAAAAACAGTTTCATGCATTACCATGGAACTGTTTCCCCGTGAACTACAGCATAATAGTCTTCAAATGCAGCGTTTACTAATATTTGCTAATCTCATTTTATTCATGATTTCAGGATTTTCAACCCTCACATAATATTTTTCATCATTTCAACTGACAATCCACTAATCTCTGTAACCCTTATCCTCGAGTGGCTTTAGGCCTCAGTGACTCATTATATATAATACACTCCGATACATTAAAAAATTGGAATTTTTTGCACTATCGAACTATCTAAATGAATGTTGTGTTATTAATATTTATACTTGAATAATTTTTATTTCAAAAGTATATATATACTAGCATTTCAGCCCGGTGTTGCCCGGATGTTTGGATGTGTATGTTGAGCAAAAAAAAAAAAAAATGGTAGTAGAAAGGCAGGCTCGAACCAGTACCGCAAAGGAGGAAAAGAACGGGGTTAAACCTAACGTTTATACTGTTACGACCACCGCCAAACCGGAAGCGACATTTTTTAAAATTAAGGCTAGACAATCTAAAGGAGAGGATAACTTTCAAAAATATCGGCGAAAAAAGTGACCCCCCCCGTAAAAAGTGCCTAGTTGAAGGGGAAGATATTAATGTTTTTAGCCGATTTTTCGATATTTGTCGTATGAAAGGTCGAACTTTAAAACGATACTGACCTTGGTAAAACCCGTCGCCTCTATTGAAAGTTTAAGGCAGACACGCAAACATACATACATACATACATACATACATACATACATACATTTATATATTGGTAACTAATACTTTTCGACCCAAACTGATGAAAAAGCTTGCCCTATCTCTGAATACCCTTTATGTAAAATTTCAAATATTTAGACCAGAAATTGTCTGAGTTATTTAGAAGAGACCGCAGAGGTCATTTTTTTAAAACTTTGACCCCTATTATGACCCTTTAACATTTATTGTTTTTGGCTCAAATTCAGTTATTAAGTTAGATCCATGTCCAAGGAACCTATATCTAAAATTTCAAGTGCATAGACCCAAAATTGTCGGAGGAGTTTGGTAGAGTTCTCAAAGGTCAAATCGTTGAACTTTGACGCCTTAATCGCCAAATTTCTGGCCGAAAACCGATCACATCGATTTTTCCAAATCTCAGTAACCTGTATATCAAATTTCGAGTCTGTAGACTAAAAATTGACAGAGTTATTGCGTAAATGTTAAGGGGTCATAATAGTGGTCAAATTAAAAAAATTGATCGCTTTTTTTTTTTTTGCTCAGCATACACCTCCAAACACCCGGGCAACGCCGGGCACACATGCTAGTATATCTATAAAAGTGAACGTGGCTGTGTATGTCTGTGTATTTGTGTGTCTGTCTGTGTGTGTACATTTCCCTACCCAATAACTCTGTCAATTTAAAGTCTACAGACTCGAAATTTGATATACAGGGTACCGAGATTTGGTAAAATCGATGTGATCAGTTGTCGGCCAGAAATTTGGCGATTAAGGGGTTAAAGTTCAACGATTTCACCTTTGGAAACTCTACCAAATTCCTCCAACAATTTCGGGTCTAAACACTTGAAATTTTAGAGATAGGTTTCTTGGACATGGATCTAACTTAATAACTTGATTTGAGTCCAAAACAATAAATGTTAAGGGGTCATAATAGGGGACCAAGTTAAAAAAATTGACCGCTTTTTTTTGCTCAACATACACCTCCAAATACCCGGGCAACGCCGATCACCCATGCTAGTATATATATAACGTATATATATGGTGTATATATAACGTATATATATGGTATATATATAACGTGTATATATGGTATATATATAACGTGTATATATGGTATATACATCGTGTATATATGGTATATATATAACGTGTATATATGGTATATATATATATATAACGTGTATATATGGTATATATACTATATATATAACGCGTGTATATATATATAGTATATATGTAACGTATATATATAGTATATATATATAACGTATATATATATAGCATATATATATAACGTATATATATACTATATATAACGTGTATATATATACTATATATATAACGTATATATATAGTATATATAACGTATATATATAGTATATATATAACGTATATATACATAGATATATAACTTATATATATAAATATAGTATGTATATATAACATATACAGCGTGACCCCCCAAAAAAGGGCCCCGTGTACACTTTATGTGATATCTTCATTGTCCTTATTTTACAGGACATGGCAGAATCAACGACCGTGAATACACCAAGACCTCAGTAGGAGCTGGGACAAAGAATACACTGTGTTAAATTTTACTACAAGACAGGCTCGTTTAAGAAAACCCAGGACAGTTTCATACGTCAGTTCGAATGTGAAAAGGCTCCATCCAAAAGCAGAATTCAGAACTGGGTGGACCACTTCGAGATGTATGGGACCGTGGAGAACCTCAACGCTGCCAGAGAGAACCGTCCAAGCCACTCGGGACGTCCCAAGAAGCGAACAACCGAGCTGGTCGAAAGAGTGAGAGAGTCTCTCCAGCAGAGTCCGAAACGCTCTGTGCGTAAGCGAAGTCATTCCCTCGGTATGTCCCGTGAGACTTGCAGGAGAGTGCTTGTGGACGATATCAGGGCTTACCCATACAGGATACAGACGTGGCAGACCCTTACAGCCTCAGACAAGAAGCAGAGGAGGGCTATGACAGCCAAGATGCTCGAGAAGATTGAGGAGACACCAAGTTTCCTTAACTTCCTTTTGACCTCAGATGAAGCCCACATCCATCTTGATGGAAAGGCGAACTCCAATACAAATGTCTTCTGGGGGTCCTCTAGACCCAATGAAGTAGCAACCAAGCCCCTGCCCTCTCCTAAGTGCACGGTGTGGGCTGCAATCTCAGCCAGAGGCATCATCGGACCAATCTTCATCGAAGAATCTGGCGCAGCAGTGACAGTCACCAAGAAGCGGTATGTGGAGGTCCTCAAAACCTTCAAGAGTGAGCTCCAGACCATCTACCCGTCGCTCAAGAGCCTTTTCTGGTTCCAGCAGGACGGAGCATGTTCTCACACCTCAAACCTGTCCCAAGATTGGCTGAAAGAGAACTTCGGAGGCCGAGTGATCAGTCTCAAGACTGATTTTGAGTGGGCACCCCATAGCCCGGACCTAAGCCCCTCCCCAAATTTTTTCTTTGGGGCTATCTTAAGGACAGAGTCTACGCAGGGAAATCCAGAATCATCACGGAACTCAAGGAAGCCATCAGGAAGGAGATGGGAGCATTACCAATTCGGTTTGTAAGAACATCATGGACAACTTCGTGCTGCGCCTCAAGAAATGCACGGAGCTAAATGAAGCCATCTAGAACATATGCTGTAGAACGGAGAAAAAAGGCACAAAGACCGTAGTGTTTTGATGTGATGTTTTGAATATAATAAACTAGTTTTGACCAAAGTTTCATTTCATTCGGACAAAACACTAAGAAACGGGGCGTAATTAGAGTTGGGGCCCGTTTTTATAGGTCACCCTGTGTATATATATATATATATATATATATATATATATATATATATATATAGTGTATATATATAACGTATATATACATATATATAACTTATATAATATATATATAGTATATATAACGTATATATATATATATACACACATACGTATATAATGTATATATATACATACGTATATAATGTATATATATACATACGTATATAATGTATATATGTATATACGTATATAATGTATATATGTATATATATACATACGTATATAATGTATATATATACATACATATATAATGTATATATATATACAAATATATATATAATGTATACATACATATATAATGTATATATACAAATATATATAATGTATATATACACATATATATATATAATGTATATATGTATACACACACACACACATATATATATACATGTGTGTATGTGTATAACAAGAAAAATTCTGATTAAAAAATTAATGAACTGCAATATTGATTAAGGCATAAAAAATTGAACCACTGAATTATAATAAATAAACACAATAATTGAAGGGAATTAAGTACTTATAAATGTTATGTCGGTGGGCATTCATAGTAAAGGACAATTTGAATGCCTACTTGGGAGAACTTAAATGCATACTAGACATTATCCTCCAGTGTCTAAGGTATCTCTGTACGGGAATTGTTAGAACAATCTGGCATGAGGATGCTTTCCTTGAAAGTATACCCTGACTAAATATTAATAAAAACAAAACAAAACAACCCCCGGAGTATTCGCAGCACAAATAAGATATTATTTATGGACAACCTAAACTGACTTTTACGAATAATGATTTACTTTCTCCAAGTGATGTTACCTCAAGTAACATCACGAAGATGGATACTCCACCAGACTAGTTGAATTCTTGTCCTGGAATCTATAAGACCAAGAAACCACAAGAAAAATATAACGTATTTAAATGGTCGATTGAGGAGAGGAAAATTGTTTCCACCTTCTTTACTAACTCCGTGTTTGAGAAGCAAATGTCTTCAATGGAGCATTCAAATATCTATGCATCTCATGTGGAGATCAAGTGTGCCAGGAATGGTTCCAAGTATTTTGAGAACTTCGACTGAAGTAAAAAAATAACAAGTGGTTAGAGTACTTAGAAAAATCAATTGTAAAAAGTGAAGCATGCATTGTCCCCCGTGAGTGCACAGTGAACGAGGCATAAAAAACGACTAAGTTGAGCATTCCCCCACCCCCATTTAGCCCCCAAAGTCCCCAGGGGACGTCAAATCCTGGTGAAAATGAACAAATAGTGCAGTTTTAGGCTCTAACATATGTAAATTTGAGTTCTGCAACATGCAAAAAAAGAAATGACTAAGTCTATCATTTGCACCCCCTTTTAGCCCCAATAGTCCCCAAGGCCTTAACATATTTAAATTTGAGTTCAGCACCATGCAAAACTGCTAAATAGACATATACAGAAAATGTTGGACAAATATGATAAAATAGTCCCAAAAATGAAGTGTTTTTATTAGCAAGGGGCCATTGATTTCTAAGAACTTTGACTGAAATAAAATGGAACACCAGGAAAGAGTGAGCAGTCAGAGAGATTCGTATTATTTAGATTCTTCGGACGGAACCATTTATTTACTTCACGGGAGTCGCATGCTCTCCTTCTGTCAGCCATGACTTGATAGTCAGGATAGACACCGTTATTTTGTTTCTTCTTTCATGGCATGAAGCTATTAAGGCAAATAAGATTCGTGCAGTTTTATTCAACGGTGATTCTTAAAAGTCCAAGCCAGGTTATACGCAATGTAGTGCGTGGAATGTAATATGAAGTGTTTATTTTTATTTTTATTTTTATTTTATCAATGTTTTTTTTTTCGACAAAGCGAGTAATTCGTGCAGCATGGCCATCTCAGTCGTTATCGTCGTTTAAATGGTCGAAAATAGAACGCCATAGCGTAAATTATCATATGAGACGCGATAACTTGCTCTCCGTATTGAGAAAGTAATAAATGAGAAATTTTGTAGTCGTCAACCATAAATAACTACTATCTGCCTAAAGACACAAACACAAACACATAAATGCTCTCCTTTTGTCAGTCATGACTTGATAGAGGTCCTATGAAATTTACAATTGTATTTTTTCGCTCGCTCACACTGAGAATTCAACATTCAGGAGAATATCACTTTTACAATTAATTTTTCAAAGTGCTTTAACCACTGCGCCACGGGTCATTGCGGAATTCCATCCAAATTACTGAATTCGACAGAAGCATTCCCGAGTTTGATAAGATGCACATGAAGAAGGTCGGAGGTTACATCGATCCGAAACGTTGTGAAAATGACACTCAAGACGAGAACAGTAGTCCGAAGAAACCAAATAATACGTATAACCAATCCTCATCTAAAAAAAATCAGAAACGTAAGTCAGAGAGATTATTTAATGATATAAAGTCAGAATATCGCATTCATGCTAAAGTTGACCGGTTTTTTTCTCTAGACGAAAAAAAAAACAAAACAAAAAAACAAGTGAAGTATGCATGGTCCCCAGTGAGTGCACAATGAACAAGGCATAAAAAAATGACTAAGTTCAGCATTTGTCCCCCCGCCTTCCCTAGGGGACGTCAAATCCTGGTGAAAATGAACAAACGGTGCAGTTTTAGGCCTTAACATATGTAAATATGAGTTCTGCACCATGCAAAAAAAAAAAAAAAAAAAAAAAAATGACTAAATCCATCATTTGCCCCCTCCATTTAGCCCCAAAAGTCCCCAAGGCCTTAACATATTTAAATTTGAGTCCAGCACCATGCAAAACTGCTAAATAGACACACAGAAAATTTTGTCCCAAAAAGTCCCAAAAATTGAATGTTTTTAGTAGCTCTAAAAGAGCCCAAGAGTTATCGCGAAGTATAGAAATCCGTTAGTTACAACTTTTCAGAAGGTTTTATAAAAATCCAAGACATCTATTCTTTGTAATAAGCACAAAAGTGCCAATTTTAGGCATTTTAACCCGAAATGCATCCCTATGGGGGGTAACCAGATTTTTCTTGGAAAATCCGTTCTGTTACTTTTTTACTCATATCATGTTTAATGTTTGTGCAAAATTTCAAAAAATTCCAAGGCGTAGTTATTGAGAAAAGTTCGGACAGACAAACGGATAAGGGTGAATTTACAGGTCCACCCTCTTTTTGTCGGGGGACCCAAAGCATAATTTTAATTTCTTAAAAGGGCTTTATATACCCCCCCACACACATGTGAGTATGTGTGTGTATGAATACCGCGATAAATCTAAACAAGGACAAGTCTTCTAAAGATACTTCCAAACAATCTACGCGTTTAGCGTTGGACAGGTTGCAGACATATAGAGACGCGTGTAACAATTAAAGAGAGGAGGAGGAGTGTCATGATTGATAGCGTCATCGTATTGCAGTGCGCATGTGCAGATAAAACAAAAACAAAACAAAACAAAAAAAAACAATAACAAAAAACAGAAAACAAAAAAAAAAAATGGTTGTCATTGCGAGACGATTAAGATTATTCGTCCATTATCTGTCTTCTTTCTGATCACGCAAAATCTGATTTATCTAAATCATTCGACGTCACACACACCACCACCACCACCACCACAACAACAGCAATAATAATAATAATAATAATAATAATAATAATAATAATAATAATAAATAAGCGCCCACTTTTTTGTGAGTGTCACCACATAATGAAGGTCCAGGAGGAGGGGAAGACCGAGGAAGAAAGCACTAGCCAGACCTCTGCTGGAGATGTGCAAAAAGAACTGGCACATTGGAGAGGATTATTGCCTCACAAATTTCAGTGAAAACCAATCGTCGCTCTCAACGAGAAATCAATGGTAAGCGGCTTTTGCGATAACGCAAAATATTTTGCAAAGGTAGAGAATACTAGAAATATGGGGGAGACCTCTTGTCACTCAGACTCCAGGCAACACTACAAGTTCTTCTCAAAGGACAATCTTTGATGATGATTTGTGTGAATACTCCTAGTGAGTTTAATAATAATAATAATAATAATAATAATAATAATAATAATAATAATAATAATAATAATAATAATAAACAAACAAACCAAAACAAACGTTTCTGAATTTTTGAGATGAGGATTGGTTATTCGGATTATTTGAATTCATTGGACGGCAGTTCTCATCTTAAGTGTCCGCAGTGATTAGAATACTTGAAAAAAATCAATTGTAAAAGTGATATTCACCTGAAAGTTAAAGGTTCAATCCTCAATGTGGGCGACCAAAAAATATAATTGCGAATTACTTAGGACATCAATCTAGTCATAGCTGATGGAACACAAACATGCTAACCCTGTGAAGTAAATAAAGGGTTCCGTTCGGAATTCCGTCCAAATTCCCGATTTCGCCAGAAACATTCCCGAGTTCGACAAGATACACCTGAAGAAGGTCGGAGGTTACATTGACCGAAATCAAACTTAAGATGAGAACAGTAGTTCGTTGAATCCAAATAGCACGAAAACCAAAAAAAAAAAACCCAAAAAAAAACCTAAAAAAAAACTAAATAAATATGAAATAAAATCCTGAATTGATTCTCGAAGTATATTCATACTACAAAACCAGTAATAGCGCCATTAAACGTGGTCACGATCAGATTGCAGGAACAATGTACAACACATTTGTTCGACCAGTTGTCATACTAGACAGGTTTCTCATGACACTATTTTGCCAACCTAGGACCTATCCTTAAACACCAGACATTAGTTTGTCATAATGGAGTACGGTCCAGCTTTGTTCGAGGAGGTGCGCCTTTCCTAGAACAATCTTATATCTGTCTGTTTTAAACTTTTGTTTAACCCAACTCTAAAAGCTACTTTGATGGGGGAGGGGAAAACGGGGTGGAGAATCGGACAGCAACTTCTCTATCATCACGGATGCCGCGGTTGATAGAGACGTTGAATCTCTACGGTTCCAGATGAGCATAGCGGTTTCAATCCTACCCAAAGCCGGCCAGAGGCGTACTTGGCCCAAAACGTGGTGAGACGACAACAACTACGGATGGCAGTGATGGCTGAGAATGCAGTTAGGAGATTCGAAGTTCCTATCCGTCGCGGTTACCACCTGACGAAGGCCAGAGGAATACTTGTCCGAAACGTCGTGAAACAACAACCAATAAAGATGAGAATAATAGTCCGCAATAAATAAATTCATGTATTCATACACTTTAAGAGATTTAGTTAGATTTATTTATACACTTAAAAATTTCACGATTAAACGTTTATATACGTGTATTTGAGCGAGTATACCCCATAGTTGTTTGGAAGACTTTATTTTTATACTAGTTGTATATACCCAGCGTTGCCCGGTCGAAATGTATGGCCAGGCGGAGGGATAGTCACGTACTATTTAAGATACACCAGATATCCTAACTTGTTACGAAAAGTGACCGCATGTTGGATTTGGGGAAGCATAAAACACATCCATTTTTGGTCTATGAAAATCAAATGCGAAGTAACTCTTATAGCTTCACCTGGAAATAACTCTCGTAGCAACAGGAAAGGAGTTTTGTTTTACTAGTAGGATCAGCTCTTTTCAAGGCCATGGCCACTCAAGGACAAAGATTAATGAATGGTCGATGAGGCAACACCATGATGATCAGTAATGGTGGAAGTTAAGTAGAATTTGATTATTATTTTAGCTGCAATAATCGCTTTTTACCCGACTGCTTTCAGATTCGTCTAGATCCATCTTCAGCGTTACGTAGCAGTAAAGACGTTATGATATTTATAGGGGTGATTTTTTCTTTCTTTCAAAATCATGTTATTAACTGCATTAATAACTTCTATATTGCTTTAAACGTATTTAAAGAATATTATTGCTATTATTGTAATTTATTTTTATTAATAGTTTTTTTTAACGATTAGAATATGGAATTTTTGCTTGTTAGTGATATGTTCAACAATGGAGGCGTTGTCTACTAAAATTTTTCGAAATTGAAGGCAGGGGCAGTGTAACAGAGTCGCTGACGCTAGGTTAGCAGCAGCAATAGCAGCAGCAGCAGCATCCCTATGCAAATGACCAAGCCGGCTGCGCGATGTGACGTAACACCGGAGATAAAAAGGACACACGTGTTCAGAGAAGCAGTGTTCGGCAAAGCAGATGCTTTGAGGAGTGGTGTTCGAGGCGTGGCCGGTGTTCGGAAAAGCGCGTGTTCGAAACACGTGGGTGACGTCACAGCAGGGACGAGAAGTCACACGCGGCTGGAGAAGGAGAAATTAACGTTTTAAAAGATTAGAAAAATGTGTTGTTGGAAATATCAGATATAAAGTCTTTTATTAAAAAAAAAAAAAGAAAAAATTACGATGAGCTTTTATTTTCCTTTCTTCTATTTCCTTGCGACGGAGTCTACAACATGTTGGGTCTGTTAAAATGTAACGACAATGTTAAAAAAGGTGTACAATTTTACAACAAGAATATTGGTTAGTAATGTGTTTTGCAATAGCGCTGTTGTCACATAAACATATGAGAGAGAGAGAGAGAGAGAGAGAGAGAGAGAGAGAGAGAGAGTGTGTGTGTGTGTGCGTGTGTGCGTGTGTGTGTTTGTGTGTGTGAGTAGGAGGTCGACTTTTAAGATCGGTGACAGCATTTCTGTTGTGACGTTTCCGTTGGTCAGCAAGAGGGTGTGTAATACACGGTAAAGACACACCACTCCAAAATTTATGACCAATTATCATTTTAATGTCATATTACACGTAAATAAACAATGCACTTAGAAGAATGACAGAAATGACAATATTTTGAAAATGCGTCCAGCCAATCTGCGCGCCTAACGATGAAAGCGTCATTTCGTGCACAAGCGGGACAAACCAACAAAAATGCTGATTCAAACTAAATCGAGGAACTTTCTATTTCAATCCATAGCGTGACAGAGCAACGAAAGTACTGTTTCAAAGTTAACTGAACATATCATTGAAAAGCACATTTCAAACTTGCGTGTGACAGACCAACAAACATGTTACTAAAATTTTAGCATCACAGACGAACGAAAAGACGATTTGATAACTTAAGCATGATAGGCCAATAAAAATACGGTTTCAAGCTTACACATTACAAATAAACAAAACTTCTATTTCCGAATTAACCAACGTAATGCCGTGACAAACCAACGAAAATAACATGTCAAAGATCAAGTATGACAGACCAACGAAAATACAATGTAAAAATTAAACGTTACAGATCAACAAAAATTCAATTTCAAACTTAAGCGTGGCAAACCAACAAAAACTACGATTTCAAAATTTCATTACAGACCAATGTAAATGTCATTTGAAACTTAATCATGACAGACTAACGGGAATTCTATTTCAAATTTAGGCGTAACAGATTAACTAAAATATAATGTGAAACATAAGTTTTACAGACCAACATAAATATAATTTCAAATTTAATCGAAACTGACTGACCAATCAGACTGATAGCGTTTCTTACATTTGTGCTGTGTCTAAAGTAAGATACGCCCATTAAATGTACGCGTTTGATTCTGCAAATACTTTTCCAAATTAAAGTGTGACCGACTGACTGACCTAGCTATTGATAGACAGGACCTTTAATTACAAAACAAAGACGTATTTCAGGAAATCGACGTGACACTTGTTAGTTTTGCTACTGGGCTTTAACATAAGTTTTGAAACAAGAAGGAAGGGTGAAGGGAGGGAAACAGACAAAGATGGCGACTTTAAAGAAACTGCGAAACAATCTATTCTTTCCTGCCAATCTTTACGTGCAAACAAAGGACTGAAGTTGTTTACATAGATAGAAGGCCCCCGGTATTATGGTCTTTAAAAGTGCATATGAAGGTGAGTCCCCTAGTCTTTTGTAAAAGAGTCCCGCTACAGATGAAAATAAACGAATTTTACAAAAAATGAAAAAAAAAAAAAAAAAGTACAGACAAACAAAAAACTGCCAATTATACGCAGTGCACGCACACGTCATTGTCCTACTTTTGCGATCCCTGTCTAGATATATGTCGGGTTAAGGTTTGTTTGGTTAAGGCTTTAAGTTGGATTATGCTGTGCAACATGCAGGATAAACGCCACCGTGGAATGCCTCGCGGAATGGCGAGCAGCTGTGTATATCCCAATTCTCAATGACACGAGTAGATTCCAGTCTTTGCAAGCAAGTAATAAAACTGTTTTTAATTCTTCTAAACCCTATTTTTGCGTTATTAAAAAAAGACAAAACAAAATAAAACAAAAAAAAAACAAACAGAAAGTAAAGATAAAAACAAAGTTTGTTTTCAAATATATTCAATTGGCTGTGTCATACTTCATCTTCTGATATTCTTATCACTGGCGACTGAAATGCTTGTAATGGCGCTAGACCCCTTTCCACTAACCACATAGTTGGCCCATTCACAATAGGTAACTATTGCACTAATGAAGATCGCCTCATCAACTTCACCATCACTAACAGGTTAGTAGCCTCACCAAGCGTTTTCAACATTGGAAACAATATCGTCTGACCCGGTAATCAAATGATAGCGTACCCCCCAACCATCTCTTCTGTATTGATTTCTTCGATTAGACTTGTCTAAGCCTTACACTCTAAGGGGCAAAACTCACAGCATCTCTGTGATCGCAATGTATGCGCGGACTCTTGACTCTGGTAACCAGTAGAAACACTCTTTAAAACTGCCCCACCCTTCGGCAGTAGATCGTACTTCATCTTCTGATATCCTTCTCATTGCTGGCAACTGGAATGATTGTATTGGCGCTAGACACCCTTCCACTAACAACATAGTTGGTTTATTCACAATAGGTAGCATGCACAAATGGAGATCGCCTAATCAACTTCACCCCCACTAACAGGTTGGTAGTCTCAAACAAGCGTTTTCGGTGCTTGTCTATAATTGGGCCTAAAAATATTTCACAAGAAAAATCTGAAAAAAAAAAGTTTAGAATGTACGTACTTGTCACTGCATGAAGATGTCATATTCCAAAAACCACGTAAATCGATCAAGTAGTTTTTATTTACTGAAGAAAATCAAATATTATGACACATTCTAGCGAAGAATTGCTTCGCGCCATTTTGTTTGCGACTGATATGCTACTTACGACACCTGTTTGCGATTGTATGAAATATAGGATCAACAAGGGCAGACAATCGACAAAAATGGCAAAACCCTTTATTTTTTTTCTAGAATAATCACTTTTTTATAATACAATATAATAAATTAATTTATTTAATAAATAAATAAATTGACTTGTTTTAATAAAGAGAATGTCGAAAACACTGGCGGATTTGTTTCGTTTGAAAACACACTTTAATAAGCGAACATGAAAAACTCAGATGAAAAAATACAAGATAATTCAATCAAGTATTTTTTTTTTTTAAAGAAAATCAAATTTTACGGTTTTTAGGGATTTTGTCAGGCATTCTTCGTTTCGACATTTAAGAAGAAAAAAAGGGGTTTGCCATTTTTGTTTCCAAGTCGATTGTCTGCCCTTGTTGATCCTATATTTCCGACAATCGCAAACAGGTGTCGTTAGAAGCATATCAGTCTCAAACAAGATGGCGTAAAGCAATTCTTCGCTAGAATGTGTCATAATATTTAATTTTCTTAAATAATAAAAAAACTACTTGATCGATTTACGTGAATTTTGGAATATAACATCTTCATGCAGTGACAAGTACGTAGTTCTAAAGTTTTTTTCAGATTTTTCTTGTAAAACATTTTTTATGCCCAAATTCTGTATGTCATTACAATAGGGAATTCCAAAGTCTAGCAGTTCTGGGGAAGAAGCTATTAGAGTAGAAAGTTTTTTTTTAATTTAGGGATCTCTACTGTGTAGGGGTGGGAGTTTGATGCTTATCGGGTTTGTAGGGGGGTATATACACCGAGGAGGTACGAGCATCCAATATTAAAATACTTGTAAAACAGGCAGAGGGATGCAACATTTCGTCGATGGGACAGAGGTTAAAGCTTATTTGCTTTGTGGACATTGTTGCAGCATTTGGTTCAATGAATTAAGGTGCATTATAGGAGATAATACATGCAGATGAATTTCCTACTAAGTTGCATTAAGCTCATCAAAGCATATTACTATGCCACGCACACAAAAATAGTTGCTATGGCCAGAAATCAGAGTTTTTGACATCTACCCCAAAGTTAAGCAAGGTTGTGTTCTTTCGCCAACACTGTTTAATTATGTCATTAATTGGATTACTCGCAATGCATTTGTTGAGTTTTCTGGTATCTCTGCTGGCTGCAACTTTGTCCTGACTGACATTGACTACGCTGACGACATAGTCATTCTTAGAGAAAACTTTGCTAGCATCCAATAATTCATAGACAAAATTCACCACTTCGCATCTAAGATTAGTATGAAGTTAAATGCTACGAAAAAAAAATATTCTCCGCATGATTCTTACCTTCGGCGAAACCCTAGAAAGGGGTGATCACTTCAAATACCTGGGCCCAATGTTTGTAGCCATAGATCACGGGTACGATGATATCGACGTTCGAATCAACAATGGTTGAGATACTTTCAGTCGCTTACAACCCCGTCGTTTTATCTCCAAAAACACAATAAGCACGAAAGTCCGGTTTTATCAGGCGCTTGTTCCAGCGATCCTTCTCTATGGTTGTGAGTCAATGAGAGCTGCGGATCTTAAAAGATTGATAATGATTGACCTATACTGCTTCCGCCGAATTCTGCATGTACGCTGACACCATTTTGTTTTCAATATACATGCTGAATGTCGTGCGTGGTCTGTGTTCATTCAGGATGCTATGAGTTCTATGGGAGAAGCTGACTACACCCATCCTGGGTGAATAGTCAAAAGTCAACCCTCCTATTTTATCTGTTTTGAGGGGGGTGGAGGTATTTTGCTCGACGTGGTTCTTCTACAAAACACACTTGAGCAAGGTGCTAAATTCTACCTCACCCTACCACTTAGAAATCTATATTTCTGATCCCTTTTCTATAATTTTTTCCGCCCACTCTATTCCCTAATCCTATGAACTATTGAAAAGCCCCTTTCCCAAACGCCATGATCATGACCTCAGATTCATCTAGTGCTAAGATCCCCAATTTGGGGAACGTTGGTGAATGGCGAGGCACTTCTTTAGTTTTCACTAGCCTGGGTGCCCGGCGTTGTGCGGGTGTTTGGAGGTGTGTGTTGAGAAAAAGTGGTAGTAGGAAAGCAGACTCGAACCCGTACCACGAAGGAGGAAAAGAACGTGAAAAAAAAAAACGTCTTTGCTATTGCGTCCATCGCTAAACTGGAAGTGACGTAGGTTTAAATTAATGCCAGTCAATCGAAAATACGGGGTGAATTTCGAAAATATCGGCGAAAAATGCGACCCCTCCCTGTAGAAAAGTGCCCAGTTGAGGGTGATGAAATTAATGTTTTTAGCCAACTTTTCGATATTTGTCGTCCTAAGGAGTGAGCTTCAAAACGATACCAACTTCGTGAAAATCTGTCGAAAGTTTTAGGCATGCATACATACATACATACATACATACATACATACATGCATACACACATTTAAACAAACAGGTGAGATTTATATTATAGATTATACCAACATCTGTCCTGACTCGAAGTGGCAGTACCTGTTATGTTCCCATATATGAGTTAAATATGTTATATACAAAGGGCCCTATATCAATAGCGAGAGAGTCAGCTCGTACAAAGTTTAGCATGGGTGAGCTCTGGGTGTTGTCATGATAACACGAGACTTGCAAAACAAAGCCCTTCCCAGATATATAAAGAGATGTGATCATTTCCATATATTCCAAGAATAATTCAATTCAAACAATAACACATTTGGGTACGATAGTTTCACAGACGATATCAATTTTATTGATATACAGTCTCATGATCAGGGCCCGTGGACTGTAAACCATTGAGCTTATATTTTAATTTTGATCAAGCTAAGAATCACCCATTTAAACGCTTGTTAAAAAACGGGTACTATCTATTACTTGTTTTAAACTAGAGTTGTTTTTTAACTTTGATTTTATTTGTCTTCATGGGAATCGACACAGACAAGGTATGACACCACTTAATGTAAGAAGCTAAATAGAACCAAAGATGATACAGGAGATTCCTATTTAAAGATAAGTATACACAACTTTCATATTTATTTATTTACTAGCGGGGATACCCGGCGTTGCCCGAGTGTGGAGAGGTGTGTGAGTGTGTGGAGGGGGTTAAAATAAGAGTAGGAAGTCTGGGTGGAAGAGAGGGGTAAAAGAAATGGTAGTAGCGGGGGGGGGGTTTACCCGGCGTTGCCCGGGTGTGTGTAGGTGGTGTAGGGGGGGATCAAAACAACAGTCGGCAGCCTATCTAGAGAGCTGTGTTTAAAATAAATGGTTGTAGGCAGGCAGGCTCGAACCCTTGACCCGAAGGCGGAAAAGAAAGTGAAGAAAATCTGACGTTTTACTGATGCTCCATGACGCGATCGGAAATCGAAAGCGTTCAAATTAAACGTAGTCAATCGAAAAGAAAAGATAACTTGCAGAATTGGCATCGGAAAATCCGACCCTTCCCCACAGAAAACTGCCCTGTTGAAACTGAAGGAATTAACGTTTTTGGCAAATTTTTTGATATTTGTCTTCCGGAGAGTCGAGCTTCAAAATGATACCGATCTCATCAGGATCCGTCCCTTCTGTCCAAAGTTTTTACCACACACACACACACACACACACACACACACACACACACACACACACACACACACACACACACACACACACACACAAATGAATGTTGTCTTTTATATATATAGAAGATTTAGAAAAAATAAATCTTGTTTTGAGAAAGAATTATCGTTCGTCACGTCAATCTAGACAGCCAGACACGATTGGACACTGGGTATAACCGTGTTGTTAGGTGGATAAAATCACCAGCATTTTCGATTACTGGCTCTTTACGCTGCTAGACGCGCTCGAAGAGCTAATTATTGTGGCGGACTTGTGGGTTGTGTATTAAGTGGTAAATAATGGTCGCGCGCCTCGCGGAGACGGGACGGAGGTCGTGGATGGTTATAGTTAGGATTACTTGAGAGGCAAAAAGGACATTTTTTTTGTCTCTATTTTTCCTGATAGAATTGTTTGTTTGTATTTTTTTTATCGTTGTTTCTAAATTTGCCGAGTGGACATCTAAGTTTAGGAATTCGATTATTCGTCCGATCTGTTTTCATTTTTATAGATCAATCGATCATTCTTAAACAAATCTCGTCAATTTGAACATTTTTTTTTCTAGCACTTAATTCTATGTTGCTTATGATTCTGTTCTATCCTCCCAGGCATTAATTACTCTTTCTGGGGAATACTAACAGGTAACGGAAAATTTGTCAGCATTCATTTATTTTGGAAAGCTAGATCCCTGGTCCCTGGTCCTGGTCGAGCTCATTTTGAACGACGAGAGCGTCTTTACTGTATAGTCAAGAACAACATCGACATTTAATAAGAATTGGGTTTTAAAAGTTGTTTTAGCGAAGGAAGAAAATGAAGGACACACAAACACACACACACACACAAACACACACATACACACAAACACACAAAAATACACATACACAAACACACAAACAAACAAAAATACACAAACACACACACAAACACACACACACAAACACACAAAAATACACACGCACAAACACACACACAAACAAACACAAACACACACACAAACAAACACACACACACAAACATACACACAAACACACACACAAACAAACACACAAACACACACAAACAAACACACAAATACACACACAAACACACAAACATACAAACACACACACAAACAAACACAAAAAATACACACACAAGCACACACACACAAACAAACACACACACAAACACACACACAAACACACACACAAACACACAAACAAACAAACAAACACACAAACAAACACACAAACACACAAACAAACACACAAACACACACAAATACACACACAAACACAAAAACACACACACGAACACACACACAAACACACAAACACACACAAACACACACACACAAACACACACACAAACACACAAAAATACACACACAAATAAACACACAAACTCACACACAAACAAACAAACACACACACAAACAAACACACAAACACACACACAAACAAACACACAAACAAACACACAAACACACAAACACACACACAAACAAACACACACGCAAACAAACACACACACAAACACACAAAAATACACACACAAATAAACACACAAACACACACAAACACACACACAAACAAACAAACACACACACAAACAAACACACACGCAAACAAACACACAAATACACGCACAAACAAACACACAAACAAACACACACACACAAACAAACACACAAACACACAAACACACACACACAAACACACAAACACACACACACACACACACACATTAAAATCATTGCTTTTACCCATTGTTTTCATTCGCCAATTTTACATGAACCGTTAACGCTGCTCTTGACACTTTTTAATGACATTACTATCGCCAAAATTACATTATCCTAAGCCACAAGCTGCTTATTTGGATTATTCGGACTACTGTTCTCATCTTGAGTGTTATTCGCATAATTCCATCGGTATAATCTCTGACCTTCTTCAGGTGTATTTTTTCGAACTCGGGAATCTTTTTGTCGAACTCCAGAATCTGCACAGAATTTGGAACGGAACTTCTTATTAAAGCATGCTCTAGTTCCGCCAGACATGACTGAGTAGGAGTTCCTGAGTTCATCAAGATACGCCTGAAAAAAAGGTCGAAGGTTACGTCGATCGAAACGTTGTGAAAATAGCACTCAATATTAGAACACCAGTCTGAATAATCCAAATAATATCTCTCGTTCGGTCAACTATGACTGGGTAGGAGTTTTTAGAAGAGTATAAGGTTCAATACTCAGTGCGGACTGAACTCAAAATACAATTCCGAATGACTTAGGGCTTCTACCCAGTCACGATTGACGTAAGAGCATACTACGACCCGTGGATTAAATAAAGGATTCCGTTCGAAATTCAATTCAGATTCCTGAGTTCGACAAGGTAAACCTGAAGAAGGTCGGAGGTTGCATCGGATAAAACGTTGTGTAAATAACATTCAAGAGGAGAATTATAGTTTGAATAAGCCAAATATATCCGAATTATCAATCCTCAACTAAAAAAAAAATCCAGAAATATTTATATTACGGAATTGCAAAAAAACAAAAGAAAATGTCGTAAATAAACTGATACAAAACAATCTACGTCGTTTTATTCATAAGCTGTATCTGTCTTACATCTATCTCTCTTATATCTATCTCTCTATCTATAAAAGTGAAATTGTCTGTGTGTGTGTCTGTGTGTGTACAATTCCCTACCAAACTACTCTGTCAATTTTCAGTCTACAGACTCAAGATTTGATATAAGGGGTATTGAGATTTGGAAAAATTTTTTGATCGATTTTCGGTCAGAAATTTGGCTGTCAAACGATTAAAGTTCAACAATTTGATCTTTGAAAACTCTACCAAACTCCTCCGCCAATTTTGGTCTAAACACTTAAAATCTTAGATGTAGGTTACCTAGACATGAGTCAAACTTCCGTATATATATATGTATATATATATATATATATATATATATATATACATATATATATATATATATATATATAATGTTTTTATTAAAAAACCTAAACTTTATTTCTGTCGCATTGACGATGGACTTTTGGTTTTTCCAATTGCTCCGAAACATTAGTCGCTATACTGAACATGCTATGTAATATTTGTCTAAATAAATAAAAATATTATATTTTGCTCTTTTTTATTTAGCACTCAGTAACCTCGTTTTAATTCGTGGGTTTTATCTCCTGAATACCTTTAACTTGGTATATATATATATATATATATATATATATATATATATATATATATATATATATATATATATATATATATATATATATATAACTACTTCATTTACTCACATAAAATGAATATACGAAAGTATAAATTTATGCGTCGTAAACATTAAGTATTTACTTCAGAAGTGCTCAATACGTAGATAGAGCTAGTTAGTAAGTTATAAAATATATATGGCGATTAAGCTACACTTAATATTCCGCGTTTCATCCACTCTAGGATTCTTCGGGCTTATGCGCATAAGCCTGAAGGATCCTAGAGTGGATGAAACGCGGAATATTCAGTGTAGCTTAATCGCCATATATATATTTTATAACTTACTATATATATATATATATATATATATATATATATATATATATATATATATATATATATATGAATTATAGATATTTATTTAATAAAATATACATAAAAATGATGTGCAGATTTCAGAATTCAACTAAAAGATTCCCGAGTTCGACAAAAGACATCTGTAGAAGCTCGAAGTTTACATCGGCCGAAACATTGTGTAAATAAAACTCAGGTTGCTAACAGTCGTCCGAATAACCTACATAATACAACAAAACCTGCGGTTTTTTGTAAATAAACGTTTACGTCTACGTATGTATTGGGAGAGGGGGAGGGGGGTGCCTATCATGTATCTATTATATAACGACCGCATTCCTCTATTATCTTGGAAATGTGAGAAAGTCTCAAGTTGCTTTCAACAATGTATTTTCAAACGCCTATCGTTTTATTTCATGACGAAAGTTGAACACACCTTGGTATGGCCTAACCCTCGCCGTAACATCCTTATAGGTGAAACACGGCGACCATCGCAAAATACATGCAATGCAAGTTATGAGTTTGAAATAAAAAATTAAATTCTTTTATTTTTAAAGTACAGTGTAACCCGGATATAAGAGCCCCCGGATATAAGAAAACGGATAAAAGAGAGATGGTCCTAAATTAGAGCCTGCCTTAATGTATAGTGTGAACTGGATAAAAAAAAAAAAAAAAAAGATATAAGTGTCACCCGGATATAAGAGACCCGGATATAAGAGAACTTTAGGGACCGGGTAAGTCCCTTATATCCAGGTTAAGCTGTATAACAAATAAATGACAAAAGTCTACATTTCAAAATTTCACGATGTTGACCATCTTACAGTTTATTCCTTTAAGTACGTTGGAAGTCTCTTATGTCCGGGTTACACTGTACAGGGTTTTCGCAAAAAAAAAAAAAACCCACAAAGTTAAGAGTTTTAAATAAAAATAATTTCGTGCATTTTAAAAATTCTACTTAATCATCAGTAAACAGAAAATTATAATAAACAGAGCGTTTTCGTTTTCATTTCCTCAAGAACCATTGTTTCATTTTGTGTGGTTGCATTGCTTTAGTGACATACACTAACATCTCTTTTTTTTTAAATGGAAATTGCTTAAGACAAGGTGTAAAGCCACTTGATAACAAGGAAAACAAGAAAAAAAAAGATGACTATCGCAAATACAGGAGATACCAATTAACTTTAGTTTTGAAAAGACTAAGGCTGTAGATAAGACGAAAGCAGCCAGCAATAAAAGAATTTCGCAATTTGGAAGAAAACTATATAAGAAGTTTAATAAAATAAAATAAAATAAAATAAAATACGCATCAAGTGCGCTTGAAAGCCAAATCACAACGTAATATTAGGAAAATAAACAAATATTTAACTTGTTTGAAATTTAGAACATAAATATATTTCGGAGATATACTCCATCCTCAGGATGTTGTTTTCTTTCTTTTTTTTCTTTTCTTCTTTCTTGCCATGTTGTAAAGTTGGAGAAAGAAAAAATATGTTTGTAAAGAGCCCCGAGTTGTTATTAAGCAGTTATATTTTGAAATGTTGGAACAGTGCGTAGGCAACGCAAGAATAAAGTCAAAGGTGTGAGTTCCATATAGAAATGTTGTATATAAGAAGTTGTATTATGATGAAGTATCAAAACAGAGAATTCATGTAGATCACTAGACCAATGAGTCTAACGAGCTAGAACAAAAGGAAGTCGAATTACCAAATATGACAGGATAACCCACCGTGGGAAGGGGAAAGTTTTGACGGGTTAAACCCTCACCAACGGGGTTGGGGTCCTAGTGGTGTCACTATACATGCTTACACCGTTTGACATAGAGCTACCGTCACACGCTCACGCTAATTCGATGTAGAGCTACCGAACTTGCCATGATAACTCACCGTGGAAAGGGGTGGTTACGGGTTACATCGCTCACTCCCATCAACGTATGGTAGAGCCCCGAGAGGGTCACTTATAATCGGGAACCCTAATTAGAGTTCATACGTTTGTGTCGGTAAAGATTCTCGCTACTGACCCTTCATGTTCATTTGAGCAAACAAAAATGATCCAAGCAATTGCGGATCTGTCTGTCTGTCTGTCTGTCTTTCTGTACATCTATAAGACAATGTAATAAAGCTCAACGTGTATGGGTCTGCTTGTACCTCTATAAAACGGAAGGGAATATAAGACATAAAAAACGCGTAGAAAATAAACATAAGTTTAAAAACATCTTGAATTGTAAGGCATGTTTAGTTTCAGAAGAGTTTCCGATGGATAGTTATTCTATACAAGTCCTGGATATGAAGAATTTTCAGTGGGCAGCTGTTCTGCGCAGCTTCCGGACTTGAGAATTCTGCAGCCAAAGAGCAAAAGACCCTTCTCGTATTGACACGGAGAAATGACGTGCTGGGATGCTAAAAAGGTTTAATTTTTATGGATCAATTCTGGTTTCTGATTGGTTGATAGTAGAACGTGAATAAATTTGATTCGTCAGTTCCTATCAGCAGCGTTTATAAATAGAATCTCCCAACTTTCAGGGATCATACCCCACTAGATACGAAAAAATATTGTGGTGATGGGATGTCTCCTAGCGGCTTCGGCTGCAGGGAGACAGGGTAGTACAAGTCAAGGATTCGTCACTTGACACTCAGCCCAACAAGTGAGGGGCCGGGAACCGGCATCAGCACCTGTTGGACTGAGGTACACCGCCTGGGTAATACCTAGGAGGTCCACCCTCCCAGGCCTTGCCACCGGGCTTTCCGGTGGGGCAAGTTTATTGCTTGCTGCCTGAGGCGCCCCGACCAGGGAATGCCGACGGGGTTACTCAGGCAATTTTTAAAATTGCAGGAGTGCCCCTTCTTTCCGGCCTTGTGCCACATAATGCTGATGTGGGCAGCATTTAAATAATTACCCCATTACATCTAAAAAATATTGCAACAAAATATTTAAAAGTTTTTTTTTTCTATTGTTGTATAAATCAGAGTCTATTTTTTAAGGCTCTTTTTTTTAACTCCCCAAACAACGGGTACTTCTGTTTAAAATATATATAATATAAATAAAAAATATATGTGTCAATATAATTTAACTATATGCGATAATATAAGTGCAATACTAGAGCTATAAAAAATTTTCTTAAAGATACCACGTTATTTTTTTCCCCTTTTTTGTGTGTGGGCAACTCATATAATTTTATACGTTGCCGAGGTGTTTGTTTTTGACTGATGAACTACCATTTATCGAGGCCAACATATACTCAAGGATAAGAGTTAAAAAATGGATTGTCGGTTTAATAAAGAATATTTGAGAGGAATGTGAATATTTAGTGTAATCAACAGAGGCTGATTTCTTATGGGGGAGGAATTAAAAAAACAACAACAAAAAATGTAATAATAACCTAATAATAAAGGAGTTCGATTCTAGTCTAAGAGATACGAATATCATAAAATCAGAACAAAAAAGTATTTACTCATTTATTATCTTAACTAGCAGTTCGATCCGGCTTTGCTCGGGCCCTATATACTGTTCATAACTTCATGTGCATATGAAGTTTGACACATGTTCAACTAAGCTACATTGGAAATGTCAAGTGTTTAGACACAAAATTAGCGGAAGAGTTTAGTAGAGTTTTCAAACGTCAAATCGCTGACAGTCAATTTTCTGGCTGAAAACCAATTAAAAAGATTTTCCCAAATCTCAATAACCCTTATGTCAAATATCGAGTCTCTAGACTGAAAATTGACAGAACTATTTCATAGGGAAATATACAGACAGACAGACAGACAGACAGACAGACAGACAGACAGACAGACGTAATTATTTTATATATGTGTTTTGCATAAAATAACGAATACCCGTTGTGTTAATAATACAGGTCTTGATTCATAGATTGTGAAACTCTTGACAGATTGATTTTCCCATGCGCTGACAAGGCCCGGTTGTGCAAAATT
>NC_136521.1:47407437-47469937 GCF_053919585.1 Euprymna scolopes
TATTTAATAAAATAATTAATAATTAATATTTAAATAAAATAAAAAAGTAAAAAACGTCCTAAAAATTTGGGCGAAGAAAAATGTAGACAAAGGGCAAATAACTCCTTTCTTAACGCTCAGGGAGCGAATAAAAAAGAAAATAAATTAATCGCTAAAAAAAAAAAAAAAAACAGAAATTCAACAATCTTATATATATATATATATATATATATATATATATATATATATATATATATATATATATATATATATGTAAGAGCAAATAGTTAATAAAACATGTTAAAAAACACTTTGAAAAAGAGTTAAAAACATATTTAATCTGAAAAGGAAACACTTAATTAGTGGATAGGCCTTAATCCGCGGAGTTTCGAAGAAATACTTTCCTTCTCAGGGTAGGAATTAGCAAAATTCGGGATCGGATTTTGCATAAAAAATATAATTTTTATTTTATTATATATATATATATATATATATATATATATATATAGAGAGAGAGAGAGAGAGAGAGAGAGAGAGAGAGAGAGAGAAAGAGAAAGAGAGATAAGTAAATAAATGTATACAGTGAGATAAGTGGATGGATATTAATATCGATATGATGCATAGATCGATTCTAATATGTTTACAATGCTAAATCGATATACTGCGCTGGAGAATCTGTAGGTATTTCCCCATCTTCATTTTTATCCCGTTCCCATCACTACGCGTTTATTTTCATCCAATTTAATGTAGATATTTTATAAATAATTGATTGGCTTCGCTGTTTCTTTTCTCCATTTTTGCGTTCAACGAGTTTCCATGTCAATTATTTTCTAACAACGACAATCCTCTGATTCGTGCCAGGTAAACAAAGCAACCGTAAAGCACGAAGTAAAACCACAAATATTTTGTACCCGCATAGAAACCTGGCGTTGACCGGGATCGAATGACAATCAATGTTTTACACTCCCATATTCCGAAATCGGGGAAATCGCGTATTTTTTAATCAAATCGATTGATTGCCTGCTCTAGTTGAGCACTCATCACAGTGCACGGAGAGGAAGCTTCACATGCCCCCTTTGCAGTGACTCAATCCACAATACATTGTAGTCTACATTGCACTGTCGAGAACATACTGTAGAGTTCGACATATATACATATATATATATATATATATATATATATATATATATATATATATATATATATATATGAAAAAAAAAATGGAAGTGGAAGGACCTGGATACTCAACGTTTCGCCCGATTTATGCGAGCTTCTTCAAGAGGGATGGTCATTGACCACTTGAAAAAGCCCGCATAAATCGGGCGAAACGTTGAGTATCCAGGCCCTTCCACCTCCATTTTATGTCATATCGTCGGATTTAATCCAGCTCAATAATCATATATATATATATATATATATATATATATATATATATATATATGTATGTATATATATATATATATATATATATATATATATATATATATATATATATATATATATATATATATATCGAACTCTCCCGTCGTATGATTCCTGTAATTATTGTTTAAATTCATTCATGCTTCAGCCTCAGATATTTAAGCACCGCAAGAGACTTACAAACGACTCCACACGTAGTACAAGTGTCTGGAGTCAGTGATGCGGTCGATGGCATAGCTGCTGATCATTTAGCTCTTTCTTTTTTTTCACGCAGATGATTCATACTGTCAGAATGAAAACGGCGAAGACCCTCAAAACAAAGTGATTCACACATTTTGAGACCCAAGACCTTGTTCTTAAGACTCCTGTGTGCGATACCAATTTATATATATATATATATATATATATATATATATATATATATATATATATATATATATATATACACGTTGCCCGATCGTAAAATACGCATAAATTATATATATATATATATATATATATATATATATATATATATATATATATATATATATAGTCATCCACATAGAATACTGTTTTGTGGTTATACAATTCATCAGTTCGGCTAAACAAGCAACTACCCCAAGCCAGGATCGAAACCCAATCGCCCAAACGACAGTCGGAGCTTCTAACTGTTGCGTTATACAGCTGCTGCTATGCGGGCAGTGAATTAAGAATATATATAGAAGACACATTATGGATAATTATATTTTAACTATACAAGATACACGTATGCATAATATATACAACCCCGACAATACAAGAGAAGATAGATAATGATTTAATGCGTAATTTGTGAAGTTACACTGACACGAGAAATATAATGATAGAAAAGACGAGAAGTTGTCACATAAATGTTTTGTCCATTTTTTTTTTAGTATAAAAGTCTGCGTTTCTTATAGAAATTCTTGTCGGGTTGATATTATCGATCTGATCTAATTTCAGATTAGTGTCATCATTTTTTTATTGCGCTTGTCACATATTCTGTGAAATTCCCACGTTTTAAGGCAAATCGATGTTTGTGAACAGATAAAATGATAAATGATAAAAATTGTTTTCATTTTTTTTGTGTTGCTTTGTTTATTTTTTTTTTGTTTTTGTGTTTATTTTTTTGTTTGTTTATTTTGACAACGAATTCATCTCTGACAATAAATAAATAAATAAAAAGATTTGACCTCATTTAAAAGATATTCTAGACATGTCCATTGTCTCTGTAATGAATTAGTAGTTTTTCAGTGGACAGATTGCAGGGTCTTTAAACAATGCCTTTCAACGTTTATGAGGGACCAAACAATGAATAAAAAACGAAAAAAAAAACAAAAAAACAAATAGGTGTTTTAAATGAAGGGACGAGCAATGAAAGTGAGAGTTATTTGAAATTTCGAATAAAAAGACAAAATGCCTTTCATTAGAATACTGCAATGTAAAAAAATTATCCACCTTTCAGCGCGCAACAACACATGACCACCGCCTCGATAGCAATACGAGACATTTCCAATTACGGAAAGAAACACTTTTTCTGACAACGGACATTTCACTATAAAAAAAAAAAAAATAAATAAAATAAATAAATAAAAAAAAAAAAATAAATAAAATAAAAACAAATGGTAAAGTTTAAAAAATATTTAATAGTTTTTTTTGTCAACTAGTATGAATTTTGAGAGTGTTTCGCTAAGTGCATGTCAAAACGGCTAGGCAGTGAACGGAAATAGACCCAGTGCACCCAGCGAGTGAAGCGGTAGGATTCAGAGGTTATTTACCTAAACAAAACATGTTGAATTGTTGGATGGAAATTGCGTCACGTGTTAGACACAGAATTTCGAGACAGCTCGAGTCAGGGAGGTCGCGATGTGCACGGATTTACGGATTTAAGTGAATCTTTTCGAGAAGTGCCCACACAACCAATTTGTAATTAAGTAAGGAAATTAAGAAAAAGAAGAAAAGAAAAAAGTTCAGATTAATGAAATTTTCTCCACCAACACATGACCACCGCCTTAATAGCAACATGAGACATTTCTAATTACGGAACCAAACACTTTCTCTAAACTCGGCCAGAGATTTTTATCCTGGGTTCCCCAAATCAGCAGAGATTAGACCATTCCTATAATGATCCGGTTCCAGCTGAGTTTGCGGTGGGAATTGAGTTCCGTGCAGTTCTAAGAAATCCACCCTCCCAGGTTTTGCTTTCTCTCTTTTAGAAGGGGTTAGTTTATTGCTAATCGCTTGAGGTGCCCTTACCATGGAATGCTGACGGACTTACTCAGGCACTTTTTGCAGGTCAGAGTGCCTCATCTTTCAGCGCACAACAACACATGACCACCGTCTCGATAGCAACACGAGACATTAGGTGGGTTTTGTTTATTTGCTTCCCCACTGAGCAAATTAAGCATAAGGCCATTTTTTAATGTGGAGAGGGGGGAGGAGGAGAGAAAAGGGAACCAGCGCCCGAGAGGTGGAAAATGGGAGCTGGATAGTGAGAGCCTCTTGGTATATAGGGTTGTCCCTACATGGACCAGAAGCCCATTGCCACAAGAATGATGGTCTTTGATTGCAGCATCTGCCTACACCCCGATCCCGGCCCGAAGGCCACAAAGGTTCCTCCTGCAAAGAGGAAGGTGGGCTCTCTCTACGTGCTAGAAAGCTACTTACGCCTGAAAGTATCCTGTACCTCTACAAGGCCACCATTCGCTCATGTATGGAGACACGTTTGGGCTGATGCATCTGCTACTAGTCTCTCACTCCTGGACAGAGTTCAAAAGAGAGTCGCCAACCTGATAGGTCCTAAACTGTCATCTAAGCTTCAGCCTCTGTCCCATAGACGAGATGCGCATCTCCCTGCCTGTTCTTTAAGTATTTTAATGGTGAATGCTCTGACGAATTCGATCACTTGTACCCCCTCAACTTATGTCCATGATAGTAGCCCCCTACTTCAAAGTGGCACTGTGTCTTGTTTGGGGTGAAAATTGAATTTTAAAAAAATTACGGAACCTTTTCTGATTACGGATATTCAATCCCACTTTTCCGACACCGGTGTCTAAGTTCTTGCATTGGAAGAGAATTAAACAGATATTTTACCATCCAAAATTAATAAGAAACGAAAAAGGTAAAGTTGACATAAAAAAATCTAATGATTTTTTTATGTCAACTTTTATTTATTAATTTTTATTTATTGCAGACTATTATCCTCATCTTTTCTTAGTTGTTTCACGACGTTTCGGCCAACTATTCCTCTGGCCTTCGTCAGGTGGTAACCGCAACGGGATAGGAAATCCGAATCTCCTGACTGCATCCACTGCAATTACTGCCTTCCGGAGTTGTTGTCGTCTCACCACGTTTTGGCCAAGTAAGCCTCTGGCCTGTATTAAGTTGGATTGAAACCGTTATCTTCAGACAATTTTCATCTGGAACCATAGAGATTCAACGTCTCTATCCAATGCGCCAGAGGTTGATTTTTTTTTGTTCCTATAAATTCATGTTTATTTCTTATCTGATCTTCCATTGTCGGATCCGTACCGAATGTTATATATCTTATTTAATTGAAATTCATTATTGACATTGACTAGACCACTTTAAAACAGTCACTTTATTTGACTTAAACCGATTTTGTGTGAGTTTCGCAGTGTGTTTTGGATCGTTATCATGTTGAAAGATTCAGTCTAATTTCAATTTGAGCAACTTCACACTTTCTTAAGGTTTTTCTCCAAGATACTCCTATAAAATGATTCTTCCTTTTATTATTTCCACTTTTCCTACACCTTCTGCACTAAAACAACCCCAGATCATAATGGATCCTCCTCCAAATTTTACTGTTGGAATGGTGTTTTTTGACTGGTATTCAATATCTTTTTTTTTCTCCAAACTTTTGGTGTTTTTGGAGTACCAAACAAGTCAATTTTGGTCTCATCTGACCAAAGCACGTTATACCAAAACTCTATAGGCTTGCTTGCGTACTCATTTGCAAAATCAAGTCTAGCGCGAACATGCTATGGCTTAAGAAGGGGAGTTTTCCTTGCTGATCTAGAAATGATGTCTTTAAGATGAAGGGTTCTACTGATTTTGTCCTTGCTAACTTTAATTTCATTGTTTTCTAAGTCCTTCTGCAGCTCTCCAAGAGTAATTCTAGGCGAATTCATAACCTTCCTTGTTAATAACGTTTCAGCACGTTTGGTTATTTTTCGAGGACGGCCTGATCTGGCCAAAGGAAGGGTTTATTTGTGAGACTTCCGGTGCCGAATTATTGTTCCAACAGAATTCAATGGAACCATCAACTGTTTGGATATTGTTCTATATCCAAATCCACTTTGAGGAAGACTTACAATTCGTTTTCTGAGCTCTTGACCAATCTATTTGTTCTTTCCCATGATGTGGTTGCTTACAATACGGCTATTAGATAAAGAATGACGCAATACTTTTACTAATTGCTTACTTCGATGTCTATTTATTGTGGGGCTCAGTTGAGTCCACAAGAACGACACGGGAAAACATGTAGTAGGTGATTTACAAGTGTATTAAGGAAAGATACAAGAATACAAAGAAAGATCTTGCTCCCCGAGGTACAATATCCGTTGAGATCTCGCTCCACTGTACCAGCCTTAGGAGCTGATTATATAGGATCTGGACGAGTCCATTATGGAGTGAGATACGATCTCACAATACTATTGCATATTCCTGAACATTCTAGAAGCTTCTAAGCATTTTAAACCGTCATAAATTATTGAGAAATCTAATGAATTTGATATGCGTTGTAAACTTTTGCGGTGCTAATTATTGAGTTTTCTCTTCGAGTTGTGTTAAATTTTTATTTTTTATTTTTTCCATTGTTCCTATCTTAGTTTCAATACAGTTTATAAAAAGTTTCATTACCATTTGGAAGCTAGAAAAACTGACAGTCTCAAATGCGTATTGTAAACTTTTGCGGGGCACTAGGCACTATATACACTTGTGCCCGATATTATTCATACCCCTCGGATCTTTGAGATTTCTATAAGAATATTGCTCAAACCAGAAGATAGACAATATTAAAGGGATTTCAAACAATAAATCAAGCATAAGCATTTAATTTAAACTCAACAAATAAATAAATTATGCAAGTTTGAAGCATTATACTAAGAAAAACAATAATGGCAGTAGTTCAAAATTATTCATACCTCTCTTACTAATAGTCAATAGCATGCCCTTTATTCTTAATAACTGCCTGTAACCGTTTTGGATATTTATCAACAAGGTTTTTACAATCATCAACACTGATTTTTGACCATTCTTCAATGCAGTAGTTCTCCAAATCCCTAAAATTTCTAGGTTTCCGCTTTTTAACCTCAGTTTTCAATATGTGCCAGAGGTTTTCGATAGGGTTCAGGTCAGGACTCTGGCTAGGCCATTCCAAAACATTAATGTGATTATCCTCAAACCATTTCTTGACTATTTTGGCAGTATGTTTTGGATCATTATCCTGTTGAAGGACCCAGTTTGGTCCTAAATGGAGCTTCTCCGCATCCTGTCTAATGTTTTTCTGGAGTATCTCCAAATATTGCTCCTTCTTCATGGTTCCATCTATCTTGACCAAACTACCTGGACCACTAGCCGAAAAGGAGCCCCAAAACATTAGGCTACCACCACCATGTTTCACCATGGGTATGGTGTTCTTTGGGTTGTAAGCTTCTCCTTTCTTCCTCCAAACGTAAGAAGCATCCATATGGCCAAACAATTCAATTTTTGTTTCGTCAGTCCACAAAATACTTGAGAAAACGGACTCTGGAGAATTCACATGGGTCCTAGCAAACTTTAGACGTGCTGCAAGGCGTTTTCCGGTGTGCAATGGAGTCCTTCTTGGTCTTCTTCCTTTCAGACCATTTTCATGCAGAGTCCTTTGCAATGTTTGCCTTGATATTTTTATGCCAGAAGACTCCAGATTTTCTAAAATGTCCTTAGTAGTGGTGGTTGGATTTGCGTTAACACTTCTTACAATATTCCTGGTGGCTCTAGCAGACAGTTTCCTTTTCCTTCCTCTACCAATCAAGTTGTTTGTTGTGTGGTGGCTCTGGAATTTTTTGATGATGCTCTGTACTGTTGCTGTAGGGACCTCAAGTTTCTTGGAAATTGACTTTTAACCTAAACCATCCTTATGTGAATTCGCAATTTTAGTCCTCAGATCATTACTAAGCTCTTTTTTCTTCCCCATTCTAATAATTTTTATTCTTTTATTGGTTTTCAGTTGATATCATTTTAATTTCTGAAAAATGCAAAAAACGAAATGAAATTAATCAAAGGTTGTATAAAAGCATTCAAAATAAGAATCAAACAGGAAACAAACAGTCAGAAACTCGATTAATACTGAAAAAATAAGGGGGTATGATTATTTTTGAACATTGTAGATTTTATAAATAGCTGTATATTTCTTTTATTACAAGTGTCCCGAGATTTTAAAATGACGAAAATTATCAGAAGAGGTTTATTAAGAATATGTATCAATATGGACGTAAACAATAAATTCTAACAAAGTTACACCAAATAAACTCAATTTTCAAGGGGGGTATGAATAATATCGGGCACAACTGTATATATATATATATATATATATATATATATATATATATATATATATATATATATTTAAAGGAGATTAGAGCAATAGTCTAAAGAGCTGAGTGTATTTCAATGTAACAGTGAAATTACTAGTTTAATTGAAATACGGGAAAGAGAAAGTGCTCGTTGTAATTTAGATATATAATAAGCTCGATAGGTAGATATCCTAGAGCTGATTCAATATTAAGTAATGTGATTGATAATTTAAAATTTGAAAAATCAAATTTCAACTAAATTAAAAATCCGTTTCATAAGAAGGAACAACAACAAAATCAATTATCTGTACGATCGTTTCGGAAAACAGTGTTTTTTATTGTGGTAGACATCAAGTTACGTACAATAATTACATATAGTTTTTTAATAAGCAAGGTCTCCTCGTCAGCAAATTTTGAAGGGTTTTTATTAAATTTAAAAGACACCATAAATAAACCTAGCATTAAAAGTAAGGCAGATGTATCTGAAAAAATTAAAATAAAAGGTCTGGATTATATATATATAAGTCACTTCGTGTGTGTGTGTGTGTGTGTGTATGTGTGCGCGCGAGTTCCTTCCTCATAGGTTCCGAAACGGCTGAACCGATCTTTTTCAAATTTCACACAAAGGTAATTTACATGTCTGGCAGTGTTTTTAGATATGTTTAGTGCAGAAATTCGTGTATTTTTGACAGGAATAAAGTTCATTTGAAAAATATGTTATCTGACCACCACAAATAAGATTGAAAGTGAAGCCGCATTCCCTCGACAACAAAGCTAACAGAGTTTAAGTCATTGTTGAAATGGCTTGTTCTATCTTGACTGTTATATGTTGCTGGTCCTGTGCAGTTCTAGGAGGTCCACCCTCTTATGCTTTGCCTTCTCCTTTTGAGAAAGAGGTTAGTTTATTGCTAATCACCCGAGACGTCGCTATTTATGAATACCTACAGGGCTGTACAGGCATTTTATGCAGGCTAGAGAGCTTTTCCTCTAAGGTGTCTGCTCTTCAATCTCACCTACCGACCCTTGCGTCACATCTTCCTGTCGTGGGGGACAGGGAATAAATCAATAACATCATTTCTAAAAAACTGTCGTTGATAAAGTAAAGAGCCATTTAGAAGATTTCGGTTCTAAAAAATGCTGACCACAATAAATAACGTTGTAATTGTAAGAATACTACCGTTAACGCAGTCGACCTTTCAGATCGTGTCGATTCGTGTTTCTGCTTTAAATTCTTCTTTTCTTCCTGTGGACGAGAAAACACGCCACGCTTGAAAGCTCTACAATATGTCACTGATACATACCAACGTAGAAACACACCTATCTATTTTTATATACTCATCATGTTTGAATATATGGTTAAGTGCCAGTTTTAGTCATTTAGAACTGTTTTAAAGCTTCACCGCTCACTTATTTTCCGACCAAATTTCAAACAATTATTACAGTTTATAGATCACCTTCTCAGTTATATTGTGAAAAAAAAGAAAAAAAAAAAAGAAAAGATCTCCTCACTATGGCTAACACATTAGCTTTTACGAGGAATGGTGCATCTTTTCCAAGTAATGTTACCTCAAGTAACAACACGAAGCTGGGTGCTCCACCAGACTAGATAAATTCTTGTCTTGGAATCCAGTATGACCAAGAGACCAAAACGAAAGACTACAACATATGAAAATGGTTAATTGGGGAGAAGAAAATTATGTTCTCAATTTCTTTACTCGGTGTTTGAGAGATAAAGAACTTTAATGGAACATTCGAATATCTATGTGTCTAATGTAGAGTTCAAGTGTTAGCCCCAGGTAGTGGGCCCCGTGATTTCTGAGAACTTCGACTGAAGTAAAATAAAACAAACAAACAAAAAAAATTTTTTTTTTTAATTTTTCAATTTTAGTTCAGTAAAACAAAAGTTATGATGAATTTTCTGGTGTTCAAAATCGTAAATATATGTAAGGAGGTGAGCGACGCTTTTTATGACTGGTTTCCATAGCAACATCGTCGCTTCAGCGACCATTGTTGCGAAAAGAAAAGTAACTCGTGAAACAGACAGAATGAAAGAATGAAAGGGAGATAATTGGAGGTATTTTAAAGAAAGCAGGCGAGTGCCGTAGACTGTTATTACATAAGTATGCGTTATGTTTATCGGGGCAAAAAAAGTAAGACTAAAATTAAACAAAGAACAAGTGAATTTATTGGAAACCTGGAAAAATCATGGATTACAAATGAAAAATTCGAGTATCAAAAGAAATATGGTTAAGCTTAAACATCGAAAAGTAAAGGACTAATTGTTAAAACCGGAAAAGAAAAAGGCAAGATATTCTAGTAAAAAATATAATACATTTATAACTTGAAATATTGCAGCATTAAGAATTAAAAAAAAATTCAATTTATAATATTATATAATCAATTCTTAATGCTGTAATATATTCAGTTATAAATTTATTATATTTTTTACTAGAATATCTTGTCTTTTTCTTTTCCAGTTTTAACAGCTAGTCCTTTACTTTTCCATGTTTAAGCTTAACCATATTTCTTTTCATGCTCGCATTTTTCTATAATCTATATATTAATACGATAACGTGTGTGTTATTTTCTGTGTCACGCTTACATCTGAGTCGTTTAATTGTTATGTACTTCCATTTCTTGTCATGAATAATTTTACCAAGAATTCTTCATAAGTTTTGGGTTTCGGTTTAAATTATAGCTGATGGCACCGAAGTCATTTAATTTTTTTATAAATAATTTTATCAAGAATTCCTCATAAGTTTTGGTTTCCGTTTCGATTATAGCTAATGCCACTCCAATAATCTATTTTTTAAAAATAATTTATCAAAAATTCTTCATAAGTTTTGGTTTCGGTTTTAGCTGATGGCACCTTAGTGATCTATTTTTTTAAATAAATAATTTTATTAAGAATTCTTCATAAGTTTTGGTTTTGTTTTCGATTATAGCTGAAGGAACTAAAGTTATATAAGTTTTATATATTTTCAATTTGTCTTTACATAAGCAGTAGTTTGTTGCTACACAGTCATGAGCATGTTTCGGTCTACTAGTATTTACTAACTAGAGACCTCATCAGCCAACAACTCTTATTTTCGAAAACACAATTCTAAGTGAAGAGCGAAAATTAACTTTTAGCAAAAGAAGGCTTCTTTTTTTTTTTTTTAAACAGGTCATGAGGGTGGAGATTCAGCTTCGCGGAGAACAGGGTTGAATTGGGTGCGAATTTATTAGTTTATTTATTTTCGTATTTGTATATTTACTCATTTATCGGTGTCTTTATTCATTTTTCTGTTGGTGTTAGGGGTTAGAGTTTGTAGGGTTAGTGAGTTGAGGGGATTGGGTTCTAAAGCTAGAGCTATGCAGATGTTATCTTTAACAAGCCTGATGCTTGTTTATCTGTTGTTCGCCGCCTGTCTGAGACTTTCGAGGGTCAGTGTGTCAAAATGTAACTTGCTCTACTGCTGTATTGAGCACTCTTGTATGAACCTCGTTATATTTCACTGGTTACCCTACCTTTGAAAAATAGCAACCTCAAATAAGTTATATATATATATATATATATATATATATATATAAACTTTAGATCCTTTAGTTATAATCGAAATCCATATGCACACACACACACACACACACACACACACACACACACCCATATATGGAATTCGGTTTCGATTTAAGCTGATGAACACAAGGCGTACAGATATATTTTTATTTTTGAAATCACAACTTTATAATATATAAAAATCGATAGAACATTAACTCTATAATAATATATGCGAAATCTGCTTCAGCCTCTATCCCATCGACGAAACGTTGCATCCCTCTGCCTGTTCTACAAGTATTTTAATGGTGAATGCTCTGACGAACTGCAGACACTTGTGCCCCCACAACGTAGACACCCTCGACAGGCAGCTAAATCCCACCCCCATACAGTAGAGATCCCTAGATGTAAAAGATCTTTCTACTCCAGTAGTTTCTTCCCCAGAACCGCTAAACTCTGAAATTCCATTCCAGATCCCTGCTTCCCTAACTGTACTGACATGCAGAAGTTCAAGTGTAACGTGAACCGACATCTTGCTGCCCAAATCCCAACATTGTGCCCCAGTAGTTGCTGCCCCTGATAGTAGCCTCCTACACCAAAGTGGCAATGTGCCTTGTTTGAGGTGAAAATGTAAAAAAAAAAAAAATTAAATTAAAATATCATATTTGAGCGTATTTTACGACCTGGTTTCGCCGGGCGTCATTGCTTGCTTAGATAAATACTTTTGCAGTTTTAACAAAATACCTACAATAATATCAGAGTGTCTCCATTTACGCTGAATATACAGAATGCCAACATCAATATATTACATATGAGCCAGTCTCCTCTGGAATTTTCACAGGTCCCGCTAGTATATACTTATTGATATTAAAGCTAATATTTTAAAAAAATGTTTGTTTCCATATAAATTTACGCAGTGTAATGTTACTTCTATAGATCATTACAACTGTTTTTAGAAGGGATTCACCACTTATCAAGACCCGAATGCTATTCGAGGATAAGGGTTAATGAATGTAATGTGTTAGTGTAGTAATCGTTAATGGCGTAAATTAGATCAGAGGAGAGAGAGAATTAGAGAAATCTTGGTCGAGTACGGCCTTTGAAGTATTGCCATGGATGGTAGTGTAGTCAGCGTTAATGTTGGAAGAGGGTCAGGAGACTGACGGGGCGATAATTGAGAGGGTCAGTTCTTTTATCAGAATTCTGATACAACGAAGGCAATCTTCCATCTATCAGAGAAGCAAGACTCGGCTAGACATCTGTTGAAAAATTTGGAGAAGAGATGGGCTAGCTTAGCGGAGTATTTCTTAATTAGCATGATAGGGATGAGATCAGACCCACATGCCTTGAAGGTGTCTAGGTTTTCATGATATCACGTGTCATGTATGCCTTCCTCGTCGTGATGTCATAAAATTAGATAGAATTTGATTATTTAAGGCGACGGCTCAACAAAAACTTGTTTACATTGGACTTGAAGGCGGCCAGGAAGCAGTATTCCATAGGTGGGCAGTTTTAGGAAAGAAGCTTTGTTCATGGAATCTGTGTTTAGATTTAAAGACAGATAGAGAGTGGGGGAATTGTTGGTAGTGGTTGTTGGTCGTTGAATTTTTTTTTTTTTTTTCGTGAAAGTCCGGCAAAAAAAAAAAAAAAGAATAAAAAAGAAAAGAAATAAGATGATATCTCGGAACAGGTAAACTTTCTGCTAGCCATTAATAGCCATACTTTTGCCAGGTCTGAAAACGCTGGCTGCTTCAAATGACATCTAAATTGCATCACTACTACTGTAAACGAAGTCGATCTTTCCGAACGGGTTGATACCTGTTTTCCTCTTGTTCAAAGTCTTCTTTTCTTCGTGTGAACCAGAAAAAATGCAACGTTTGATGTCTGCACAAACCGACATTTATTACCTACATATTAACTTGATACTTAGCTATGTACCTCTCTCTCTCTCCACATATCCATATCATATTTCTCTTAGCCTATCTGTCTTCCCATTCCACTTTTGCTCTGAAACTACTGACTCGATTGATGAATCTTTGTTATGAGAAGGTGCAGCGAATTAAGTATTATAGTATCCGTCGATGCAGATTTAGGATTAGTAGAGATTATTAGGAATTAGTCACCACAATACCACATTTACTCTAGAAGTTTTCTCGGGAACTATTGAGCTTATCCCACTGAAATTTAGTATGTATGGACCTTTGTTATGATAAGGTGCAGCGAATTAAGTATTATGGCACCAGTTCGATATACAGTGAGAAATTAATTGCCACAGTTTCTGGGAAACTAATAAGCCAATAAATGCCCAATAATAGATAAATGTTTTAGCACTAATATCATATAGAATGTAATTAATTTTGTATGGACCTGTTTTTTTTTAAAAATCAATTTTCACTTCAAGCAAGGCACAGTACCACTTTGAAGTAGGGGGCTACTATCATGGACATAAGTTGCAGGGGCATTATGAAGGGAGATGAGTAGCAAGATGTTTGTTCACATTACACTTGAACTTCTGTATGTCAGTACAGTTGGGAAAGCAGAATCCCGGTAGGGAGTTCCAAAGTCTTGCAGTTCTGAGGAAGAACCTATTGGAGTAGAAGGCTTACTTACACCTAGGGATATCTACTGTGAAGGGGTGGGACTTTGCTGCTTGTCGGACCTTTGTTATGATAAGATGTTGTGAACGATGTATCCGTTCGATACACAGTTAGGGATTAATAAGAATTAGTATTTAATGCGAAAATAAGCACAAATGGAATCATATTCAACCATCAATTTGGCATAAAGCACCCATTCTAAGTCAACGGGCCATAACTTTTGTCCATTTTAGCGGGTAAAAAGTCAAGTATAGATATATATATACTAGCAGGACACCCGGCGTTGCCCAGTCGTAAACCACACATAAATACTATATTTTAATCCATACAGAAACTGAGACATGTGCATGCCGGTATATATTTTTTTTGTAAATAGTTTACTTTTTATAAGTCAAAAAAAAAAAAAAAAAAAAAAGAAAAATACTCGGGCTGAGATCGAACCCAAAACCTAAAGACATTGAGTTAAGTACAACAACCATTAGGCCGGCTTGACGCGATTTTTAAAAAGTGTTTTCAAATTGCACTTATTTTTAATGAATGTCATGTCAACCATTCACGCATGCGCATTCGTGAAACAACAAACAGATTAAAATCCGACAACCCCTCACGTACCAATTTTTCAATTTTGACCAATTAGCAACTCGTTCTTCTCGGATGAAAACCGAAGTTTTCCACATGTCTGATTATCCTATATACCAAATTTCAAGTCTGTAAATAAACAATCCGTTGAGAAGTATCCTTACACAATTCTCTCTCTCTCTCTCTCTCTCTCTCTCTCTCTCTCTCTCTCTCTCTCACACACACACACACACACACACATATATAATATAATATATACAAACCAAACTGCTTTTGTTTTAACCCCAACCCTAACCTAACCATATCCTAAGTTTTAGTTCGACGGAAGTCGGTATAGTTTGGTTCGTATTTTGTAGAAACACCGCAGAAAAGTGTTGCGTTCCTATTTTGTTGTCATTGTTCCCGGACAACGCCGGATAACTCTGTTAGTCATTGTAAAATGGTAACAACGGTAGTTGGTTAACAGCAATTCTAATCTCAAAACAACCCAGCCTGATTTGCGATGGGTGGGCGGGAAAGTGTCCATAATTTACGATAAATTTTTTGTTGGAAAAATTGTAGTCATTGTAAAAATAACTTACCTCAGAAACGCCCACGTGTCTGCGCGTTTCAATTACTTAACGATAGAAAAAACAAAATGGCGACACACAGTTGATTTTATGCTCAACGGTCACGCGAAAGTAACGTCAATTCTCGCCGTTCGTATGCAAATTAGATGAGCCGAGGTTGTTGTTAAAGCAAGCCATTTGAAGAACGTGGCAGGTAGTTTGAAGAAGGTGAGCCGTGCATACGTGCCGCATGGAGGTGTCAGGAATTATTTACTTGAGTCAACAAGGAAGGTCACAGGAGACAAAGTAGAAAATCATAGTTGCTCGCTGCTGACTAAAACGACACTTTCATAACGGAAATCAATACTAAAAAGTGAACAGTAAATAAATCGTTTCATGTTGGCAATCGATTAATCGATAATTGATCTCATCCTAATAAAATAAAATAATGTTGGGACCAAGAAATAAAATCACGACTTTGTGTTTTTTATTGTTTTTTTTTTTTTTTTTAAAATACTTTTATTCATTCCAAACAAGGCATACTATCACTGTGATGTAAGGGGCTACTGTGGATTAAAGGCAAGATTTTTAGGAGAGTTATCAGTGTGGAGTTGTGTAGCGAAATGCTTGTTTACATAAGAATCAACATAGAAATTCGGACTATATATATATATATATATATATATATATATATATATATATATATATATATATATATATATATATATATATATATATATATATAAGGAATGAAAAAACACCAGCGGTGGTTGACGTTATGTTTTGAGAAAAATAGAAAAAAACGAATGAAATTATTAAAAAAAAAATCAACGTTTCGTCCTTATTTCAGAGGACATCTTCAGGATAATTGAAATAAAAATGTAAGAAAAGAAAAAAGTCATAGATCGTGAGAAAAAGGAGGATTCAAAAACTGTCTTTTTCGCACGATCTATGACTTTTTCTTTTCTTACATTTTTATTTCAATTATCCTGAAGATGTCCTCTGAAATAAGGACGAAACGTTGATTTTTTTTTTAATAATTTCATTCGGTTTTTTCTATTTTTCTCAAAACATATATATATATATATATATATATATATATATATATATATATATATATATATATATATGATCTACTATGCTATTTTATAAAATTATTTTATAATGGCTTGAATAAAACTTTAAAATGCAAAACTCAAGTTACGTGGTTCATTTGTGCTATAAACAAATATTAATTTCAAACGCGCCACTGTCTTATCAAAGAACATACTGTTGATTTTATACGCTAGGTCTTTTTGCTTTCTGCTTAAAAAAAAATAATTTTTCAACAAATTTACTAAAAATAATTTTAGGCTTCTACACAATACGGTCCTGGATATGACCTTAAACTATATCCGATGGGGAGGCCCCAGCTTGCGGGCTTTGGGGAGTGTGGAGCCATCCTTTAATTGCCATTGCTCCCAGGTCCACTCTGACCCGGAGTGGTAGTACATGTTAGGGTCCCAACTATTGGTTGGATAGGAAACGATTTTAAAAAAAAGAAAACAAATATACTCTATTAAAAATTTTTTTTCTTCAAAATCACTAGATTCGGCATTAAATAACCTGAAAAGTGTTGATATGCCGTAAAACAAAAACAACCAATACGAACGAGAAACGTTTGGTGTAGACGTTGCTCAATTTAACTGGATGAAATGGTGAAATTTATAATAACATATTTACAAATGTTTCATTTTTTTCATTTTATTTTATTTTACTCCAGTTAGTTTTCAGATATCAAACGGCTCCCTCCACTTGATTCCATTACGAATTAAATTTGTATCTAAGGGCTCTTTTAAGGGTATGTGTGTCAATGCGTGCGTACGTGCACGCGTGTGTAAGGGTGGCACACACACACACACGCACACACACACACACGCACACGCACCCCCCCCCACACACACACCAAAAGAAGAAAAATAATACATAAACATCTCCTATCCATTAATTGAGATTGTCGGACTGACTTCCTCATCTTGGTTGTTATCGTCACAACGTTTCGGCCGTTTTACCCTCCGGCCTTCATCGAGTGTTTTGTATCGAACTGGGGAACCGTTTGTTAGGAGTCTCGAACCCAACCCTTTTATTATTATTACGGGGGTACGATGGGACAGAGGTTGAAGCTTGGATGACAGTTCAGGACTTATTAGGTTGGCGACTCTCTTTTGAATCTTGTCTAGGAGTGAGAGTCTAGTAGCAGATGTTTTGGAAAGAGCACAAATATGCGAGGCTGAAAATGGGTAACATTTAAAAGATATTTTTCATAAATAAAGATTGTTTGCATTTTTTACAACACCTCTCCGCCACCTGCCACCAAATGTAAACATAATTTTTGTTAAATATTAAACGATTCTTCTGCTCGGTTAATGTCGGCGTTTTACTTTCGTTAAAACGGTTAATTAAACTGCAGAAGAATCTGTGGAAAATCTATACAAGTACTATAATTGAATATCCCCCTCCAAACAAAGAACAAAAGACATAAACCGGCAGCCTAAAAATGGTGGGCATAAAGTGGGTGCATTTCTTCATATTTTGGAAACTACTTGTTTCCTGGAATTTTAAACGTTAGTGGCATTTTGCGTTAAATTGTGTTCATTGTACGTTGCCCCCCCCCAAATGAAGGTCCACAGAGATTTATAATTATACTAGCCTGGGTACCCCGCGTTGCCCGGGTGTTTAGAGATGTGTGTTGAGCAAAAAAAAAAAAAAAAAAAAAAATCACAAAAAAAGAACAAACAACAAAACAAAGTGATAGGAAAGCAGGCTTGAACCCTTACCCCGAAGGAGGAAAAGAATGTGAAAAAAAACCCAAAAAACAAAAACAAAAACAAAAATAACGTGACATCTTTGCCGTTGCGTCCATCGCCAAACCGGAAATGGTGAAGGTTTAAATTGATGCTAGTCAATCGAAAAGAGGGGATAACTTTCGAAAATATCGGCGAAAACAAAAAGCGACCCCTCCTTATAGAAAAGTACCCAGTTAAACGGGAAGGAATGAATGTTTTTAGCCAATTTTTCGATATTTGTCGTCCAAAGGGTCGAGATTCAAAACGATACTGATCTCGTGAATATCCGTCGCCTCTGTCGAAAGTTTTAGGCAGATATACATACATACATACATACATACATACATACATGCATACATACATACATTTAAACAGACAGGTGAGATTTATATTATAAATAGATTTATTGTTTATGCCCGTTCTGAACGGGTATTCTACTTGTTTAATAATAGGTTATGCATTATCAAGTTCATGCAAAAGTTTTTCCCGTTTTGTAGGAAAGACATTTTAAAGACATTTTAATTTATATTATCCATCGATAAATGATTAATTTATAATTTCCTTCTTTTAGATTATTAGAGCATCATTCATTTTCTTTTTACTATATTAAAACTTATGTTAACCCGAAAACGACCTTCTTTAATCAACAGAAAGGGAGCCATCTTCCATCATGATAATGCTCGTCCGCACACATCACTCCTGACCAAAGACATTCTAGGAGAATTTGGTTGGAAATTTTGTCCCATCCCGCATATTCTTTTCACCTAGCCCCCTCGGATTCTATCACTTATTTCGATGATTACTAGGGCTATGAAAACAGGATATTCTTTTCATTGTTTTGACTCTCGAGTGTGTATCCGTTGATATCTTATATGCTTTTATATAGAGTGATGTGGTTCTCAGTTGATTAACTGTGCCTAACTGTGTCGGATATATCAGCGAGAGTCAAAACAATGAAAAGAATATGCTGTTGTCATAGCTCTTATGATTACACAACCATTTAGATGGTCTTACTTTAATATCACAAGAGGAGATTGAACATATTGGGTTCATATTTCACATCAAAACCTGAAGAATTTTATAAACGATGCAGCTATAAACTCGCTGATAAATGGAAACATATTATAGAGAGCAAAGGTCGTTATGGTTATGAATAAAGATTTTCTAAAACACAAAGTTTTTCTATTCTCAAGATATAATTTTAAATCGGCAAAATTATGCACCGTTCTGATAGGTAGAGGACTGCATCTGGAATCAGATACATTATGGAGCGATAGAATGATCCAATCATACAGGCTGGATATACGTATTTCATTTTAAATTTGAAGTGAAATTCAGTGCCAAGAACTTATGAGAACAAGAGTCCTTTTAAGGAGAGGAGCATTCATTTCGACTGCGACAAAACAGGGATTCAGTCGTTGGTGATGGAAGGGGAGCTTGGTCTTAGAGGTGTTTAATATAACAGGCAACTTTTTTTTTTGCGTACTGCACCGCATGCAACAGGTCCGAAGATTTTTTTAATTTTTTATTTTTTGTCACGCATTCGCTGAATATCTTGAAATAGTTATTTGAATCACTAAGAAGTAAGACACAAGGCCAAGTATTGGTTTACTCATTTATTGATTATTATTATTATTTTTTTATATAGGCATCACCACTTATCAAGGCCCATGGGCCACTCGAGGATGAGGGTTAAAGAGTGTACAGTAGTCAATTGGATAATATAGTAATTTTCAGTAATGGAAATTCAGTAAATTTGCTAACTTAAGGAGAACGGCTTACCAAGAACTTGTTCACATTGGACTTGAAGACAACCATATTGTGGTCAGCTGGAAAGCAGGAAAACGGAAGACAGTTCTACAGGCGTGCAGTTCTAAGAAAAAACCTTTGTTCATGGAATCTACGTTTAGGATTTAGACACAGATAAAGAGTGAGGGGGAATTATTGATAGTGTTTTCAGATAGACGAGTGTTTCTTGTGAAAGTTTGGCGAGGGGGGATCATAGATTGAAGCTCAGTCGAGCACTTTCCATGAAAATAACGATAAAGCAAAGACTAATTCGCTACATCTCTTCTGTGAGAAAGAGGTTGCAGCGAAGAAAAAAGGTTATGAATAAAGCTGTTAAAACAACAACAATAACAACAAAACAGTTTTTCATTTTCCAGATGAATTTTTTTTAATCGAAAAACTTTTACACCAACCTGATCAAGTAAACTGGAATTAAAAACGAAAAATTGAGCGTTTCTTACGTAATGCGCACGCATACACTCACAGACACACACACCACACGCACCCAACACACACAGACACAGACACAATACGCACACGCGCACACACACACACCACGCACACAGACACAGACACAGACACACACACCACACGCACACACACACATACACAGACACCCACACACACGCACACACACACACACGCACATACACAGACGCACACGCACACAAATACGCACATGCACACACACGCACACAGACACACACAGACACAGACACAGACACACACACACACACACACACACACACACACACATAACCAACCAACCAACCAACGTGTATATAGACGACACTTACCTTGATATGGACTTGTCGGTGATCGTTAACGACTTACGTTTTGTAAGTCCTACCCCCATGTGTAAAATAGGGGAACGTCCTCTCAGGTATCCAAGGTAAAGTTCATAAACACGATCCACCCCAAATATACAATAGTGCTCCGTTTGGTAGTAGAAGAATTTAAACACAAAACAATAACAAAAAAGAAAGGTATTCTTGTGTTAAATAACTAAAACACAGATTGAGTCCACTGACTCGGTAACGCAGGCAACAGGTGCTTCGTACTTCTTGATTTTTTCCCCCGATTCGGATAATTGTATATATGCGTATGCACGTATGTGTGTATGTATGTACGTATGTGTGAGTGTGTCGAGAGAGGCCGTAGACTATCAACAGCGGACACTAAAAACAGTTTCGATCGGTCTGTAAGCGAGTGGAAAGTATGCAGATTATTTCAAAGCAGCAGCAGCAGTAACGACGGCGGGGAAGATGGACGAGGGGTGGTCGACGACGGCAACGGCCATAGTGGCCACGGTGGCGGTATCATGGTGCGCTGACCGTAGTACTGTCCGTGGGTACGACAACGTCCAGTCCAGGTAATTGATAACGATCGCGGCCATGTAAGATCGCGAGACCCCCAACCCAAAGCTGTTTAGATATGAAGAAAATAGCTTAATGTTGTTATTTTCGTTATACAGGGTTTTTATACAAAGAGTTTTTTTTTTATGAATTCATTAAAATATTTTAAGAAGTTCTATCTCAATAATTCAAAACAGAAATATATAACGTTTGTGAATTTTTGAGATAGGATTGATTATTTGTTTTATTTGGATTAAATGTTAAAGTAGTTTAATTGAAGCAATCATTGTTTAATGTGTATAAAAACGAAGTTAAAGTTTATAGAAGAACAATGTGGAGATGTAACGGGTAGACTCACACTGAAGCAACTTAAGGGATAAAGATGGAACCAGCCATGCATTTTTACTTCATTGACTGCAATAGATGTGTGTATATGTACAATAATATATATATATATATATATATATATATATATATATATATATATATATATATATATATATATATAACTACTTAATTTACTCTCATAAAATTAATATACGAACGTATAGATTTATGCGTAAGCTTTAAGCATTTACTTCAAAAGTGCTCAATACGTAGGTAGAGCTAGTTAGTAAGTTATAAAATGGGTATGGCGATTAAGCTACACCGAATATCCCGCGTTTCATCCACTTTAGGATTCTTCAGGCTTATGAATCCTAAAGCCTGAATATTCAGTGTAGCTTAATCGCCATATACATTTTATAACTTACTATATATATATATATATATATATATATATATATATATATATATATATATATATATATATATATATATAATTTAAAGGGGGTTAGAGCAATTTTCTATAGAGCAGAGTGTATTTTAATGTTATAGTAAAAATACTAATTTTATTTAAATACAGGAAAAGAATAATGCTCGTTGTAAAGCTGATGTATCAAAGCTCAATAGGCAAATACCCTCGAGCTAATTTTATATTTGGTAAGGTGATTGATAATTTATAATTCAAAATTAAAATTAAAAATTAAAAATCCGTTTCATAAGAAGGAGCACAAACGGATTTTTAATTTTTAATTTTAATTTTGAATTATAAATTATCAATCACCTTACCATATATATATATATATATTATGCATAGATCATCATATAATCATTAGATCACTCTGACTGACGTAAAAAACATTTAAAATAAAAATGTTTAATTTCAACGTTATTCAATGCGATTAACGGTAGCTGTATGGATACGGTCCTTGTCAATCAAGCCAAAGATGACTTGGGTCGCCGGGTTCGAATCTATCGACTGGTGTGAATCGTGACACCCTGCAATGAAGATTCCTGAAAGGCTGAAACACTAGTGTCTATATATATATATATATATATATATATAATTTTTTTATTTATATAGACAAATAGCACATAGTCACTGCTGCACTGAACATGCTAATGTTTTAGGCAAGTGCTCGGTTCGAACCACAAGGCTTCTTCGGGCGACGTAATAAAGCCTGTATTTCCATGAAGAAGTCTGTGTTTTATTACCTTGCCTAAAGAAGACGTGTGGTTCGGACGGGCCACTTGTCTAAAACATTAGCATGTTCAGTGCAGCGAATATGTAATATTTGTCTATATAAATAAAACATTATACTCTGCTCTTTTTATTGAGCACTCTTAATTACCTCGTTTTAATTCAGGAGCCCCACCCCCTGAATACCTTTAACTTGGTATATGTTTTTAAAAATATATTTATCCGCTGACACGTGTTTCATCGTCTACGACTCATCAGAGTGGTTGAATCTAGCAAAATTCAAAATCGGGACCCCATGGTAAGAAGCCCAACCTCCTACCACTGGACCGTCTCGCACGACTGTTTGGATACATCAGGATTTACGTAGATGTTATTTACTTGTTTTGTTTTTTGTTGTTTTTTGTTTATTTGCGATACATTTTGAATGAATTCAATTATTTATACGAAAGTACATTTTTACCTAAATCCAAGTTGGGAATAATTTTCCCTTTGACCAATTTGGTACCCCAAATGGGGTGAGGCATATATATTGTTTTGAAAATATAATTATCCGCTGATACGTGTTTCATCGTCTGCGACTCATCAGAGGTGCTGAATCTAGCGAGATTCGAAATCGGGACCCCATGGTAAGAAGCATGAAGTCGATTTAACCCCCCCCTCTCTCTCTCTCTCTCTCTCTCTCTCTCTCTATATATATATATATATATATATATATATATATTATATATATATATTATATATATATTATATATATATTATATTATATATATTATATATTATATATGTTATATTATATATATTATATATATTATATTATATATATTATATATATTATATATATATTATATATATATTATATATATTATATACATTATATATATATTATACATATATTATATATATTATATATACATACATACATATATATATATACATACATACATATATATATACATATATATCCATACATATATATACATATATATATACATACATATATATATACATACATATATATATACATACATATATATATACATATATATATATATATATATATATATATATATATATATATATATATATATATATATATATATATATATATATATATATATATATTGATTAAATAAAAAAACTAAATTTCGTTTATATATTATTTGGATTCTTTTAAAGGTTTGAGATTACATCGACCGAAACGTTTTGAAAATAACACTCAAGATGAGAATAGTAGCCAAGAGAATCGAAATAATACAGGAAAATACTAACGCTTTGAATAAAAAAAAAACTTGACTATCTACTTAATATCATTTGAAAACTTCGAAGATTTCCAATTTCAGTGTAAATATTATCACATTTAGAAAATTTTCTTGAAGACTTTGTGGACACCCTGCATATTAATCAATAAGGAATCATTTCCATTAAAAATCCATTTAGTATTATGCATCTAAAATTGAGAAAAAGCACGTTTGAAAAATGGCCACTGAATTTTGCCTGATGTGTTTTGCTAACAACAAAATTCGAATTTTAACCTGAAAGGATTCGTCGTTTAATAATATCTATTAAAAACTAGCGGGGGCGAGACGCCCAGCCTTGGCTGGTCGTAAAATACGCTAAAATATATTTTAATTCATGCAGAGTTCGTATTTATTATTACAGATCCAATTCTCTATTGAATATTATATTGTACCTAATATAAAGTACTGATTGAAAAAAATATGACTTAAGTGCCATCAGCTAGAATCGAAACCAAATTGTTCCCTACCGTTTGAGTTATCGACAGATGGATAAGAAAGATTTAAAATTAAACCACTTCAAGCTATGAATTAATTTGCGCATGCGTAAAATATGTTAAAATGAACATTTTGCATTTCAACTTGCCGACATATTTCTGTACGCGTTATTCACCCATCTAAACAAAAACTTTACTGGCCATAAAACCATCCTTGGTGTATGATTGCTATTTCCTGCTAATTCCAGTAGTTTAATAGTTTATCGGTTAAATATTTTCACACATACATACACATACATACATAGATCTACTGTTTTATTTATATAGATAATAATGATTAATGTTTAACGAAAACAACATGAAATTATTTTTAATGTCTAAACGGATATTTTTCTCGTGTTCGTCAATGGCCGCGATTATTATCAATTACCCTAGTGACGTCCCCCAGACGGATATGTATTTATTTACCTTTTTTTTTTTTTTAAATTTGTTCACTAAAAACAAGGCATTAAAGCAAAACGTAATGGACTAAAGACCAGATAATAGGGGCCAGATTCAATAGGGGGCAATCTGTGTGGGGCAGCAAGGTGCGTGTTCACATTGCCTTTAAATTTCTACACATTGTTTCGGTTTTGGGGAAACAGGGAGCAAGGAGGGAATTTCGAAGGCAAGCGGTCCGAGCAAAGAAGCTATTAGAGTAGAAAATCTTCCGACGTCTACAGTGAAGAGGTGTGATTTTGCTGTTAGTCGAGTGGGTCTGGCGTATTGAAGGGTACAGGTGCAGCAAGTTTTATTTTGTGGAAGGATTTGTAATAAAAAAAAAATCACAGGGATATAACACTGCGGTAATGCGACAGAGGTTAGAGATTGTTAGACAGTCAGGATTAGGGTAGGAATTCCCTTTTCCACTTCTCCAAAGAAGAAGAGACTAATAATTGGTTCACAAGTCAAGATGTGGCAACTATACTCAATGTACGGATAAATCGTGACCTTTAGGGCACTGGTAGGTGTGCGAAATTTTCTGGCCCGGTAAAGGAAGTCTACCTTCCTTGTGGCAGACTTGGCAGCATGCACTTATTCCAATTATTATTTTTTTTTTAATTACATTTTCACCACAACCAAAGTACAGTGTCACTTTGATGTAAGGGCTATTATCAGAGACATAAGCTGCAGGGATATTATGTAGGGACTTAAGCAGCAAGATGTCTGTTCACATTATACTTGAACTTCTGCATGTCAGTACAATTAAGGAAGCAGGAACCCGGAAGGGAATTCCAAAGTCTAGCAGTTCTGGGGAAGAAACTATTAGAGTAGAAGGCTTTCTTGCATCTAGAGATCTACTGTGTAGGGGTGGGACTTTGCTGTGTGTCGTGCTTGTCAGGGGGTATTTACGTTGAGGGGGTACAAGAGCCTGTAGTTCGTCGGAGCATTCACCATTAAAATACTTGAAAACAGGCAGAGAGATGCAACATTTCGTCGATGCGACAGAGGCTGAAACTTATTTGCTTTGTGGACATTGCTGCAGAATTCGGTTCAGTGAATTGAGGTGCATTATAGGAGATAATACATGCAGATAGGGCAGAGGTTGAAGCTTAGATGATAGTCCAGGCTATCAGGTTAGCGACTCTCTTTTCAACCCTGTCTTGGAGTGAGAGACTAGTAGTAGATGCACCCGCCCAAATGTGACAGCAATACATGGACGAATGGTGGTCCTGTAGAGATACAGGATACTTTCAGGCGTAAGTAACCTTCTAGCATGGTAGAGAGAGCCCACCTTCTTCGCAGCAGCTTACATAGAAAATATATTAAAGAATAAATCTTTTTAAGGGACATAGAGAAAGAAAATAAGGGTTAAAAACAAACAAACAAAAAAGAAAGAATATGAGATTTTGGTATTCAAATAGAATAGAATGGGACGATGTTATTAGGTTCAAGATTGAGTGAAGATTTCCCCATTGAAGGTAAATTCCAATTCTGTTCGATGGAGCATCCAGGGTAACAGGCAATACTTCCTTGCAAATGGAGAATTTTAGACTTATTCTGTCTCATTGTTTGGTGGCGCAATATCTCTTTTTTGAAGTATATGTATGTGTTGAATAGCAAAATTATATCAAACTAGATTTAATATTTTGTGAATTACTTTCTTCTGAGGAGATGAACCTACATCGAAAATTCATGGATTAAGGAAATTACTTTGAATGTTGTATTCTTAGTTCAAATAATGCCCTTTTGTTTGGAAGAATCACATTTTTCTGAATAAAATTTAAATATAAAAAACTGTAAATTTTAAATATATATATATATATATATTATATATATATATATAATATATATATATATAATATATATATATAATAGTACAGAAGTTCAGAAAAACATTGGTACCGTCGGTTTCAAGCCCAACATAAAGGGGAACAGTTAATGGTAAAACGTAAATGATGTTAGACTCTCGTCAGCCATGTTGTTTCTGTCTGAGGAAAAAATTTCAGGCCCGCATTTATTTTTTTATAATGATGTTTTTTCCACAGACAGAAACAACATGGCTGACGAGAGCCTAACATCATTTACGTTTTACCATTAACTGTTCCCCTTTATGTTGGGCTTGAAACCGACGGTACCAATGTTTTTTCTGAACTTCTGTGCAATTAAATAAATAAATAAATAAATATTAAGCTCTTATATCGAAAAAGTTTTTCTTTGTAATCGAGCACTTTGTTGGAATTCTTTCCGCCCCCCCCACAAAATAGTAAACAAATATATATATATATATATATATATATATATATATATATATATATATATGTGTGTGTGTGTGTGTGTGTGTGTGTGTGTGTGTGTGTGTGTGTGTGTGTGTGTGTTATTATTTATCTATTTATTTATAAAAAAATATTTGATTTGGGAATCCTAAGGAGGACAACATCCGGTGTGTTTGCGGTATTATGATTAATGTGAACCTGTACAGTGACGAGGATTACCAAAGATCCACCTCCTCAATTTTTGAGTGGTCTTGTGCCTAATTTTTCGTTTTCAACTTTGTATTCTGTACATTTCGGAAAATAAAAAGCATGTAACAGTTTCATAAATAGATTTTAACACTGAAAACAAACTTTTATAAACTTTTATCACTGCATGATTTCTCTCTCTCTCCCTCTCTCCCTCTCTCTCTCTCTCTATATATATCTATATATCTATATATCTATATATATATATATATTAAGTAATGTGATTGATGATTTAAAATTTAAAAATCAAATTATAATTAAATTAAAAACCCGTTTCATAAGAAGGAACAACAACAAAATCAATTATCTGTACGATCGTTTCGGAAAACAATGCTTTTTATTGTGGTAGACATCAAGTTACGTACAATAATTATTACATATAGTTTTTTAATAAGCAAGGTCTCCTCGTCAGCAAATTTTGAAGGGTTTTTATTAAATTTAAAAGACACATAAATAAACCTAGCATTAAAAGTAAGGCAGATGTATTCTGCTATATTTAAATGGAGTAAAATCCTTTCTTTGTATTGCATTAATCCACTGGTAAATTATTTCCTTTTTTTAAACATGCCGTCGAGATGTATAGTTCCAAAATGCTGAGGTAACTACGAAAATGGACCAAAAGTTACCGTGTTTTCATTTCCCCCCCATTACTTAATATTGAATTAGCTCTAGGATATTTACCTATCGAGCTTATTATATATCCAAATTACAACGAGCACTTTCTCTTTCCTGTATTTTAATTAAACTAGTAATTTCACTGTTACATTGAAATACACTCAGCTCTTTAGACTATTGTTCTAATCTCCTTTAAATTATATATATATATATATATATATATATATATATATATATATATATATATATATATTCAAAAGGAATCAACATTCTAGGAGTTATCTCATTTGCATATAACGTTAAAGAAAATCTGTTGCAATAATTAGCTCTAATATTTTAATAGAAATTACTAATATAATTGTTTTCAGTATTCTGTTTAGAAGTATTATATAAAGTTGATTTATTTAATGTATTTTTAATTTAATTTACATTTTATTTTATTTTTAGTCATTAGTATAACTAACATCAGCTATGCTTAAAAACGGAAGTTTTCATTTAACCTATGAGTTATTTCCCTTTAATCCATGAGATTTTATTTCCTTGTTTGAGTTTCATAGATGAAGTGATTATGTTTTATGCTTCAAAAAATCTAAAATATGGTCAACTTTCAGGAAAATCCTAACAACATAGGATATTTGGTTTATCTTAAATAGTATGTAACTAAATCCTCCGCCTGGCAATATGTTTTTTACCTGGTAATGCCGGGTATATACAGCTAGCGTAGGGGTAAGGGTTTAGGCTCATTACCGTTGGGTCCCGATTTCGAATCTCGCTAGATACAGCCACTCTGATGAGTCGTAGACGACGAAACACGTGTCTGTGGATAATTACATTTTAAAAATAATATATATACCGCTCCCCATGTGGGGGTACCAAATTGGTTAAAGGAGAGAATTGTTCCCAACTCGCATTTAGGTAAAAATGCACTTTCGTAAATAATTGAATTCATTCAAAACATATCGCTAAAACGAAAACAAAACAAGGTCTCTCTCTCTCTCTCTCTCTCTCTCTCTCTCTCTCTCTCTCTCTCTATATATATATATATATATATATATATATATATATATATATATATATATATATGATTGTACATATACACACATTTATTGCAGTCAATAAAGTAAAACTGCACGGCTGGTTCCATCTTTATCCCTTAAGTTGCTTTGGTAAGGTGATTGAAAATTTATAATTCAAAATTAAAATTAAAAATTAAAAATCCGTTTCATAAAAAGGAGCACAACAAATCCAATAAATTGTACGATCGTTTCGGAAATGATGTTTTTTTTTTATTGTGACAGACATTGAGTCAAGGACAATAATTTTAGCATATAGTTTTTTTTATGAAAACAAAGTCTCCTCATCAGCAAAATATTGGATGTTTTTTTTTCTTTTTTTTAAATAAAAGACACCATAAACAAACCTAGCATTTAAGTAGTGCAGATGAATCTGGAAAATATTAAAATATAAGGAAAAATAGTTAATTAATCATGTAGATAAGTAAAGTAATATTGGTTAATAATAAAAGTTAGAATAAAATTACATAACTGTCTTTAGAGTAAACGTTAGAATAAAATTACAAAGCTGGGTTTAGACTATGTATAATGTTATAATAAGATGCTATTAAGAGAATTTCAACAAATATATCGGCTTTCCAACGAGCATTATTCTTTTCCTGTTTTTAATTGATTTAGTATTTTTACTATAACATTAAAACACACTCTGCTCTACAGAAAATTGCTCTAACCCCCTTACACACACACACACACACACACACACACACACACACACACACACACACACACACACACACATATATAATATAATATATATATTATGAGAGAGAGAATTGCATGTTGTATCAGGTCGGAGAAACGGCTGAAAATCATGCCCTTTTATAAACAAGATTTAAAAAATACATTTTGTATTCCTACATGTCAACTAATAAGAAATAGAAAAAAGTGAATAAATTTATACATTTTGGTTAGCATATATAGTCAAAATGAAATTAATTTAGTAAATTTAACTGAAGTTTTAATTGAGTAATACTATGAACATAATGTGCCTACGCTATTCAAAGTGATGTCGTTATAGTGACCATTATTTCAAGTGTATGAAAATGTCTCATGGGTTCATATTTTAAGGGTTTTGTTGCTGAGTGGAGAGAGAGAGAGAGAGAGAGAGAGAGAGAGAGAGAGAGAGAGAGAGAGAGAGAGAGAGAGAGAGAGAGAGAGAAGGGGTAGAGAAAGAAGAGGATGTTTGAAATATAAGTTATTTTGTCTTATAAACAACAACGGAATTAAAAAGAGGAAATAGTTTTTATTTTTTATTTTGTTTATGGTTGCTTCGTATTCATTAAATATTTTTTTTTCTAAGATACGTCATCACATCTTTCCTCGGGTTGACTTCACTCGATCAGGTTAAAAAAAAAAATTAGGTTCTTGTCCAGTATCCCCCTTACATGAAAAAAAAACAAAACGAAAGTAAATAAAATTCTGTATGATGTACGTACCCCTGACCAAACGAAAATATCATATTCCAAAAATAACATAAATTGATCAAGTACTTTTATTTTTATGAAGAAAATCATTTTTAAACGATTAATGGAATTTGTAGACATTACAACATAAATGTAACAATTTTTAAATTATTGTTGAGCTACGTTCCTCGTGTTTTGCGATTTTTTTTTTTACTTTGCAGTAACCATTTATCAAGACCCGAAGGCCACTCGAGGATAAGGGTTGATGAACGTAAGAGTAGGACATTTTCTTTACCGACGACGGTAAAACAGACCGCAAACAAGTTCTCACATTAAATTATAGACTGTTGATAGATTTAAATCCGAATTTCTATTGTTTTAATCGTGCAGAATACGGACCGTTTTGTTTTTTAAATTACGATTTTCAAGTTACATTCAATTTCACCGATATCTTCTGCTTATTAATTTGTTAGATGAACGTACAGAATAGTTACACAACATCCACCCTCCACATGTTAAGAATGGTTTTCTAAATGATATCGTTATTATTTCAGCACGGTGCATAATCGCCATATTAACCTTGTTTTCTTTGTCGAAGATCTTCATGTATTTAATAAAAAACAAAACAAAAAAAAGAAAATCCAGACGATATTAAAAAGACTTCGGAACGGAATAAAACAGAGGTACTACTACAGAATTTGAACCTAATTAGATGGACTTTAAAAAAATAAACCTAAACTTAAGCTTTTTTTTATCATTTATTTTTTGTAAATGTAAAATGACAAATATTGATAAAAAAATAAACAAGGAGGAACAAGGCCAACTCCAAAAATGGGGAGGGCGTCTGTAGTCATCCTTATCATTGTACCTATTGTCTAAGGCGTATCCCTAGCTAAACTTCTCACTCGCAACGATCACCCCAGGGGCTCTCCTACTTACTGTTTCCAAATCAAATCAAACATTAGTTCATAATTACGTGCTTAAAAAAAATTGCGGTTCAAATTCTGTAAAAATAGATTTTTTTAATTATCAACTTTTTTTTTGCAAACTAAACGTAAATTACAATTACTTTACAGCTATTACTAAGAATAACACTCGTTATTATTTCAGCACGGTGCGTATTCGTCATAATTACCCTCTATTTTACTTTGTCCAAAGTCTTTATGTATTTGATAAAAAAAGACATATGATATTAAAAAGATTGCGGAGCAGAATAAAACAGATAGAGGATGGCTTCCCTGGATGGAGGGGGGTTATATTGCTTGGAGGCGGCACTGTCAATATCCATTTCAATGTTAAGGATGGCTTCAGGCAATGAGCCAATATACCTATATGTGACCACACACACACACACACACACACACACACACACACACACACACACACACACACACACACACACACACACACACACACACACACACACACACACACACACACACACACACACACACACACACACACACACACACACACACACACACACACACACACACACACACACACACACACACACACACACACACACACACACACACACACACACACACACACACACACACACACACACACACACACACACACACACACACACACACACACACACACACACACACACACACACACACACACACACACACACACACACACACACACACACACACACACACACACACACACACACACACACACACACACACACACACACACACACACACACACACACACACACACACACACACACACACACACACACACACACACACACACACACACACACACACACACACACACACACACACACACACACACACACACACACACACACACACACACACACACACACACACACACACACACACACACACACACACACACACACACACACACACACACACACACACACACACACACAGCTTTATATTATATATATATAAAATCTGCTCTGTTTTTATATTTAATATATATTGAGTTTCTAAACAAAGAGTGAAATATAATTGAAAAACATATTTTACCAAAACAACATGTGTGTGTGTGAATATATATATATATATATATATATATATATATATATATATATGTGTGTGTGTGTGTGTGTGTGTGTGTTTGTGTGTATATATATATATATATATATATATATATATATATATATGTATTCAATTTGATCTATCGTTTACAGATTTTTTTATTACTCTGAGAAGTTGTTCGTTGAGGTCCTCCAGTGCAATGGTTTACTTCCCTGGATAGAGGGGGGGGGTTATACTGCTTGGAGGCGGCACTATCAATATCCATTCCAATGTTAAGGATGGCTTCAGGCAATGAGCCAATATACCTATATGTGTGTCCCGGCGTGTCCCGCCTGAAGCAATACGGCTGAAAAAGTCCTGAACGTTGAGGTCATTTAATGACTGTATCCGTCGATACATTCAACGCTGTTGTGTTTACATTGATGGGAGGGCATTTTTGTCGAACGGACGTTTTGGTAGTAAATATGATTCCATCTGAGATCCTCCTTACAAGAATTTGAACCTAACTACAGGGTGGTCAAAAAGTCAGGTAACATGTTAAAGGTAGAAAAAAACAATATGATCCATTATAATCTCTATTCGTTTAATATTATTTCTTGGATGGAATTTTTCCACAACGATGGATTGGTCGCCGTGGCCCAGTTGAATGGCCAGCCAGATCTCCGGATCTTACCCCTCCTGATTTCTGGCTTTGGGGCTATGTAAAGGATAGCGTTTATGGCAAGAAACCTGATACAATAGCGTCTTTAAAGTTATTTATTGAAGAGGAGATTGCGCGGATATCAGCTGACATGATTACACGTGTTACACAATCAGTGGTTAATCGCTTCCAGCGATTGATAGAGAGAAATGGACGACGATTAACAAAATAAACATATTTCATGTTTGTTTCATTTTATATTTCAATGTATGGTACTTAAATATACGTGTATTGCTAATATCGTTTTTCTTTAAAATGTTACCTGACTTTTTGACCACCCTGTAGATCGACTTCTAAAAAAATAAACCTAAACTTAAGGTTAGTTTATAATTAAAGGTTAATTACAATTAAAAGTTAATTACAATTAAAAATAACATTCCAGTTCAAATTCTGTAAGAATAGCCTTTTTTTAAATATCAACTTTTTTTTCCAAACTAAACGTAAGGACTAAGAATAGCACTCCAGTTAAAATTCTATAGAAGTAGTTATTTCGATTGCTTCTACGGAATTTGAACCTAATCAGGTCGACTTAAAAAAGTTTTTAAGCCTAAATTTAGGCTTAGTTTACAGTTACGGTTGACATTCCGGTTCAAATGAAGTATAGATAGCCATTTTCGATTTTAATTTAAACTATGTGTAGTTACATGTGATAAGAGTAAAAAATATTTAAATTAAATTAAAAATATTTAAAATAACTACTCACTATTACGGGGGAAAATCGAACATTATATTTTGTTTAAAACTATTTTTAATGTATAAAAAAATTCATATTAAAGCTCTTGGAAGCATCATTAGGAATTAAAAAGAAAAACTTTGAATAAACAGATAAAACTGTTTTTAGAACACGTTAAAAATGCAAAAAAATATTTTATTAAAATAAGGAAGAAAATACGACCCAATTTCTTTCTTTCTTTTTTCTTTTAATAAAATCCAAACATTTTTTTTTTATTAATCTCGGATCAGGTTCATCTTCAGAGAGCGAAAGAGTTCTATTGACTGTTTTTTTCTTTGCAAGTAAAATCCTTGTGTTGTTATCTCCAAAACGTGCTGCTGCTGCTGTTGTGTTGTTAGCTTTTTAGTGCATGATCGCTTTAAACGTATGAAATTTGTATTAAAGTTTTTGGAAGAATCATTAACAAATTTAAAAACATTACATGAACAGATTAAACTGTTTTTAGAACACGTTAAAGATGCAAAAATATTTTATTAAAAAAAGAAGAAAAATACGACCAGATTTCCTTTTTTTTTTTCTTTTAAAAGTTATTTCGAACGATTCTTAATCACCCAAAGGATTATTACTTACTAATTAGAAAGGTAAAAAGAGTTACAACGATGTATTTGAAAGAATATTTTTTCTATGGCGTCGAATGGTTCAGGGTCGCCTGACGAAGTCTCATTGACTGAAACAGATGGCTGTTTGTAGCGACCAAATGTTAACTATTTACCCTCGAATAAATAATAAAAAAATATTTTGCTCTTGTTATCGAGAACTATCTAAAAACCTCGTTGAATTAATTAGTCCCTACTTTTGAACATCTCAAACCTGAATTCATGTATATATATACTAGCAGAAGTACTCGTCGTTGACTGGGTTCAAAAGCAGCCTACCGAAAATGGACTGTGATTAATGAAAGTATGACAGGTTATGAAAAGGAGGGGGTTGTAAAGAGATAGGTTTTGATACTCAAAAACTTTAACCTAAGCAAAATATGATGAAAGTAAAGATAATTTTCGCGAAAATATATATTTTTTATATCAACTTTGTTTCCATTCGTAGCCAAGAGTGACCAACAAAATGATGCTTCCTTACAAAGAGAAAATGTTATATATATATAATAATATAAATATACAAGAAATAAATGTTACCATAGTAAATAAAAGTTATTTTTATGGTAGAGAAGTTCATTGGTTTGTATTTTGAAGTAGTTTGTAAAATTAAAAAAAAAAAATTTTAATTCACGAACCGGCTTAAAAAATCAGAATGGCAGGTATTTTCAAATGGAGAGCCCCGTTTTCAATTTGAAGGAGGGGCACCTGAGCATTCTGTGTTAACAATTTAAGAGAGTTCCGTCAATGTAAGGAATATTTATAAACCTATTTTAATGTCTTCCGTTTTTTGTGCTTGAGGAATATTCGATTATGGCATGTGTAGTTTATATAAAAATTTATTTAAGTAGTTATCGCCTCAAATTTCGTTTTAATTTCGGTTCGCTGAAATTATTTCAAGCAAAGAGCATTCAAAACTATTTCAAAACAAAAAAACATGAACTGAACTTTTATTGATTATGTTAACATTTATTTCTTGTATATTTATTTTTTCGGGTAGTCGTTTGTTGGCTTTTCTCTTACTAAATAATATCGACGAAATATCGAAAAACAAAGAAACAAAAACATTTTTGAAAAATAATGAAGCTTTACTTACTTTAGTAAAATAATCCGAAACAGTAAAATGGGATATAAAAAAGTAAAAACGTAATTACTTTAGTTTTTTAAAGCAAAGAATCGATATGAATATGAATAAGAAGAAAATGGCGCCCTTTCAAACAGAACAGCTTCGTTTCAGTTTTACAGTATTGAACGGTGTAGTATTGCGCCGTCGGATTCGGGGCTGTACTATTGTAATATAAAGAACACGCAGAAAGGGTAATAATCAACTGAATTCCTTCTAGTACACTGACAAAAAAAGGTTGAACAGATATATAAATAAAAATAAAAAGGTTATGTAAATGTTTTTAATAAGACACGTAATCACGTGAGCACGATTTTTTCCTTCTTTTGACACGATAACAATAACGTTCTTATTTTTTATCATTTATCTATTTATCACGAAAGAGTGCCACGTGCAAGTGGAGAAGGAAAAAAAAAACAGAGTTATGTAAAATTTGTGTCGAGAATTGCCTAAAGTTCCGACTTTTTTTTGGGCTTTCACTTTAATAAGAACGTGCATTTATGAGGTGAATTTATTCGACACAATGTGATTCAACTCCAAAAAATAAATAAAAGCTAACGTTAATTAAGGTTAAAGTTAAGGTGTTATTGTGGACCCTCAACCCTTTTAAAAAACCTTGTTAAACTTTGTGACATATTTACATTCTATGAAGGTCAGACGCGAATGAACACCCAATAATTTTATTATACCATATTTCTTCAAATTGAAACATAATTAGCAAAGTATACTTACGCAAATAGATATGAAAAGTCTTTGTTAAAGTTTGTGCCATATTTCCATGGATTACAGGCGCGAACGCAAACCCCACAATTTTATTATACCATCCCTATTTAAGTTGAAACATACTTATTAAAGTATTCTTATGTAAACGTTTTTTTTATTTTTTTTATTTCCATACTTTGGGGGCCAGGCGCGAATGCAGACCCCACAATTTTAATGAAACACCGTTCTGCCAGATCAAACATACCAATTCCTGTGTCTCAATACACCTTCTATCATTATATGTAATCAGTTTTTTAAAATAGACAACCATATAGAAGCCTATTCGTGACCACACACACACACACACACACACACACACACACACACACACACACACACACGTTCAGCTTTATATTATATATATATATAAAATATGCTCTGTTGTTATATTTAATATACATTGAGCTTCTAAACAAAAAGGATGAAACAAAGACTGAAATATAATTGAAAAACATATTTTACCAAAGCAACATGTGTGTGTGTGTGTGTGTGTGTGTGTGTGCATATATATATATATATATATATATATATATATATATATATATATATATTCAATTTGATCTATCGTTTACAAATTTTTTATTACTCTGAAAAGTTGTTCGTTGATGTCCTCCAGTGCAATGGTTTACTTCCCTGGATGGAGGGAGGAGGGGGTTATACTGCTTGGAGGCGGCACTGTCAATATCCATTCCCATGTTAAGGATGGCTTCAGGCAATGAGCCAATATACCTATCTGTGTCCCGCCCGAAGCGATACAGTTGAAAAAAGTCCTGAACTTTGAGGTCATTTAATGACTATCCGTCAACGCTGTCGTGTTGACATTGATGAGAAGGCATTTTGTTTAACAGCAACATTGTCGAACATCCGATATCCTCCTTACAAGAGTATGATTGTCTGTTACAGCTTACAATGACGTCAAAGGATACGCCGAATGTCTCATGCTTAAGGATATTATCAGCTTCGATCAGGAACAAAACGTTTAGTAAGGCGAATTTTGTAATTAAAAACTATTCTTTCTTTTTCTCTTTTTGTAATACTAATGAGTCATCATTTACGAGGGCCAAAATGCACTGAAGTAAAAGTATTAATAAGATCGTGAACTGAATGATGAACAATATTATGAGAGGATCGAAGACGATTAATGGAAAGGGCAATCCTGTGATATTGTATTTCAGATAAGAAGTTCTTAATATTCCGCGCGACACATGGAAGAAGGAAGTTAAGCTTATTTTTTTTGCAGTTGTGTTAATCAGACAAGTTCTTGCTGTGAATGCCCTAAGAAGATGAGATAGAGATTAGAGCTCAGTCTAGCACCTGCGATGGAAATAACGATTGAGTAGATAACGCCACTTCTGTGAGAACGGGAATGTGGAGAAGAGAAGAGAATTAAAAATGAAGTTTTTAAGTGTGGAAGAACTCTATCTTGCATAAAACTCAAATTTTTTATATTGTCCTAAGCACTAATAATTATCAAAATTTCATATCTCCACTTAAAATTGGCTAAATAGTTTGCTAAAGACCGCAAAGGTAAAATATTTTGAACTTTGACTCCTTGGCAGCCAAATTTTCGGCCAAAATCCGGTTAAATAGTTTGCTCTATGTCTGAATACACTTCATGTAAAATTTCAAATGTTTAGACCAGAAATTGGTTGAATAATTTGGTAGAGACGGCAGAGGTCAAAGTTTTTAAATCTTTGCCGCCAATGTTGACCTCGTTAACATTTATTGTTTTGGGTTCAAATCAAATTGAAAAGTTTGATCCATTTCCAAGCAACCTATATTTAAAATTTCAAGTGTTTAGACCCAAAATTGGTGGAGGAGTTCGGTAGAGTTTTCCAGGGTCAAATCGTTGAAATTTGTACCCCTTTACAGCCAAATTTCTGGCCGAAAACTAATCAAAAAGATTTTCCCAAATCTCAATACCCCGTATGTACAAATTTCGAGTCTGTAGACCGAAAATTGACAGAATTATTTGGTAGGGAAATTTACACAGACAGACAGACACACACACACAGAAAGACGGACGCACACACAGACACTTTCACTTTTATATATTGATAGATAGATAAACATTTAAAGCAAATTTTCATGGTCGTTATAAAATTTATAACAATGACATTATCAAATTAAAACAGCAAGAAGAAAAGTAACGCTTAAATTGAAATTTAAAATTTAAAGCAGAGAACGAACTCAGATGTAACTTTGAACTTTTTTTAATGAACTTTATAGCAATGACATTATAGAATTAAAATGTAACGTAATCGTTATATGTTAATACTCGGAACCTATACGTTGTATGAAAACAAAGACAATGAAAGAACTTAAACATGCCATACTGCACATTGAACTATATAACTATTGTACTCGTGATTATCCGGCGCGAACAAAGACTCCATAGTGTTAAAAGCAAAGAACGAACTCAAAAGTAACAATGGCATTACAGCATGTCAACACTCGGAACCCACATGAAAACATTGTAAGAAAACAGTCGCAAGGAAACAAAGACAAGAAAAGAATTCGACTCACTTTGTTTCAGTTGAAACAACAAACATTTATTTACAGGTACTTTCAGAATAACGCCTTGTCTCTTGTTCAAAAATCTTCGAATATTCCAATGTGTTTAACAAGACCCTGTGTTTGTCGACCATCTTTAAAACACGCCTTTCCCTGTCGCTCGCCGGCCACATGTGTAACACGTCTATTTCTGTCCCCTTTCGGGACCACATTCAAGGAAAAGAAGACTTTTGAACAAGAGACATGGAAGTACCTGTAAATAAATATCTGTTGCTTCAATTAAAAAAAAGTGAGTCGAGTTCTTTCTTTGTCTTTGTTTTCCTTGCGACTGTCTACATACAACGTGTGGGTCCTGAGTGTTGACACGTAACGAGTGTATGTTACAATATCATTTAAATACATATTACTTAAAAACATGTTATTTAACTACATAAATTTCAACATCAAACACATATCGTTAAATCATTAAAAAATATATTTAAACATTTTTATTTTTGTGTCTGTGTAAATTTTGTGTTTTAAATTCTATTAAATTCTTGTCGCCTCTTTTTACTAAAGTGATGACTAGGTCTATGAAAACAGCATATTCTTTTCCTTGTTTTGATTCTCAGATATCTATCCATTGATATCTTATATGTTTTTCTGTAGAGTGATGTGGTTCTCAGTTGATTAATTGTGTCTAACTGTGTCGTATAAATACCTGAGAGTAAAAACAATGAAAAGAATATGCTGTTGTCCTAGCCCTAGTTATAACCTAATGTTTATAATATATATGTGTAGCGATCTCGTAAAAGAGTCACCAAATCATAATGCTAAATATAATATTACTTAATTATTGTCTAATGAACATGAATAAAAATTAATGAAAATCTGAAATATTTGAAATGTATTAATTAATTAATATAAGACTATATATTAAAAAACGCTGACTTGTGCCTCGATGTTACACAGGAAACTAGATTAACTATTGCCTATAAAATATGGAACACATGTTTTTGCTTCTTGGAACGTCGGTTCTCTCTATCGCCCCAGACATTTCCTCGCACCTGAGGCTACAAATCTGCTATCAGATTATGTATAAAGTACTGTTGTTAAATTTATGATGATGAATTTCTGTCTTATTTGAGGGTTCTTGATACGCTGCAGAAATCTGTAATTTAATTAGCCACACCCTTTTTTCTTCTCTGCAACCTCTCTTTCGCGGTCGTGATGTTGCTGGCCTCAGTCTTTCTTTTTTTTTTATAAAATATTATTATGGCATGTATTCATAAGAAATTGTCTTATCTATTCCCGGCTTCCTTTGTCTCAGCTCATCTGATTCGCTGATTTAGTGGTCTCCATCAATCCGCTATTTTGATACCTCATTGTAATACAGCTTCTTATTCCAGTAGCTTAATTCGAAGAACTGTAGACTTATGGAATTCTCTTTATGCAGACAGTTTTTTGCCTAACTATAGCCTTGGTCTTTTAAGACTAAGGTCCAAGCGCACTTCCTATCTCTCTGATAGCCATCTTTCTTTCTTACTAGCTGCTTACATTAAGCGCAATTTCCATAACAAAATCAAGTGAAGCATGCACAGCGAACGAGGCATAATATAAAAATGACTAAGTTTGCCCCCCCCTCGCATTCAGCCCCAAAAGTCCCCAGAGGACGTTAAATCCTAGTGAAAATGAATAAACGTTGCAGTTTTAGGCCTTAACACATCTTAATTTGAGTTCTGCGCTATGTTTAAAAAAAAAATGACATTTTTTATCCGCCAAAGTCCCCAAGGCCTTAACATATGTAAATTTGAGTTCAGCACCATGCAAAACTGCTAAATAGACATACACAGAAAATTTTGGACAAATATGGTAAAATAGTTAAAAAAATGGAGTGTTTTTATTAGCCCAAAAAAAGAGCTCATGAGCAACACCCAAGAGTTACCGCGAAGTATACACAAACAAAATTAAATAAAAATCAGTTAGTCACAACGTTTCAGAAAGTTTTATAAAATTCCAAGGCGTCATAACAATAATATATTTATAATATATAATTATTATACTCATGATTATCCGGTGCAAACAAAGACCCCATAGTGTTAAAAACAGCCCCCCAAGCTGAAGTAAGCAGTCACCTGTTCTTCTTGAGCTTGCTTGCTGCTGGCTTGTCGACTTCCGAGCAAACTCTTCTTTCTATTTTAATTTTTTTCTTATGTATTTATCCAATTGTCTACGCTTTAATGACATAGTTATTCTCTTGACCTGAAAAAACATGAATTGTAACGAAAAACCTCTACTGCATATGAAATATAAATGTAAATAAACAAAGTAAAGAAAGTAAAATGGACGGAGGTGGTCGTACTTGGAAAGGGGGTCAATATAAGTAGGTAAAACTAATGAGCGATTGTCGTTAGACGTTGTTAGCAATCATGCATTGGATGACAGCGGCCATCTTGTTTCCGTCCATATATATATATATATTTTTTGCCTTCCGGTCGTGAATATTTTCGGTAATTGTCGCGAATATAGATTTAAGTAGATTGCCTGCCAAGGGGGGACAACTACTGAATCACTTGCTCTTCAAATCTGACTCACAACGCAGAGCTCAATTTGAGACGATTCTATTTTTATTCGTGTGGATTTATTTTTCAATTTAAATGAGAACGGTGTTTGCTTTTTTTTTTTTTTTTTAAGACTCGGCTGTTTTGCTTATGCTTTTATTATCAACCATTTTGGGGTTATTTAATGCAAAATCTGGCAAATTTTGAAAAAAAGTTTTTATGCTTCAAATATTTATTCATGCCGTTTGATTAGGTTATTTTGTTAAGGAAAATTGCTGTTTTTTTTTTTTTAATTTTTTACTTTGCAGAACATGATTGAATTTTGTTACTACAGTTTAGTTGGTGCATCAACAATCAGTTTCGCACACTTGGACAAGGAAAGGAAAAAAAAAAAAAAAGGAAACCGCGAAACTTACCCTAAGCGGGTTAAACCGGCTTATTCCGATGGAGGAAGTTTTATGGGAATATGAAATATATTCTCAGTCGCTTGTAGATCCCCGTTAGAAGAGATGGCGGCGTTAAGTTTTTCGCAACGCTTGCAGAGAGGTGTCGATGTCTTTTTATATACAACGCCTGGAATTCCCGAACTGGTCATCCATCTGGTACTGCCCAGGCTCAACGTTGCTTAACTTCGGTGATCTGGCGAGAACAGGTGTGACAACGTGATTATGCCGTATACTTTTGGACAAGGGTTAGAAAAATATTTCATCGTTTAATCCCCACTTTATAATAAAATGTTTGAATTAAAAAGAAAATCCTTCTTTGCGGATATTTTTTTCAGACTGTTTACATGTAATCAATCAGTTTGTAGAAAGAAAGTTGTATGGGAATTAGAATATTCCTTACTTTGTTAGCAGCCGAAATTGAATGTTTAGACGGTTTGAAGGACGAGTCGACTAGAAGGCCAAGATCTTGAATTGTTGGATTGTTGGTGCATTTTTTACCTCTGATAGAAAAGCGTTCTCCTTTCCTGTTCAATCAAAATCGTCAGTGAAATAGTTTCTTGTAGTGTCAGCACAGTCCTCTTTCTGGTACAGGTGAGAATAAAAGATGTCGACGTGTAGTGTAATATTCATTAAACAGATTATAGGACAAAATGAAATTACTGTGTAATCGCTCAAGAGAGAAAAGATTAAGCTTATGGTGTTAGCTTTTACAGAGCAAATCCGATGGACTCTGCACCATTCGAATAGACAATATTTAAACCCTTTCTAGATGTTGGATAATCTATAATATAAATATCACTTATCTGTTTAAATGTATGTATGCATGTATGTATGTATGTATGTCTGCCTAAACTTTCGACAGAGGCGACAGATTTTAACGAGATCGTGATGGTTTTAAAGGTCAACTCTTCGGACGACAAATACTGAAAAATCGGCTAAAAACATTAATTCCTTCACCGTCAACGGGGCACTTTTCTACAAGGAGGGGTAACTTTTTTCGCCGATAATTTCAAAAGTCATCCCCTTTTTTCGATTAACTAGGCTTAATTTAAACGCACCCTGGCTAGTCTATTATATAAAGGGCAAAATATGCACGAGCGTTTGTGTATGTCCACGAAAGGCTTTTTGCGTCGATTAGATTCCACGAGAAGTTTTCGCATACTTCCCAGATCGTAATATCTCAGATTCGCAAACGGACATCGTGTCTATCTTTTTTTTAATCGACTTAAATAAAATTCCCACATGCCGTCCTCTCAAATGTTTGTTTGTCTTTTTCGTATAAATAAAGCAAAACTATTCGAACGCAAACGCATGGCCTTCAAGCCGGGTAGTATTTGTTCTGTAATTGGCTATTAATCAATGTAGGAAAAACTTTCATATTGAGAAAATTATTATTTATTTGGATACTGCCAGAGTGCCCCCCTTTTTGGGAAAGCTGGTTTTCCCCACATTAAAAACGACCTTGTGTCTATTTTGCTCTCATGAGAGGTTTAAAAGCAATGCCATTTCTGCAAGTCATCTTTTGTTTTTGATTGACTACGTTAAATTTGAACCCTTTAGACTTCTGGTCGTGTCATGGAGTAGCGGTAAGACGTCAGATTTTCTTTCACTTACTTTTCCGCCTTCTCGTCACGGATTCGAGCCTGCCTGCCTACTACCACTTTTTTATTTTGCTCAACACACACCTCCAAACACCCGGGGCAATGCCGGGCACCCAGGCTAGTCTATTATATAAATCTCACTTGTCTGTTAGTGTGTGTGAATATATCTATGTATTTATGTTTGTATGTCTCGCTAAACCTTTCGACCCGCGCGACCAACACTGACAAAATTGGTATCATTTAAAAGCTCAGTCCCTCGGCCGAAAATATTCAACAATTGGAAAAAAAACATTAATTCTTTCACCGTCAACTCGGCCATTTTTTACAAGGAAGGAATCACTTTTTTTTTTGTGGACATTTTTGCAAAGTCATCACACGCCTTGCAATGACTAAGCTTGATTTGAACGCCGGCGACGTCGTATGTCACCGTGGGTGCGGCCACTAAACCGTTCGCTTTTTTTTCACTTCCCTTTCCTCTTAGCTTTATAGATTCGAGCCTACCTGCCTGCTCACTACTTTCGTGTACTCCGTGCTATTTTCATTTTATTGGGGATTGGTTAATTTTTTTTTGTTTGAAACATTTTTAGGGCTCTATTGATCAATACCACACTTGGCCAACGTCGGGTACCCCCGACGTCGGGTACCCCGCTAGTCATATATACGCTAACTGTGGTCTGACGAGGGAGAAATATTTCATTTCATTGTATGAGAAATGGGATACTCCTTATTCGTATTATTTGGATTCATCGGACTACTGTTCGCATTTTGAATGTGATATTCACAACGTTTTGGTCACTGTAACCTCCGACCTTCTTCTGGTGTATCTTGTCGAACGTAGGAATGTTTCTGTTGAACTCTGGAATTTGGACAGGATTTCGAGTGGGGCCCGTTATTTATTCACGAGAGTACCATGCTCTTGTTCCGTCAGCCATGACTTGATAGAGATCCTAAGTAATTCGCAATTATATTTGAAGAAGAAATTAATAATTTTAGCTTACATAATAGGTTCTTTTTTGTTTCTCTTGTCATATGTCATACGTGACAAAACAAACATGACCGAAATCATTTTTTCATTGAATTATGGAAATACGTGTTTTATGTAATATTCCAGAAATATTTAACTAATTGTGACATGACAATTAGGTAGATAACATTGCTTATTGTTGAAATTTACAAAAAAAAAAAAAAAAAAATGAGTAGTTTTCTTTTTTTTTTAAATGAAAATTTTCGGCTGTCGAATTTCGCTACAATAGCGAAAAAGAACCAATTTTTATTTGTAAACAAAATAATTCTTACGAACCAATATATTTTCGCTTCGTCGTAACATTCTGCTTATTATTTATTTAAGTATTTATATCTTTGTATACCACAAAATAATTATCAGAAACCAACCTTTTCTACTTTATAATAAATCTGTAGCAACTGTCACTCGCTACAATCACAGACAGAAGTACTTCTCACGACTTGAAATGTGAAATCCATGTTCTTCCTGACTTGTCCAATCACAAGCCAGCTTTCAATCACGTGACAGAGTATATAAAAGGCGAAATCTGAAACCATTAACCCTCTTTGATCCTGACCCTGCCTGGGAGCAGACTTCGCCTGGGGCTTCGGCCCCAGGCAGTACGTGAGTACAAAAAGCTAACAATGGCTCTTATGTATATATATATATATATATATATATATATATATATATATATATATATATATATACATATATATAAACCTAAAGTGGTGACTTCAATTGTAAATAAAGGTTACAAATTTTAAATATCTAGGAAAAGATACTTAAAAGAGAAATGAAAAACAATGTTTCGCGTATCTTGTTTCAATCCGAGGGGTGACGACGACGGTGAAGTGAGTCGAGTCATAAGTAGGTGTGGACATTCTATAAAACGGTGAACACAATAGAATGGTTTGCAATATGCAAATTGATATGTTGTGCATGAATACATCGTACGGATTCCTGCAATTTTGAAATAGGTTTCGTCTTACCATAAAAAATGTTTTGTTTGGTTCGGTTGTTTTCTTCAGCGACATACAAACTCTTCTTCTTGAGATATTTTATATTGAAATCAGACATTTTTGTAAATGTTTCCATGCCTTAAAATCTTTACATACTTCTGCATTAAATGCACACACACACACACACACACACACACACACACACACACACACACACACACACACACACACACACACACACACACACACACACACACATTATTAATCCCTATTCATGCTTAAGTTTGCATCGAACGGATACCATAATCCATCGTTCGCTTCACCTTAAAAGTCCATACATAATTGCAGGCAGATCGGTTCAGTAGTTTCTGTAAAAATTTCTAGAATAAATCTGGTATTGTAGTGACTAATGTCTATGAATCCTAATTAATTTCTAACTAACGAGTCTCCAACCTAATAGGTCCCGCTTTGTCAACTAGACCCCTACATTCCATCGCCGCAATGTTACATCCCCGTGCCTGTTTTACAAGTATTTTAATGGAACATGCTCTGATGAACTCATTGCCCGTGCCCTCTCGACGTACATATCCCCGACAAACCCGCTAAGCAACAAAATCACACCCCTTCGCTGTTAAGGTCCATAATTAACAGAAAGCTTTCTACTCTAATAGTTTCTTCCCTTCCCGCTACCTGCTACCTGCTTCCCTGACTGTGCTAATATGCGGACGTTCAAATATAACGTAAGCCAACATCTTGTTATCTTTCTTAAGCACTAGCATTTTAGCCCGACGTTGCCCGGGTGTTTGGAGGTGTATGTTGAGCAAAAAAAAAAAAAAAAAAGAAAACAGCGGTCAATTTTTAAACTTTGACCCCTATTATGACCCCTTAACATTTATTGTTTGGGGCTCAAATCAAGTTATTAAGTTAGATCCATGTTCAAGGAATCAATATCTAAAATTTCAAGTGTTTGGATCCAAAATTGGCGGAGGAGTTTGGTAGAGTTCTCAAAGGTAATATCGTTGAACTTTGACCCCTTAACAGCCAAATTTCTGGGCTGAAAACCGATCACATAGATTTTCCCAAATCTCAGTACCCTGTATATCAAATTTCGATTCTGTAAACTGACAATTGATAGAGTTATTGCGTAGGGAAATGTACACACACACGCAGACACACACGCAGACACACACAGACACGTTCACTTTTATATATATATATATATATATATATATATATATATATATATATATATATATATATATATATATATATGATGTTTTTAGAGATACAAAATTTAAATATTGCAATTAGGAAAGGAAGACTTTTATGATTCATGATTAAAAGTAAATTTGTATATATACAAATATATATATATATATATCTTCTCTCCAAAAAGGTGGGAATGAAGGGGAAGCAGGAGAGGAAAGAAAAAAAAATGGGGAGCCAGCTGACCGGTTTCGACCCTCGCTTCTCAAAGCTGTATCGAGGGAATTAATTTTAAAATAAAGAATGAAAGCGATTAAAATAGCGTTTTATTAAATTTACAGGGAATAAAAAAAAAAAAAAAAAAAAAGTGGGAAAACGATTAAAATAAAACGACGTTATGGACGAATACCCTAGAGATTAATCACGTTCAACCCCAGGAGGCATTCCCTTTGCTTGCAAAGAGAAGGTTTCCTGAGTCGAACGTGAATGGTCTCCAAGATCTTAAGATGGTATAATGAATGAGCACGACTAATAATGGTAAAAGAGTCCGTGCTAAAGTTTGCTGCACAAGACGGGTTTTTAAGCAAATGATCAGTAATTGAAGACCCGCGTTAAAGTACACCTATGAGGGAGAGAGCAATTCAACTATAGCCTTCCTTGATGTATTGGTAACAAAAACGCCATCTAGTTACCAAACATCTATATACCGTAAACCAACGTTTACAGGTTTGTACACTCGTTGGGATTCATTTTGTCCCAGAAAACGTAAGATAAATCTAATTTGGACCCTAACACATCGTGCCCTTATGATTTGTTCCAAATCAAAATTAGATGAGGAATTGAAAAGAATTACGGATACTCTATCCAAAAATGGGTACCCCCTTGATGTGATTAGGTCAACTATTCAAAAGAAATTGGCCGAATTCTCTCGAATGAAAGAGAATATAGTAGCCAAATGTCCAATTTATCTTCGTCTGCCTTGGTTAGGTAGAGTAAGTGAGAAATTTGCCAAACAAATAAGTTCAGCAGTTCATGGATGTTATTTTGCTGCCAATGTGCGTGTTGTTTTCTCTACGAGAACTTTATTTCCATCTTCTCGAAAAGACGTTTTACCCCCCCCCACCATAAAAGTAATGTTATTTACAATTTTAAATGTGGTTGCGGTGCCAACTACTTGGGTCGAACGACATTAACATTAGATGGAAGAATTCAACAACATGTACCCAGTAAAATTAGGAATGGAACCTACCGGGCAACTGATGTCGTTACTAACACATACGGGTCTTCAATTACTGATCATTTGCTTAAAAACCCGTCTTGTGCAGCAAACTTTAGCACGGACTCTTTTACCATTATTAGTCGTGCTCATTCATTATACCATCTTAAGATCTTGGAGACCATTCACGTTCGACTCAGGAAACCTTCTCTTTGCAAGCAAAGGGAATGCCTCCTGGGGTTGAACGTGATTAATCTCTAGGGTATTCGTCCATAACGTCGTTTTATTTTAATCGTTTTCCCACTTTTTTTTTTTTTTTAATTTTTTTTTTTTATTCCCTGTAAATTTAATAAAACGCTATTTTAATCGCTTTCATTCTTTATTTTAAAATTAATTCCCTCGATACAGCTTTGAGAAGCGAGGGTCGAAACCGGTCAGCTGGCTCCCCATTTTTTTTTTCTTTCCTCTCCTGCTTCCCCTTCATTCCCACCTTTTTGGAGAGAAGATATATATATATATATATTTGTATATATACAAATTTACTTTTAATCATGAATCATAAAAGTCTTCCTTTCCTAATTGCAATATTTAAATTTTGTATCTCTAAAAACATCATGAAATATTTGAAGACGAGATACAGTTCGAGTTTAATTAAGAAATTAAACTCTATTTTAAAAATTAAAAGTAAAATTAGATCGACGCAAGATAATATAACATTCTTACATTCTTGTGTCAATAATAATGTGTGTCCTTCGTTTATTTTATTTAAAATAAAAAAAGCGAATTTGCAACCTGGACAAAAAATCGAGAATGCGTTTATCCATAATTTTTTGGATAAACTAGCATTGAATTTAGAAAAATATAAGAGTGAAAATGTTCAATTATGGAAGGAAGTTGTGAGCACTCTTTCGTGTTTTGATAAAGTTCGCTTTGCACGATATGTTGTAATTTTACAAGAACGAGATATCAAAAAATTAGTTCTTAAATCAAATAACAAATTGCAACACTTAATATATAAAAAATTTGGGTGTACTACTAACCCAAATATTGGACGTAACGTACTGAATTTATCTTCCCATGACTTGTCACCTTCAGAATTAATGGTACTTGATCATGGGTTGGATTTTTGTATTCCGGTGCCCGGTGTCAAACGAGAAGAGGTGTTTTCGGAGTTTGAAATCCTAAATGCCCAAGCGGAGAGACTTGCACCAGTCTCTGAAACTAAAACTATGGATCTCAAGGCAAAATTGAATGACCTTGCTCACAGTTATGCCAGTACACCAGTGTCGCATTCTGAGTTTAAATGGCGCAAGGAGCATTTGGCTGTTATGAAAACTCTGCGACAAGACCCATCATTAGTTATTACTAGACCAGATAAAGGGTCAGGGGTGGTTATATTGAACCATCATGAGTATGTTGACAAAATGTCGATAATACTAGATGATAAAGACAAATTTGAAAAATTGGGCCCTGTCGCAACTCATGATTCAACCGCCTCCTTGGAAACCAAATTTCAAAAGAAACTGGTCAAGTGGGTCAAAAATGGTGTACTTCCGAAGAACGTATCTAGTGAGATAAGACCCTCTGGATCTATCCGCCCAAGGCTATATGGTCTCCCTAAAACCCATAAAGCGGATATCCCATTAAGGCCCATTCTCTCCATGGTAGGGTCATCGCAACACAAGGTCTCAAAATGGATCTTTGACATTTTACAACCTGTTTCACAATATTATAGTAAATATTGTCTTAAAGATTCATTTTATTTTGCTGATTTTATTAAAAAGTCTAAGATTGTTAATAGATTTATGTGCTCCTATGATATTAGCAACCTTTTTACTTGTGTCCCTGTTTTGGAAACTATAGATATTTGTGCAGATTTTCTATATCGTGGCCGGATATCACCGCCTCCTATTCCTGAACACATCTTTATTGAACTTATGAAACTTGCCACTACATCTGTGGAATTTAGTTTCAACAATATTATGTACCGGCAAAAAGATGGTGTTGCCATGGGGTCAGTACTTGGACCGACCATGGCAAATATTTTTGTTGGGTTCCATGAAGAGCGCTTATTATCTGGACCCATAAAGCCATTGGTGTACTTCCGATATGTTGATGACACATTCTGTTTATTTAATAACCAAACGGAAGCTAACACCTTTTTCTCCTTACTCAATGGAATGCATCCCGCGTTAAAGTACACCTATGAGGGAGAGAGCAATTCAACTATAGCCTTCCTTGATGTATTGGTAACAAAAACGCCATCTAGTTACCAAACATCTATATACCGTAAACCAACGTTTACAGGTTTGTACACTCGTTGGGATTCATTTTGTCCCAGAAAACGTAAGATAAATCTAATTTGGACCCTAACACATCGTGCCCTTATGATTTGTTCCAAATCAAAATTAGATGAGGAATTGAAAAGAATTACGGATACTCTATCCAAAAATGGGTACCCCCTTGATGTGATTAGGTCAACTATTCAAAAGAAATTGGCCGAATTCTCTCGAATGAAAGAGAATATAGTAGCCAAATGTCCAATTTATCTTCGTCTGCCTTGGTTAGGTAGAGTAAGTGAGAAATTTGCCAAACAAATAAGTTCAGCAGTTCATGGATGTTATTTTGCTGCCAATGTGCGTGTTGTTTTCTCTACGAGAACTTTATTTCCATCTTCTCGAAAAGACGTTTTACCCCCCCACCATAAAAGTAATGTTATTTACAATTTTAAATGTGGTTGCGGTGCCAACTACTTGGGTCGAACGACATTAACATTAGATGGAAGAATTCAACAACATGTACCCAGTAAAATTAGGAATGGAACCTACCGGGCAACTGATGTCGTTACTAACACATACGGGTCTTCAATTACTGATCATTTGCTTAAAAACCCGTCTTGTGCAGCAAACTTTAGCACGGACTCTTTTACCATTATTAGTCGTGCTCATTCATTATACCATCTTAAGATCTTGGAGACCATTCACGTTCGACTCAGGAAACCTTCTCTTTGCAAGCAAAGGGAATGCCTCCTGGGGTTGAACGTGATTAATCTCTAGGGTATTCGTCCATAACGTCGTTTTATTTTAATCGTTTTCCCACTTTTTTTTTTTTTTTTAATTTTTTTTTTTATTCCCTGTAAATTTAATAAAACGCTATTTTAATCGCTTTCATTCTTTATTTTAAAATTAATTCCCTCGATACAGCTTTGAGAAGCGAGGGTCGAAACCGGTCAGCTGGCTCCCCATTTTTTTTTTCTTTCCTCTCCTGCTTCCCCTTCATTCCCACCTTTTTGGAGAGAAGATATATATATATATATATATTTGTATATATACAAATTTACTTTTAATCATGAATCATAAAAGTCTTCCTTTCCTAATTGCAATATATATATATATATATATAGATGACCAAATTAGATATATGCCTTGTTTGGAGTGAAGGTGAGTAAAAACAAAATCAAATAATATTTAAAAAACTACATCGAATGGATACCATAATACTTAGTCCGCTGCACATTAGCATAGCAAAAATTCATACAAAATATCGTCTGGGTCGACAAGTAGCTTAGAAGAAAACATAACACGTACAGACAGACTACAAGAAATATAGATGAAAGAGGACAACGTATGTGAAAATAAGAAAATTTGATCAATACAGACAAAATACTCGTAAAAGAAAGAAAGAAAGACCAAAGTGTGAGGGGGGGGGGAGAAAGAGGAGGGCGCTGGTGTTAGGGAGAAATTAAAACAGTGAAAGTGGTGGAGGTTCATGACATGTCCATCGCATAATATAAACAGAGACGCCATGTTTTTTTGAACTTGACATGTATAAAAACAAAAACGTCATCCCCGCGACCCAAATTTCCACCGGAAGTGCTTGTATTCGCGTATCTGCGTGCGTAGCGCTGCAACTATTTCTCTAATAAACTTGCGAACAGTTTAGATGCATACAGCCTCCTTTTCAGCTATCAAGTAAACAATAGGATAGACTAGATTCTTAATTTTGGTACTGCAACCAATTTAGGAAAAGGAAAACTTCGAAATAACACTAGTTTCTACCGGCATTGTTTGCAGCCGCTTGAACTTCTCCCTGCAACTGGACGGGAGCAATGTCGTTTCAGAGTCATATAAATTAGCATCAAACTAGTAGATTCTTAATTTTGAGGCATCCTTTCTCTCTCTCTCTCTCTCTCTCTCTCTCTCTCTCTCTCTCATATATATATAATTATTTACTATAATAATTGTTATATATATACATATACAGAGAAATAAAAAGGAACAAATCGAGTTATGTGTTCATCAACGTTTCGTCTTTATTTCGAAACTTGCCTCCCCACGAGACGGAGTTGGACACAAGGTCAGTTTTATAATGTGGGGAAAAATCCACCTCTCCAAAAAGGGGCACTCTGGATAGGAACAAAAATTAAAATTGTCTAAGTCATGAAAGATTTCTCCTCCACTGACCGAGGACAGAGAAGATGAAGTGCAGCATCAGAACAGATACTACACTTTGAGATATTAAATCTTTTATTCATGTTAAAAAATACAGTCAAAATTAACGAAGAACAAAAAACTTAGGCACATGGCCAACTCAAAAGGGAGGATTTTGGGGGTCGTTGGTCATCCTTGTCACTCCAGAACTAAACAAAGTCAAAAGTTTCTCCCAGCTGGTATCTTCTTTCACCATAATACCGCATTCACCCTTTCATATTGGGGGACGTCCTAGTAACTCCCAATTTTTTAAACATTTTTTATTGACGTGTAAATACAAAAAAGATAACAATAAAATGGTAACAATAATTCATTTGTGTCGAGGGCGGGGGAAGAAAAAACAAAAGGTGATTAGTAGGACCCTCCCAACCCCGTCTAGTTGATAGACTGCCCGTTCCACTAGGTTTGTAAAAGGAACCTCGCTTCTGCGGGTCAGTCTCTAGGTGGGGATGCCCTCTAGATGGGGGTGAATGGAGAAAAGAAAATTTTTTTGGGTAAGGGATGGAGGTTAGTTTGTATTTCTTTTTCTCCAAGATGGGTAAAATTTAGAGGAAGGGGTGAGAACAAAAATTGCAGGTAAGAGGGGATGGGGATCTTGGAGGCTTCCTAATCGGGGAGGGATGGAACACACACTCAGCTAGCTGAGAGACTACTTGTTAAATTTTACTTTACAGAACTGCGCGTTCCACACCTAGGCGGGGAACACGTATTCAAATTTGGCTCCTCTTCGTACACACAGACTTGCCACATGTATCCATCTTCTGTCAAATGCCGCGCGATGCAGCCTTCTTCTATCACATCTGATCTTCACCCGTAGTTGGTGTTTAAAGAAAGCGATCAGATCTTGATCAGAAAAAGACAACACCCCCCGGCAACCTTGCAGACGCGACGTCCAAATCACCATTCTCGCCACGGCCAGGATCGTAACGTAGACCATTTGTCTTTCCCGGTCCCACGGCGGCCTCACGTTGTCCACAACATTGGATACAGTAATTGGGCGAGGATGCTCAGGATCGATGCGAGCCGTCACCCCACTGACATACGACCAGTACTGGCGGAGTTCACGGCAATCGAAGAAAGCGTGATCCGTAGTTTCCACGGCCGTTGTCCCACAACGGGGACAATCAGGCGACTCCAGAAACCCAGAACTGCATTGTATGTTGTTGAGTGGAAGTGCATTTCGGGCCAATCGCCAGGTCAGAGAGAACTCCGAATTGTTCAGATGACTCGAACCTGGCGCCCAGCCCCACGTGGAGCGGATCTCACTCTGCTGCCACCCCAAATGCGCGCATAGCGGGTCGTCAGCGGCCCCCTTCACTAGATCCCTGTGGAGTTCCCTACGGGTAGCAGTCACAAGGTCACTGGACCTTGGTAGTCGTTTTAGCGCGGCTCGGCACTCTTTCATGTAGGCAGATTCTCCCCGCGGCCTGCGACGGCTCTCGATGGAAGGGTCAAGAACGAGGTCGGGGAAGGCGGCAGTAACCACGGGGTGCCACGGTTGGTCCTCCTGCATATAGTGGCTCAGGAAGGCCAGCCTCTCAGCATCTCGATGACACTTCAAGTCCGGCATTCCCAAGCCTCCCTCACACGGACGTTGAATACAGACCTGTCTGCTCACCCAGTGTCTTCCTCTGTCCCAAAGGAGCGAGGACAAGAGTTCGACAAGAGCTTTTAGGTGTTGTGTAGGCAGGGGAAGTACGGCCAGTCGGTAAAGGATGAGAGGAAAGACGTAAGTGGCGCACGCCTCAGCTCTACCCTTTAAGGAAAGTTTCCTAGGAAGCCACGAATTGACTGCAGCCTCCACCTTTGACCGTACCTCCAACCAATTCTTGTCAAGCTGGAGACCCGGTCCAAACCACACGCCGAGGATCCGGACCGGGCCATCTGTCCAGCTGAAGGGCGCAGGGAGGTTTGCGTTGCCACTCCATGCGCCCAACCGCAGTCCTACCGACTTGTTGCGGTTTATCTTGGCCCCTGTGATTCTTTCGTACTGTGTGAGTGCCTCCGACACGATCTCAATGTCTCTGAAGCCCGACGCGAAGATCGTGACATCATCGGCGAACGCGGATACCTTGGCAGCTGAGCCGCCAGGCAGAGCCATTCCGCGCAGGGCCGAATTTGCCTCCCCATGTCTCAGCTTGCGGAGAAGAGGCTCCAAAGCCAGGACATAAAGCAGGGGCGACAGCGGACAACCCTGACGAACCGACCGAGAGATAACAAAGGGTTTCGAGCGCTTTCCGTTCACTTGCACGACAGCCATGGGCTGTCGATACATTATGGAGATCCACTTGCAAAAGTCCGGTTTAAAACCGGCGGCCTCTAAGACAGATGCCAGGAAACGATGGTCGACCCTATCGAAAGCTTTGGACTGATCTAAGTTTATCAGCGCGGCTTCCGTGTCGTCATCTATTCCCCCCTCTAGGATCGTGCGGATCAGGTGCAAGTTGTTCTGAATCGATCTCCCCTTCACAGCGTAGTTCTGTTCCGGTTCAACCAACTCGTCGATAACAACCTGCAGCCGATTCGACAGGACCTTGGCCAAAATCTTCAACTCTGTGTTTAGCAGAGTTATGGGCCTGTAGTCGTCTTTGATCTTGGCACGAAAGATTCAATCCTCGGCTAGGGAAAGGTGCTAGTCTAGCCGCACTGATTAAATGTACGTACGGGCAATCTAATGGCTACTTTGGTTGGGGCATGGTTTTTAACGTCGGCTTATCATAATAATTTTTAAAATTTTCGATTACTTTTTTATTGTGTTTCAAAGAATATAGTTTAAAGTTAATTTCTCCAAGAAAAAAAAAAGTGTTTGAAATAAAAAAATGCATGGAATAATTTTATCTCAAATCTGAAAAAACCCTACATTTCACGTAAAAATTCATTATGACAAAGAACTCTGGCGGCAAAATTCAAATATGTATGGAAGGACAAATTAAACATAATTTATTTCTTTATTTAACATCATTCCCGCATAACGAGCGACTTTTTTTTTTTTTGAGTCGCAGAACCCTCTTCCTTTATTTAAAAATGCATAAAAGTTAATTGAATTCATTAATTATACTACTGACAATTTATTCATTAAAAAAAAGTTAGCACCATTATTTATTAATATTAATATAGAATTACAATTGGTTAAGAAAACAATTTATCATTATTGAAAAAATTACACACTAAAAAAATACAAACCTACGTTAAAATTTATCAGAATGTTTACGTGAAATTTAAAGTTGATAAACATAAACAGGCGGGTAGTTGAAGAGAGGAGGAGGGTGGGGAAAACAGACTGGTTTTATTTTCAAATCTGTGCATCCGTACTTACCAACATGGAACGTTCGTATATTTTTACCATTTTTTAATTAAATTATTTTCCTATGTCTCTGTTTTTCAATTTAATTTTTTTAAACTTTATTTTCCAAGATTATATAAACATCATTTTACGTTGATGATTATACGTTCATGCGTGCAATGAAAATATTAGAATCTTACATGTAAAGATTACGTTAAAAATGTAAGCGTAAAAAAAAGTAGAAACAATTTTTGCAATTATAATTTTTTGTGTGAAAATATTAAATAAACAATGCTTAGTTCAGTGATAATATTGGTAGTTCGAGAGATTAATTTTTCTCTGGGTTATATCGATCTCGTTAATACAGATTTTAGAGACTTTTCTCGTAATGCTCCTGTAATTTTTTTCATTGTTACAAATTAGGATGCTTTATTTACATAAAAAAAAGCAAAAATAAATTCTTGCGTTTTTTATTTACTACTGAAAACCATAACTTTAGTAAAGGTATTTTTTGTTAAAACAAAATAATAAGATATGAATAAAAATAATTAGTTCATTATATTACGCAATCATTATTTGATAAATACTGAAGATTTCATTAAAATTGATTAATTTCCTGATTTTTTTGTGAATTTTTAAGTAAAGCGAGGGGTCAAAATGTTTATACATTTTCAGCATTGGCATTCATTTTGCCCGTACCTAATATATATATATATATATATATATATATATATATATATACTCGTTATTTGTTTTTACATAAGAAGTAACATATTGCTGCACAATCATGAGCATGTTTCGGTCAGCTAGTAACCAGTAATTAGAAACCTCTTGTGGCGATACAGCTTATACGAAAGCAAAGTTTGTAATGAAAATATTAGGTTTTCTTCTGACCGAAACATGCTCATGACTGTATAGCAACATATTACTGCTTATGTAAAAACAAATAAAGAGTATCTGTCTGTTCTACTTCCTTATTGAGCACTCCTATATTAACTAGTTCATTATATTCCGCGATCATTATTTGATAAATACTGAAAATTTCATTAAAATTGGTTAATTTCCTGATTTTTGGTGAATTTTTAAGTAAAAGGAGGTGTCAAAATGTTTATACATTTTGAGCATCGGCATTCATTTTGCACGTACCTAATAAATTGTGATACAACAAAACATATATTGTTGATGAGGAGATGATGTTCCAAAATGAAACCTTTTATCAATTATTGTCAATAATTATTGTCAATAATTATTGTCAATAATTATTGTCAATTTTAATTAAAATGAACACCGTTTTCTGAAACGATATATTTTTCCTTATGAAACTGATTGATACTTCACAATTGTTAATTTTTAATAATCATTATATATATATATATATATATATATATATATATATATATATATATATATATATATATATGTATGTATATATAATATATAATATATGTATGTATGTATGTATGAATGTATATATAATATATGTATGTATGTATGTATATATAATATATAATATATAATATATTATTGTCAGGTCATGTCATATGCTACTGGTACCATGTAACCCAGTACTACCTGCCTCGTGGTCGGGTCACCGGCGACTAAACTGGTTCCCCCACCAGACTTGTTTGGTGAGGAGGGTGGCTAGTCTCCCTGGAGGATTAAAAACAAGACCTTCCAAAGGGCGAATGAACTCTTTTTCTGGGTCAACGGCCAACTAGCACCGTGTATATTTGTGTGTGTGTATATGTGTATTGGGGTGGAGAGGGTTCCCGTAAGCCGTGGTGAAGGCAACCTTTCTAGGAGAAGCAAATCTCTGATTAAAAAAAAACATAAAGCGGGAGACCAGTACCCGCATTAAGCTGGTCTGCAGTTTAATTTGTTGCTGGCTATCTTGCTCTTGCTTGTTGCTGGATCTCAACATTTTGAACCGAGAGAGAGACTTAGCTGTCGTACAAAGCTAAGACTCTGTAACATCATATTTGTATAGATACTCCCTCAGGGCTCATGGATTTTAAATGTCTGAGGGAGTGGCACTCATCTGACAAGACGTTGCAATCATCATATATACATATATATATATATATATATATATATATATATATATATATATATATATATATATATAAGAGCAAACAGTTAATAAAACATGTTAAAAAACCCTCTGAAAAATAGTTAAAAACATATTTAATCTGAAAAGGAAACACTTGATAAGTGGATAGTCCTTAATCCGCGGAGTTTCGAAGAAATACTTTCCTTCTCATCAGAGGGTAGGCATTAGCAAAATGTGGGATCGGATTTTGCATACAAAAGTATTTGATGAAACTGCAAGGAAGTCAAAGATCTTACTTGATAACAAAAAGTGAAGCAGAGGGAATATGGTGAAGAAAAAGGTGATTACACATGAATGGATAGTCTGGTGAAGGTAAATTATCCAATGACGGCAAAATCCAAAAATATTAATCCAAGAAAATTAATTGAATTTCCAATCGCAAAAGTAAAATCCAAGGAAATCACGTAATTGGAAGATGGTCCAAAATAATGCAAAAGGCCGAAATCCATGGAATAATTCACAAATATGTACAAGGAAAAGGGGAAAAATTCCAATAATATTAATAAAAGAAAAATGAAAAAAATTATATATATATATATATATATATATATATATATATAATTTCTGTGTATGTGTATGTGTGTATGCATATAAATGACAAAAGTCTATATTCCAAATTTCAAGGTGTTGCCATTTACCGTTTCTTTCTTTCGGCATGTTAAAATATCCAATTCTTGACATAACCTGTTTCGTAGCGTAGAACCATTCATGTGATTATTATATCAATTTTGAAATTAATTCCACCCTTAACTGATCAGAAAAATAAGAAACTTATCAAGTTTAAAAGAAAATAAAGTAATACAGCTATACTTACAAAATCCGAAAATCGAAAGAGAAGTTGCAATAGCGTCTTCTTTTAGTTACGCCATCTTTGAATTTTAATGTAGAGTCACCACCGCCAAATTTACGTATTAATTACTTGTATTCATATTGTTATAAATAATATGAAAATATCTTACGTAATATTTTATTAGTTTATATTTATAATTAATCTATATTTATTTACTTACAACGTAATACGAAATAGGTGCTGTCAAGAATTGAACATTTCATCATACTAAAAAAAAAATAAACGGTAAGATGGATAACATCGTGAAATTTGGGATATAGACGTTTATCATTTATTTGTATACGCTCTATAGTTACATCGAGCTTCATAACTTAGACTATTGGTGGTAATAAAAGGTGAAATACAGGTGAACAAGTGAAGCATGCAAGGTCCCCCGTGAGTGCACAGTCAACGAGGCATAAAAAATGACTAAGTTCAGCATTTGCCCCCCCACCCTTCTCAAAATTAAACAAACTGTGCAGTTTTAAGCCTTAACATATGTAAATTTGAGTTGTGCACCATGCAAAAAAACAAAAAGAACAAAAAGAAAGGACTAAGTCCATCATTTGCCCCACCCCCATTTAAACCCACCCCCAAATCCTCAAAGCCTTAACATATTTAAATTTGAGTTCAGCACCATGCAAAACTGCCAAAAGTCATACACAGAAAATTTTAGAGAAATATGGCAAAAATAGTCCCAAAATGGAAGGGTTTTATTAACCCTAAAAGAGCCCCCGAGGAACGCACAAGAGTTACCGCGAAGTAAAGACTAACAAAATTATGTAGAAATCAGTTAGTTAAAACTTTTAAGAAAGTTTTATAAACATCCAAGGTATTAATTTTTTTAATAAGCACAGAAGTGTAAATTTTAGTCATTTTAATCTGAAAGGCACCTCTAGGGGGACAACCGTAGTTTTCCCGGAAAATCTGTTCTGTTACTTTTTTACTCATATCATGCTTAATGTTTGTGCAAAATTTCAAAAAATGCCAAGGCGTAGTTATTGAGAAAAGAGCAGACAGACGAACGGACAAGGGTGAATTTACAGGTCCATCATCCTTTTGTCGGGGGACCAATAAGTATATTTTCCCATATATATATATATATATATATATATATATATATATATATATATATATATATATATATATATATATATAGTAAGTTATAAAATATATATGACGATTAAGCTACACTGAATATTCCGCGTTTCATCCACTCTAGGATTCTTCAGGCTTAATGTTATAACTTACTAATTAGCTCTACCTACGTATTGAGCACTGTTGAAGTAAATACTTAAAGTTTACGCATAAATTTATACTTTCGTATATTAATTTTATGTGAGTAAATGAAGTATATATATATATATATATATATATATATATATATATATATATAATCTTGTTGATTTTTTAAACGATAAATACGGTTAAGTAGCGTCTTCGTTTCGAAAATAGTTTTACTTAGAAAATCGCCTATATTTTTCTTTGGACATAGATATATAATATTTTTATTTGATTTTCTATTATATATATATATATATATATATATATATATATATATATATATATATATATATATATATATGCGTGCATGTTTGTAACATTTTTACCTTTGTCTATTTTTAATATCTATTGTATTTGAGCTCGTCTGATTAAAGTGTCCAAGTTCAGCAGGAACAAACGGAAGTTTCCCATAGTTACCGCCGCTTAAAAGTAAATTCCTCTTCTATCTGTCAAAAACAAACAAAAGCAAAACCAAAACAAAAGAAAAATTGCTTTTATCACTTCAGAAAGGATTGACATAAAAGGTAAGATGGACGCGCAACTTTGCAAATGCGAAAACACAGAGAGAGAGAGAGAGAGAGAGAGAGAGAGAGAGAGAGAGAGGAGGGGGAAGAGAGAGAGAGTGAGAGAGAGAGGGGGAAGAGAGAGAGGGGGGAAGAGAGAGAGAGAGAGAGAGAGTGAGAGTGAAAGTGAGAGAGAGAGAGAGGGGTGGAAGAGAGAGAGAGAGAGAGAGAGAGAGAGAGAGAGAGAGAGAGAGAGAGAGAGATGTGGTAGACGAAGAGGGAGGAAATAGGCGAATGGGTGAAAGAGAGAGAAACAAGAAGAAACAATTGAGAGGAAGGTAGGTAGTTAAAGAGAAGAAAAGAAGAAAAAGGCGAAACTAGTGAAAGAGAAGAGGTAGATAGTTAGATAAAGAAAGAGAGAGAGATATAGTAAGAGAGAGAGAGAGAGAGGGAGGAGGAGGGGAAGCTAAAAATAAAAAAAACACGAAAAAAAGAGAAAGGAAGACATAGGCAGAAAGAGAACGGGGAGTGAGTGAGAGAGAGTGAGAGAGAGAAAGTGAGAGTGAGAGAGAGAGTGAGAGAAAAAGAGAGAAAGAAAAAAAAGATAGATTGATAGATAGATAGATAGATAGAGAGAAAGAGAGAGAGAAAAAGAGAGAAAAAAAAGATAGATTGATAGATAGATAGATAGATAGATAGATAGAGAGAGAGAGAGAGAGAGAGAGAAAGAGAGAGAGAGAGAGAGAGAGAGGGAGAGAGAATGAATAAATTAAAGAAAAATGCTAATGAATAATAAAATGAAACAAACCCAAGAAAGAATAAAAACGAGTGGGATTTTGTGTATCTGTTGCTAAGCAACGTAAAAACACCTTTCGGTTTCTGGCCGTTACATCCATTAATCACCTACCCTCCACATGATTAACTTCATTCACTCACCTGTTATGGGCCGTTGCGATAAACGCCACTCCTCCCTTATACAGCACATCGATTATAACGAAAAAGCGCGTTGCACCAAAATAAGATAATAGTCCATGTGTAACAATTACACGCACGCACGCACACACACACAAACACACACAAACACACACACACAAATCCATATATGTAATCCGGTTATAACTCTCTTATATTCGGGTTACACGTATAGCCTGGTTTCTTATATTAGGGTTACACTATACATTAACACAGGTTCTAATTTGGTACCAGAGGAAATCTCTCTTATATGCGTTTTTCTAATACTCGGATCTCTTATATACGGGCTACATTATATATATATATATATATATATATATATATATATATATATATATATATATATATATATATATATATATACCTGCTGTACCCTGCCACGCGTTGCTGTGGCTCAATTTGGTGTAATGGAAAATTCTAATAAAAAGAGAAAATGCATGTTTCTTATATTCTTAGTACAGCAATCCCCTCCAAAAAGTTAAAAAGAAAAGGCGAAAATGAAAAAAAAAAATGGTACTTTTGCAGAATTGGATCCTGATCCTCGGGATTACCGGCAATCATGGCTTGGGCTCGACCAACAATCAGTGGATAAAGCAAAAATGTTGAAACGCTAAATGTTTTTTTTTTTTTCTGTATACAAAAATGTGAGTTAGTAATCAATATTTGAGTGATATGGGGGGGGGCGCACGATACACAGATTCGAAAAAGTTGTCTAAAAACAAATAAATTAAAGCAATTGTAAGGTAAGTTACGTTTCTACCTAACTGGATAATTGTTTAGTGTTTTTATGTAATGTAAAATGTTTAATCGGCTCGAAAAACAGAAATGGTTGCAGACTCTGTTGAATACGTTAAGTTTGGGAAAGTAAGTTGAAAATAAAAACTATACAATACAGTGTCAAAAACCCACCGAATATATGTTACCATGACATAGGCTGACATAATCGGTGGGTTTGTGACAGTATTTTGTATAGTTTTTTTAGTTTTAACTCACTTTCTCAAACTTAACGTAATCAACAGTGTCCGCCACCATTTGTATCATTCAAATACA
>NC_136521.1:47474937-47514937 GCF_053919585.1 Euprymna scolopes
GTGTGCAGTAATCAATGGGATAGTATCCTAGTAATCGTTAGTATTGGAGATTTGATAAAGTGTCTTACTTAAGAGGGCGGTTCATCAGGAATTTGTTTATGTTGGACTTGATTACATCCAGGTTGTAGTCAGGTGGGAAACAGACAAACGGAAGAGAGTTTCACAGGCGTTCACTTCTAAAAAAGAAGCTTTGTTCATGGGATCTACGTATTAGTTTTGCCACTCGATTTCGGTTTTGCACCCAATCAAGGCAGGAAAGTGTACTCTTAGGAGCTTCCGCCCACGTTATAGTCAGCTGAGAAGCAGCCTCACAATATTGTGTTCTACAGACCTTAATTTTTACAGACAGATAGGGAGTAAAAGAAAATAAGTTTTTACAGGAACGTGTTAACTCAAAGCATTTTCAACTAATAAAAATGGTTTCAAACCTTAAAGTTACACGTCTGTATGAAAGTTTTTAAGTGCGAACTCCTGTAAGACTTTGTCAACAATATCAGTTTTCTCCAGGATTCTCAAGCCGACTGCAGAACCGAAGGATCTTAATTATTAACCATGCCCACTCATGCTTTTGGCCGGAGGAGGTTGGAAGTGAAATAGACTCAATGACTCACATACCAGCCTTCTTCACCTCGCGCGCACATTCTTACACACTAGCGACTGTTAGGCGAACAGAAACGAATTGCTACTCACAGTCATGCATGCACTTGTCGCGGTATCAGTTCAACCTCGCGGTTGTTTACACGCACACCATTTTTTTTTTTACAAACATAGCCATTAAGCCACGCCTTCAAAACATGGATAGACAGGAAATTATGCAACTTTCCTTTAGTTTTAGATACAGATTGGCAATAAGGGAATTCAATGGTAGTTGTTGTAGCTAGACGTTGCAAAAAGTTTGAATATTCTCGTCTCATTCTCTTTTCATCCCCAAAGATACGCTGCTGCTACTCGCCTTTCTCGTTTCTTCTTTATTTATATCATCTATTTATTTATTCGCATCACTTTTATCGGCATTTCTGGGAAATCTAACAGTGTTCCATGCTATCCTTCACAGTCCAATTGATCATCAATGGATTATCTACTTTTTTTTGTTGTTTTACAATTTCGTGTGCCGTCTACCACCCTCCATCCGATTTATCTCCCTGGGGATTTTCACAATAAAGAACTGAAAATGAAGTGATTCGTCCATGTTCAAATCGATTTTCGATAAAATGATTGCATTATGTCCTTTGATCTCTTTATTTCGCTGCCATTTTCTCCCTCTCTCACTTTCTCTCTCTCTGTATATCTCAATTTTCTCCAGCCTCTCTCTCTTAACCTCTCTCTCTGTCTGTCCCTCGTTCACTCTCTCTCTTTCTCTCTCTCTGTATATCTCAATTTTCTCCAACCTCTCTCTCTTACCCTCTCTTTCTGTCTCTCCCTCTCTCTCTCTCTGTATATCTCAATTTTCTCCAGCCTCTCTCTTACCCTCTCTCTCTCTCTGTCTCTCCCTCTCTCACTTTCTCTCTCTGTATATCTCAATTTTCTCCAGCCTCTCTCTTACCCTCTCTCTGTATATCTCAATTTTCTCCAGCCTCTCTCTTACCCTCTCTCTCTCTCTGTCTCTCCCTCTCTCACTTTCTCTCTCTGTGTATATATCAATTTTCTCCACCCTCTCTCTTACCCTCTCTCTCTGTCTGTCCCTCGCTCACTCTCTCTCTCTCTCTCTATATATATATATATATATATATATATATATTTGTTAAAACTGGTAATTAATAAAAACCTGAAAAGAGTGTTCAATACTATTGCAGAGCAAATATGTGTTTTATTTTTTTTATTACCATTTTATCTGTTTGGTTACATATGTTTAGGAAGTTGGGCCATGTTTACGACCCAACAGCCTCGTCAGACCTTACAGAAATTGTTGTTAGTATTAGGAAGAAGTGTTTTAGAAGAAATATGAAAAAAAGGGGAGGTTGGGGTAGGAGATAATAAGTGGAAGGGAGACGGGTATTAACAATATTTCAGTTTTTCAGGTTAAAATTAGATTGTATTGTGTGTGTGGGAGTAGTAGATTCAGGTAGGCGTGGATGGACATATATGGGTATAAGAAGGGGGAGGTGGAGAGAGGATGGTAAAGAAAAAAGAGAGGGGGAAGGGGAGGAGGGGGGAGTTTCAATTTTTAGGTTTTAAATTTTAACTGCTTTTTGCTTGTTCAGCAAGGTATATTAAGTAGATGAGAGAGAGAGAGAGAGAGAGAGAGAGAGATAGATAGAGGGAAAGGGTTAGTGTAGATGTCATGTTTTTAACAAGTACAGGGTTCCATTTAAAATTTTCGTAGTCGCTATAAGTCAACTTGTTCATTTCAGCTTACAATGGGTTGTTTTTTTTAAGAATTAATACATACGCCAACGCACGCGAAAAACGCATACATATACATACATATGTACATTTCTACACATCCATATACAAACATACGCACACACACCTATACATAGACAACGTATATGCAGGCATACATGGATCCATATGCAGACATACACACGCATACACACAACTCTTATAGACATATACATACTCACATATATACATAGACATACACATACACACACACACACACACATATATATATATATATATATATCAACCCACCTATATACACATACGTGAAGATATAGATCTCCAGTAAGAAGTAGATGTACATATACATACATACATATATACTTATACACACGCATGTACCCATATACACGTATATAAAATTACATAAATATATATATATATATTTATAAAAATACAAATATACATATATATATATATATATATATATATATACATACATACACAAACATGAATATATTTATACCAAGTAAATAAAGTAAAGTTAGGATAAATAGATAATAAATAAATAAGTAAATATATGGGTGTAGTTAATAGTGCGAGGTTAGGTAGACGCATCATTAAGTTCATACATATATATATAGGGTGGGCTTCTGACATGTTGCTTTTGGTACATATATATATATAAAGTAAAGTTAGGATAAATAAATAATAATAAATAAATAAATAAGCAAATACATATGTGTAGTTAATAATGCGAGGTTAGGTAGACGCATCGTTAAGTTCATATATATATATATATATATATATATATATATATATATATATATATATATATATGTGTATATGGGGTGGGCTTCTTACATTGTGCTTTGGGCATACATATACATATATATACATATAGACATACATGTATACATTTATACCAAGTAAATAAAGTAAAGTTAGGATAAATAAATAAATAATAAATAAGTAAATACATGGGTGTAGTTAATAAAGACGCATTGTTAAGTTCATATATACATGGGGCGTGATTCTAGTGCTTTGGGCAGTGGTTATGTTTAACTTTATTTTTAGTGTTAAATGATTTGCTGATACAGGCATATACATACATATAAACACATATATGCATATAAACTCAGATACAGCTGTACCCGTATACACACGTCCAGCCATGCATATCCATAGATGCATATATATATATATATATATATATATATATATATATATATATATATATATATATATATATAGGCATTAACCCCCAGATGTATGCAAACACATACACGTGCACATAGATATAGATATACCAATATACATTCATGCATATACACACAACCCATGAGCATATACATTCATACACGCGCACATAGAAACATATACATAAGCACACACAAGGAAATATATATATGATTGTTGAGCTGGATTAAATCCGACGATATGAAATAAAATGGAGGTGGAAGGACCTGGATACTCAACGTTTCGCCCGATTTATGCGGGCTTCTTCAAGAGGGATGGTCATTGACGAGAGAGTCGGAGGATTGGGGCTATATATTATGATGGGGGAGAGCAACGTGTTTTCCTTATGTAAATTAGATGTCATATATACATGTATATACATTTTATGAGAGAAGAACTAATTAGAGTAAACTAGTGTAGTGGATTACGTCTAAAAGATAAAATATCGTAGAGATTAAAAATTGTGTTTGGAAATATAGCGGTGATAGATTAAATAAATAAAATGACACGAGATTACGAAAGAATTTTTTTTTTTTTTTTTTAAATTAGAAATAATTGAATTGGGATAAAATAGCGCAGTAACTTAAAAGATGGTATCTAAAAATAAGAATAGGAGGTGATAAAATGGAGTCTAAAAATAGATAATGATAAAATACAGTAAATAAGTAAAATAAAAATAAAATTAAGTGAAATTATGAATTTTTTTTTTTTTTCCGCGTTTAACCGGTGTCTAAGTTGTTTTCTTTGATAATTATTTTCGACAGAAAGGGAGCAACGTGGAAAAAACCTTTTCTTTGCTTAATTATTTTGCTGGAATGGGAGATTATAGCTGACTCAATTAAACGTCGTGTGGATCTGTTATGTATGTGTTTAAGGTAAGTTGCTTTGTTAAAATCAAAATGGTGGTCGTTTTCCATGATGTGACAAAATATGGCGTTGAGTGTATTGTTGTTTTTTACATCTCTTTTGTGTTCATATATTCTTTTATTTAAATTACGTTGAATTTCTCCTACGTATATTTTTCCACAATCAAGGCAGGGTATGGAATATATTCCGGCTTTGGTGTTAATGTTGGTGTTAGTTATAATTTTACGTGTTAGATCCCTAATTGTTAAAGAGTTTAGTTTTGTTATTTGAATGCCTGTCTTATTTAGGTTCTTATATATTGTGTCGTTGTTTTTATTAGTTGGTAATGTTAATTGTCTGTTGTGTATCTGGCTATTTAAGGAATGGTCTCGGTTTCGGTTATGGTAAATGTTTAGTGCTTTTCTTTTTGTATTTGCCAAAAAATTTTGAGGGTATTGCAAGTTCATGAATGTACGTTCGATATACTCAAATTCTTCCACGATGTATTCTTCACTACATATTCTCAGGGCCCTAAGAAAAAATCCTATTAGAATACCTCTTTTTACTTTATCATCGTGATGAGAGTAAAAGTGTATGTAATCATTTTTATTCGTGACTTTCCGATGGACTTTAAAACTTAGATGATCATTGTTATTTATGATGTTGATGTCCAGAAAAGGTATGGAGTTGTTATTTTCTCTTTCATACGTATAGTTAATAGTGGGTTCAATCTTGTTTAATTTATCAGTGATATTCTCTATTTTGGAAGATATAGGGAGAAAAATTAAAATATCATCAATATATCTATAGTAGGAGGTACCCTTGGGCAATTTATATTTCATGGGTCCGGTTTCGATGAATTCTAAAAATAGACATGCCAAAACCCCACTTAGAGAGTTACCCATGGGCAGTCCAAATTTTTGTTTGTAGCAGAGTCCATCGAATGTGAAATATGTCATGTCAATGCATATACTTATAATTTTAATTATATTATCTATCGGCAAAGGTAATTTAATTTTTATTTTATTTAAGTGTTTTGAAAGAAGGTTGAGACATTTCTTGGTAGGGATATTGGTGTATAAAGATTCTATATCGAGACTATTCATGGTTTTATTTTTCATATCTATGTTTTTTATCTTATTAAGAAGGTCGCCAGAGTTTCTTATATGGGAATTGCTAATTGTGCCCAATAATGGCGTTAGGAGTTTTGTGATCGCTCTTGCTATCTTATGGGTGGCACTGCCAATGCCAGAGATGATTGGGCGTATTGGATTATTATTTTTATGTGTTTTGGGTAAACCATATAAGGTCGGGATTTTAGGATGGTATTCTATATAGGTAGTCCATATTTTATCATTATGTATTAATTTCTTGTAAGATTTGTTAAATTTGTCAATTTCTTTATGTATTATTTCGGAGGTAGTTTTTTCATATGTGTGTTTATCTTGTAATAGTTGAAGTATTTTATTTTTGTATTCAGTTGTTTCCATTATTACTATCCCCCCACCTTTGTCAGCAGGTGAGACGATAATATTATGGTCGTTAGCCATGTGTGATAATGCATTTATGTATCGTTTTGGTAGGGTAATATCCCTGGTTTGGGCGGTGGTCGTGGATATTATACCCTGGATGAAACCTAAACTCTTTAACAATTAGGGATCTAACACGTAAAATTATAACTAACACCAACATTAACACCAAAGCCGGAATATATTCCATACCCTGCCTTGATTGTGGAAAAATATACTTAGGGGAAACTCAACGTAATTTAAATAAAAGAATATATGAACACAAAAGAGATGTAAAAAACAACAATACACTCAACGCCATGTTTTGTCACATCATGGAAAACGACCACCATTTTGATTTTAACAAAGCAACTTTCCTTAAACACATACATAACAGATCCACACGACGTTTAATTGAGTCAGCTGTAATCTCCGATTCCAGCAAAATAATTAAGCAAAGAAAAGTTTTTTTCCACGTTGCTCCCTTTCTGTCGAAAATAATTATCAAAGAAAACAACTTAGACACCGGTTAAACGCGAAAAAAAAAAAAAAAAAAAAATTCATAATTTCACTTAATTTTATTTTTATTTTACTTATTTACTGTATTTTATCATTATCTATTTTTAGACTCCATTTTATCACCTCCTATTCTTATTTTTAGATACCATCTTTTAAGTTACTGCGCTATTTTATCCCAATTCAATCATTTCTAATTAAAAAAAAAAAAAATTCTTTCGTAATCTCGTGTCATTTTATTTATTTAATCTATCACCGCTATATTTCCAAACACAATTTTTAATCTCTACGATATTTTATCTTTTAGACGTAATCCACTACACTAGTTTACTCTAATTAGTTCTTCTCTCATAAAATGTATATACATGTATATATGACATCTAATTTACATAAGGAAAACACGCTGCTCTCCCCCATCATTATATATAGCCCCAATCCTCCGACTCTCTCGTCAATGACCATCCCTCTTGAAGAAGCCCGCATAAATCGGGCGAAACGTTGAGTATCCAGGTCCTTCCACCTCCATTTTATTTCAAATATATATATATATATAGACCCAGCCATACACATACAAATGAAAATACATATACAGATCTCCAGTGAGACATACACACATACGTGCATACATACACATGCACCCATATATACGTATATACAATTATACAAATATACATATTTATAAAAATATAAATACACACACACACACGCACACACACACACACACACACACACATATATATATATATATATATATATATATATTATAAAACCGTATTTCTGTTCATTTATTTGTTTGTCCACATTATACTTCATATATAACGTCATAGCAGATTATATGTATTATGTATGCGTCATATATGACGTCATGTGGGATGGCGTCATATATAATTACGTCATAACAGACGACGTTACATATAACGTCATAGCATAAAGAGAGTTCAAAAAGGAGGGAAGCAAAATTGAAAATAAAGATTATATATATATATATATATATATATATATATATATATATATATGTGTGCATGTGTGTGTGTGGGGGGGAATAAATGAAAACCGTAAATTAAAATTTATATTGTATATTTTTCACAGAATACCTTAAACAAATGTACTTAATAAATCCTTATTTCGCAGAGTTTCAAAGAATGCAAAATTTTTCTTCTCAGAGAAAAGAAATATGTTAGTAAATTTATGCATATAGTAAAGCTAAAAATGTACTGGTTTTAGCATTGTATGAAACTGCATTATATGACGGTTTTAGCATTGTATGAAACTGCATTATATGACGGTGGTTATAAAATGCAAAAAAAAAAAGAAAAAAAATTAAATTAAATGTTTATAAAAATGAACAAAAATGAAAAACAAACCGAAAAAGGTAACTTGTATGTCACAGATACACCTTTTTTTTTCGAGTGACTGTCGTTTAATTGTTATGACCTCGCAGATTTCTTATTTATTGTTTAGAGCTAATTCTCTATTGATTCTTATCCAATATATAGTAATGACTTCAAATGTTATCTATATATTAATATAAGATAGCGTGTGTATTAGTTTGTGTGCCACGCTTACATCTTTTTTCTTCCGAGTGACTGTCGTTTAATTGTTATGACCTTCCATTTTTGTAATAAATAATTTTACCAAGAATTTTTATAAGTTTTGGTTTCGGTTTCGATTATAGCGTATGGATGGCACTCAAGCCATTTTTTTTTTAAATAAATAATTTCATCAAGAATTCTTCATAAGTTTTGGTTTCGGTTATAGCTGAAAGAACTTATGTCATATATATATATATATATATATATATATATATATATATATATATTGCAATTAGGAAAGGAAGACTTTTATGATTCATGATTAAAAGTAAATTTGTATATATACAAATATATATATATATATATCTTCTCTCCAAAAAGGTGGGAATGAAGGGGAAGCAGGAGAGGAAAGAAAAAAAAAATGGGGAGCCAGCTGACCGGTTTCGACCCTCGCTTCTCAAAGCTGTATCGAGGGAATTAATTTTAAAATAAAGAATGAAAGCGATTAAAATAGCGTTTTATTAAATTTACAGGGAATAAAAAAAAAAAAAAAAAAAAAAGTGGGAAAACGATTAAAATAAAACGACGTTATGGACGAATACCCTAGAGATTAATCACGTTCAACCCCAGGAGGCATTCCCTTTGCTTGCAAAGAGAAGGTTTCCTGAGTCGAACGTGAATGGTCTCCAAGATCTTAAGATGGTATAATGAATGAGCACGACTAATAATGGTAAAAGAGTCCGTGCTAAAGTTTGCTGCACAAGACGGGTTTTTAAGCAAATGATCAGTAATTGAAGACCCGTATGTGTTAGTAACGACATCAGTTGCCCGGTAGGTTCCATTCCTAATTTTACTGGGTACATGTTGTTGAATTCTTCCATCTAATGTTAATGTCGTTCGACCCAAGTAGTTGGCACCGCAACCACATTTAAAATTGTAAATAACATTACTTTTATGGTGGGGGGGTAAAACGTCTTTTCGAGAAGATGGAAATAAAGTTCTCGTAGAGAAAACAACACGCACATTGGCAGCAAAATAACATCCATGAACTGCTGAACTTATTTGTTTGGCAAATTTCTCACTTACTCTACCTAACCAAGGCAGACGAAGATAAATTGGACATTTGGCTACTATATTCTCTTTCATTCGAGAGAATTCGGCCAATTTCTTTTGAATAGTTGACCTAATCACATCAAGGGGGTACCCATTTTTGGATAGAGTATCCGTAATTCTTTTCAATTCCTCATCTAATTTTGATTTGGAACAAATCATAAGGGCACGATGTGTTAGGGTCCAAATTAGATTTATCTTACGTTTTCTGGGACAAAATGAATCCCAACGAGTGTACAAACCTGTAAACGTTGGTTTACGGTATATAGATGTTTGGTAACTAGATGGCGTTTTTGTTACCAATACATCAAGGAAGGCTATAGTTGAATTGCTCTCTCCCTCATAGGTGTACTTTAACGCGGGATGCATTCCATTGAGTAAGGAGAAAAAGGTGTTAGCTTCCGTTTGGTTATTAAATAAACAGAATGTGTCATCAACATATCGGAAGTACACCAATGGCTTTATGGGTCCAGATAATAAGCGCTCTTCATGGAACCCAACAAAAATATTTGCCATGGTCGGTCCAAGTACTGACCCCATGGCAACACCATCTTTTTGCCGGTACATAATATTGTTGAAACTAAATTCCACAGATGTAGTGGCAAGTTTCATAAGTTCAATAAAGATGTGTTCAGGAATAGGAGGCGGTGATATCCGGCCACGATATAGAAAATCTGCACAAATATCTATAGTTTCCAAAACAGGGACACAAGTAAAAAGGTTGCTAATATCATAGGAGCACATAAATCTATTAACAATCTTAGACTTTTTAATAAAATCAGCAAAATAAAATGAATCTTTAAGACAATATTTACTATAATATTGTGAAACAGGTTGTAAAATGTCAAAGATCCATTTTGAGACCTTGTGTTGCGATGACCCTACCATGGAGAGAATGGGCCTTAATGGGATATCCGCTTTATGGGTTTTAGGAAGACCATATAGCCTTGGGCGGATAGATCCAGAGGGTCTTATCTCACTAGATACGTTCTTCGGCAGTACACCATTTTTGACCCACTTGACCAGTTTCTTTTGAAATTTGGTTTCCAAGGAGGCGGTTGAATCATGAGTTGCGACAGGGCCCAATTTTTCAAATTTGTCTTTATCATCTAGTATTATCGACATTTTGTCAACATACTCATGATGGTTCAATATAACCACCCCTGACCCTTTATCTGGTCTAGTAATAACTAATGATGGGTCTTGTCGCAGAGTTTTCATAACAGCCAAATGCTCCTTGCGCCATTTAAACTCAGAATGCGACACTGGTGTACTGGCATAACTGTGAGCAAGGTCATTCAATTTTGCCTTGAGATCCCTAGTTTTAGTTTCAGAGACTGGTGCAAGTCTCTCCGCTTGGGCATTTAGGATTTCAAACTCCGAAAACACCTCTTCTCGTTTGACACCGGGCACCGGAATACAAAAATCCAACCCATGATCAAGTACCATTAATTCTGAAGGTGACAAGTCATGGGAAGATAAATTCAGTACGTTACGTCCAATATTTGGGTTAGTAGTACACCCAAATTTTTTATATATTAAGTGTTGCAATTTGTTATCTGATTTAAGAACTAATTTTTTGATATCTCGTTCTTGTAAAATTGCAACATATCGTGCAAAGCGAACTTTATCAAAACACGAAAGAGTGCTCACAACTTCCTTCCATAATTGAACATTTTCACTCTTATATTTTTCTAAATTCAATGCTAGTTTATCCAAAAAATTATGGATAAACGCATTCTCGATTTTTTGTCCAGGTTGCAAATTCGCTTTTTTTATTTTAAATAAAATAAACGAAGGACAAACATTATTATTGACACAAGAATGTAAGAATGTTATATTATCTTGCGTCGATCTAATTTTACTTTTAATTTTTAAAATAGAGTTTAATTTCTTAATTAAACTCGAACTGTATCTCGTCTTCAAATATTTCATGATGTTTTTAGAGATACAAAATTTAAATATTGCAATTAGGAAAGGAAGACTTTTATGATTCATGATTAAAAGTAAATTTGTATATATACAAATATATATATATATATCTTCTCTCCAAAAAGGTGGGAATGAAGGGGAAGCAGGAGAGGAAAGAAAAAAAAAATGGGGAGCCAGCTGACCGGTTTCGACCCTCGCTTCTCAAAGCTGTATCGAGGGAATTAATTTTAAAATAAAGAATGAAAGCGATTAAAATAGCGTTTTATTAAATTTACAGGGAATAAAAAAAAAAAAAAAAAAAAAAAAAGTGGGAAAACGATTAAAATAAAACGACGTTATGGACGAATACCCTAGAGATTAATCACGTTCAACCCCAGGAGGCATTCCCTTTGCTTGCAAAGAGAAGGTTTCCTGAGTCGAACGTGAATGGTCTCCAAGATCTTAAGATGGTATAATGAATGAGCACGACTAATAATGGTAAAAGAGTCCGTGCTAAAGTTTGCTGCACAAGACGGGTTTTTAAGCAAATGATCAGTAATTGAAGACCCGTATGTGTTAGTAACGACATCAGTTGCCCGGTAGGTTCCATTCCTAATTTTACTGGGTACATGTTGTTGAATTCTTCCATCTAATGTTAATGTCGTTCGACCCAAGTAGTTGGCACCGCAACCACATTTAAAATTGTAAATAACATTACTTTTATGGTGGGGGGGTAAAACGTCTTTTCGAGAAGATGGAAATAAAGTTCTCGTAGAGAAAACAACACGCACATTGGCAGCAAAATAACATCCATGAACTGCTGAACTTATTTGTTTGGCAAATTTCTCACTTACTCTACCTAACCAAGGCAGACGAAGATAAATTGGACATTTGGCTACTATATTCTCTTTCATTCGAGAGAATTCGGCCAATTTCTTTTGAATAGTTGACCTAATCACATCAAGGGGGTACCCATTTTTGGATAGAGTATCCGTAATTCTTTTCAATTCCTCATCTAATTTTGATTTGGAACAAATCATAAGGGCACGATGTGTTAGGGTCCAAATTAGATTTATCTTACGTTTTCTGGGACAAAATGAATCCCAACGAGTGTACAAACCTGTAAACGTTGGTTTACGGTATATAGATGTTTGGTAACTAGATGGCGTTTTTGTTACCAATACATCAAGGAAGGCTATAGTTGAATTGCTCTCTCCCTCATAGGTGTACTTTAACGCGGGATGCATTCCATTGAGTAAGGAGAAAAAGGTGTTAGCTTCCGTTTGGTTATTAAATAAACAGAATGTGTCATCAACATATCGGAAGTACACCTTTATGGGTCCAGATAATAAGCGCTCTTCATGGAACCCAACAAAAATATTTGCCATGGTCAGTCCAAGTACTGACCCCATGGCAACACCATCTTTTTGCCGGTACATAATATTGTTTCACAATATTATAGTAAATATTGTCTTAAAGATTCATTTTATTTTGCTGATTTTATTAAAAAGTCTAAGATTGTTAATAGATTTATGTGCTCCTATGATATTAGCAACCTTTTTACTTGTGTCCCTGTTTTGGAAACTATAGATATTTGTGCAGATTTTCTATATCGTGGCCGGATATCACCGCCTCCTATTCCTGAACACATCTTTATTGAACTTATGAAACTTGCCACTACATCTGTGGAATTTAGTTTCAACAATATTATGTACCGGCAAAAAGATGGTGTTGCCATGGGGTCAGTACTTGGACCGACCATGGCAAATATTTTTGTTGGGTTCCATGAAGAGCGCTTATTATCTGGACCCATAAAGCCATTGGTGTACTTCCGATATGTTGATGACACATTCTGTTTATTTAATAACCAAACGGAAGCTAACACCTTTTTCTCCTTACTCAATGGAATGCATCCCGCGTTAAAGTACACCTATGAGGGAGAGAGCAATTCAACTATAGCCTTCCTTGATGTATTGGTAACAAAAACGCCATCTAGTTACCAAACATCTATATACCGTAAACCAACGTTTACAGGTTTGTACACTCGTTGGGATTCATTTTGTCCCAGAAAACGTAAGATAAATCTAATTTGGACCCTAACACATCGTGCCCTTATGATTTGTTCCAAATCAAAATTAGATGAGGAATTGAAAAGAATTACGGATACTCTATCCAAAAATGGGTACCCCCTTGATGTGATTAGGTCAACTATTCAAAAGAAATTGGCCGAATTCTCTCGAATGAAAGAGAATATAGTAGCCAAATGTCCAATTTATCTTCGTCTGCCTTGGTTAGGTAGAGTAAGTGAGAAATTTGCCAAACAAATAAGTTCAGCAGTTCATGGATGTTATTTTGCTGCCAATGTGCGTGTTGTTTTCTCTACGAGAACTTTATTTCCATCTTCTCGAAAAGACGTTTTACCCCCCCACCATAAAAGTAATGTTATTTACAATTTTAAATGTGGTTGCGGTGCCAACTACTTGGGTCGAACGACATTAACATTAGATGGAAGAATTCAACAACATGTACCCAGTAAAATTAGGAATGGAACCTACCGGGCAACTGATGTCGTTACTAACACATACGGGTCTTCAATTACTGATCATTTGCTTAAAAACCCGTCTTGTGCAGCAAACTTTAGCACGGACTCTTTTACCATTATTAGTCGTGCTCATTCATTATACCATCTTAAGATCTTGGAGACCATTCACGTTCGACTCAGGAAACCTTCTCTTTGCAAGCAAAGGGAATGCCTCCTGGGGTTGAACGTGATTAATCTCTAGGGTATTCGTCCATAACGTCGTTTTATTTTAATCGTCTTCCCACTTTTTTTTTTTTTTTTTTTTTATTCCCTGTAAATTTAATAAAACGCTATTTTAATCGCTTTCATTCTTTATTTTAAAATTAATTCCCTCGATACAGCTTTGAGAAGCGAGGGTCGAAACCGGTCAGCTGGCTCCCCATTTTTTTTTTCTTTCCTCTCCTGCTTCCCCTTCATTCCCACCTTTTTGGAGAGAAGATATATATATATATATTTGTATATATACAAATTTACTTTTAATCATGAATCATAAAAGTCTTCCTTTCCTAATTGCAATATTTAAATTTTGTATCTCTAAAAACATCATGAAATATATATATATATATATATATATATATATATATATATATATATATATATATATATATATATATATATATTTGATTTCTTCATAAGTTTTGGTTTTGGTTATTTATCTAATCTAGCAGAGGCGGTTGGCGTAGCCTGGTCGTAAAATACGCTTAAATAGGATATTTTAATGTATGCAGATTTCGTATATATTATTATAGAGTCAATGTTCTATATATCATAATATTGCGATTTCAAAAATATATCAGTATGACTTAGGTGCATAAGCTTGAATCGAAACCGAAACTTGTGAAGAAAGAAAAGTCAGTTAGTAAAGATCTGCGTGTTGTCTCTCAGTGGTTTTATTTTGAAATGCCGGAACTTTACAACATTGCAAGAAAGAAGAAAATAATAAAAAAAAGAAAAGAAACAACACTGTACAAAATACTGAGGATGGAGTTTGACTTCAAAATATATTTAAATTATAAATTTCAAACAAGTAAAATAATATTTATTTTCATAATATTGAGTTGTGATTTGGCTTTCAAGCGCGCCTGATGTGTATTTTATTTTATTCAAATTAAATCAACGTTTCTATTACGGAACTTACACACCTGACAGTTATCTCGCGTAGCCAATGCGCTGTTCTAGCATTTTAAAATACAACCGCTGAGAGACAACACACCGATCTTTACTAACTTACTTTTCTTTCTCCAACTTTACAACATGGCAGGAAATAAGAAGAAAAAAAGAAAGAAAAAAGGTGTACAAAATACTGAGGATGGAGTTTGACTTCGAAATATATTTAAATTATAAATTTCAAACGAGTAAAATAATATATGTTTATTTTCATAATATTGGGCTGTGATTTGGCTTTCAAGCGCGCGCACACACACACACACACACACACACACACACACACACACACACACACACATATATATATATAGTATTTTATATCATGAGTAGGTTAGCCTAATTAATCTGGAGCAAAAAACTAAATTCAATATCCGAATCATTTTTGTTCTTTTGTTTAAAGGAGGTTGTGTTTGATCAAGACTGCTGGGGAACCATGATTTAATATACCGTTTTGTCTTTAAAATCCCGAAACAGTATTTCATAGTAAACAACTGATTATCCCTGAAAACTTAGGACTATTGTGAATTCAAGAAAGCAAGTTGATTCAGCAATTGCAAGGGATTAAATGACAAAATACTTTTCCAACGAAGGACTAAAAACAAAAAACAAAACAAATAATGATTTTCATATAGTTTTCGAGGCTTAATAAATCAAAGATTATATATATATATATATATATATATATATATATATATATATATATATATATATATATATATATATATGAGAGAGAGACACAGAGAGAGAGAGAGAGAGACAGAGACAGAGACAGAGAGAAAGAAAGAGAGAGAGAGAAAGAAAGAGACAGAGACAGAGACAGAGAGAAAGAAAGAAAAAGAGAGACAGAGAAAGATATATATATATATATATATATATATATATATATATATAGAGAGAGAGAGAGAGAGAGAGAGAGAGAAGGAAAGAGAAGAATTTATTATCAACATGTCAGAAAAGAAAACGTAAAATAAAAAAGACTCCTGGGTAACGCCAGATAAATACAATTAGTAAACAGAGTTTAACTTACGCGGCCGTTTGTATTATTTGGATTATTCGGACTATTATTCTCATCATGGCGCAACAGATAAAAGTGCTGTTTAAGCTGTTCTAAATCATTAAGTAGTATTCTTTTATCTCTTTGCATTAAGCGGCGTCATGACTTTTCTGAAGTGACTTCCACTAAAAAAATTACAGTCTTGTGATGGTCGAACATTCAATCCTTTGCCTGAACGATACCAAGAATACAATTACGAATTGCTTAAGACATTTATGTGGTCACGGCTGACGGAACGAGGATAAGCTATCTCCGTAGGGTTAAATAAAAGGTTCCGTTCGAATTTCTGTTGAGATTATAGAGTTCAACAAGACGTGCGTTAAGTAAATAATATCAAATATGATTTTATTAAACTTCTTTTCCGTTCTTTTTTCTTTTAACCGTTTTTCTTCTTTTCCTTTTTTTTATACCTAAACAAGACACTAGTGCTAGTTGGACGTAAGTTGGGACCAAATCCACAGGAGCACTATGGAGGAAGTTGAACAGTGAGATGTTTGTTTACATTACGTTTAAACTTCTGTACGCCTTCTAGATATCTCTACAGTGTAAGGGTAGGATTGTGCTGCTGATCGGGGTTTTCGGGAGGCATTTACGTTGAGAGAGTAGAAATGCTTGAAGTTCGTCGGAACACATTCCATTAAAATACTTGGAAAACAGGCACAGGGACGCAACATTTCGGTGATGAGTTGCAGTTTGGCTGGCAATCCAGGATCTGTTACTTTAGAGACTTTCTTTTTACTCTCATTCATCCCAAACAAGGCACATTGCCACTTGAACGCAAGGAGCTGCTATTTGGGATCATGTCTACAGAGGCACTGCGTAGGGAGTTGAGCAAGAAGATGTCTGTTCACAACATATTTAAATTTTAACGTTTAATAATCAGGGAAGCAGGATACAGGAAGGTAATTCCAAAGTTTAACAGTTCGAGGGAAGAGCCTTTAAGAGTATAAGACTTGTTGATATCTAATAAAGGGGTGGAATTCTGCTGCTTATCGAGTTAATCAGGGGTATTTACGTCCAAGAGGGGGGGAGCAAAAGTGCTGCGAACTTGTAGGAGCAGATTCCACTGAAGTGCTTGTAAAATAGGAACGAGGATCTAAACATTGCGACGTTGGGAAAGGGATTGGAACTAGGGTAACGTATTCTGGGAACCAATACGTTGTAACCTCAGGCGCAAATAGACAAAAAATAGAGAGAAAAAAATCTTAAATTCGCCTTTTTCTAACAACGACATTTATTTCCTCATTGATACGGCCGTGACGTCACCGACGTGATCTAGAACGTTCTCCACACCTCTCACGTGATCTCGAGCGTTATTTCGTTCCGTACTCCACGTCTCTTCCGTGATCGTCCTCTTTCTCCTTTTTATAGTCTTTTCTTTTTCTTTACTGGTGATGTCATTTCGCATGCACATACATACGCGCACCCGCACGATGTCACGCAAGGTTGAAGTGTTGACATTGTTTAGAAATGATTAGTCAAAATTCCAGTTTCATAAGCCGACAAAAAAAAAAAAAATAAATAAATAAAAAATAGTCATATCGCCAGGAGCAGAAGCCCAAATGTCAAAAGCCGTCAAAAAGTTCAATTTGAAATGACACTCAGCTAGCACTGAACAACCTTGTCAAAATGTTACCAGTATTTTCTAAAAAAAAAAAGTAGTTTATAATTTGTTGTGCTAAATGGGCTATAAAATGTCTGTAGTTGATGCATCCGATAACAAGTACTAAATAATAAATAGTTCTAAATCACAATCCTCTAGGGTTTGAAGGTTACAATTATAAATTACTTACGACTTCTACCCGATAATGGCTGACGGAACAAGAACAATGTACTCCCATTGATTAAAGAAAAGGTTCCGTTTAAAATTTCGTTAGATTTTAGTAACAGGGCGTGCAGATTCCGGAAATCGAAGTGAAGAGCCTAAAATAGAGCGGAAGTCTCATCGGATAAAATGTGAAAATAACATCCAAGATGTAGACAATAGTCCGAATCATCAAAAAAATACAGATTATTAATTCTAATCTAAAAAAAAGAAGAAAAATCGGTGTGCAAATTCAGTGTTTAACTTAATTTAAAAATAAAGAAAAATACAGAAAAAATCTGTATGATGTATGCACTGCACCTATCACGAAACGAAAATATCATGATAATAGTGATGGCCTTTGTAAGAACTCATAGTGAGTGATTACTACTACTACTACTAATAATAAAAGTAATGATGATGATCATAATAATATTAATATTGATAATGGTAACAACAACAACAACAACAACAACAACAATAATTATAGTAATGGTAGTACATTTTGCAAGAACCGAAAAGAAGCTAGAGACACTAATTAACATCTTCAGCCAGGATATCCAAATGGAATTTGGAATGGAAAAGTGCGCACTTCGCGTTATAAGAAAAGGGAAACTGGAAACGACAGAAGGCATAGAACTACCCAACCAAACTATGGGAACAGGACGACTATAAATACTTGGGAATTCTGGAAGTGGACACCATCAAAGCAACAGAAATGAAAGACAGAAATGGAAAGGAATATCTCAGGAGAACAAGAAAACTCCTGGAAACGAAATTATATAGCAGAAACCTAATAAAAGGTATAAATACATGGGCAGTATAACTAGTAAGATACTCTGGACCGTTTATAGGGTGGATCAAAGAAGAACTGAGACAGCTCGATGAGAAAACCAGGAAACTCATCACCATGTACAATGCGCTACACCCAAAGGATGATATTGACAGACTCTACGTGCAAAGTAAAGACGGCGACAGAGGACTGGTCTGCATAGAAGACTGTGTGAGTGACGCCAAAAAAGCAAAAAAACAAAAACAAACAAACAAAAAAAAAGAACTAGAAAAATACATAATGCAAAATACTGAAAGGATAATTATGCCAGCGAGAGACACTGAAAAAAAACCCCCCAGAGAACAGAGAGATAAATTACAAAACGAGAAAAAAATTAGAAGAGAAACAACTACACGGAAGATTCATAAGAATGACAAAAGATGAGAATAACCAAAACACTTGGACATGGATGCGAAAAGGACATGTAAACCGAGAAACTGGATCCCTAATGACTACAGCACAGGATAACTCGATAAGAACCAACCATATCAAAGCAAAGATCGATAAAACACAAGAAAACAGCAAATGCAGACTCTGTGGACAAAGAGACGAAACGATAAACCATATAGTAAGTGAATACAGCAAACTGTCCCAAAAGGAATACAAGAACAGGCACGACCAAGTGGGGAGGACAGTAAACTGGGAATTATGCAAACAACTGCATTTTGAACGTACAGACAAATGGTACAAGCATAAGCCAGCAACATGGGACATGGACATACAGACGGACAAACCCATCCAAGCAAGAAGATCAGATGTCGTAAAAATTAATATCAACAAGTTCTACATCCCCATCACGCATCCCCTCCCATTGTCTCATCACCGCCCCCCACCAAAAAAAGTGTGAAACCAAATAGCCAAGAAGGGTCAAGGTGGACTGAAAGACCGAGGAGGGAGCGCTGACCAGACCTCCGCTGGACAAGCGCGAAGAGAACTGGGACCTTGGGGAGGCTTAGTGCCATTCAAATTCCAGTACAGACTAATGGCCGCTGCCAGCGAGAAATCAATGGTGAGAGGCTGTTGCAATAACGCAAATTTATTTGCAAATGCTATCGACGGAGGTGGAGAGAGCTGGACGTCTGGGTAGACTTGTTGTCACTCAGCTTCCAGGTAACAGTACAGGTTTTCAATCAGATCTTTGATGACCTGTGTGAAAGCTTCCATGTGGGCTAATAATAATAATAATAATAATAATAATAATAATAATAAGAATAATAAGAATAATAATAATAACAATAATAAGAATAATAAGAATAATAATAGTAATTGTTATACCAGCCTTCCTTGAACAGAGGAGTTTACACCGATTAGCACTATAAATAGAAATATGAGGATATTTTTAGACGATATGAGGATATTTTTTTATATCGGATTGTGGTACTTAGTCAGATGCGAAAAAAGTTAGGCTTTTACTAAGGAAATTGGGAAGAGCCGAGCATACAAAGTTCGTGAATTTTATTCCCCCCCCCCAAAAAAAGACCAGTGAGTTGAGCTTCCAAGAAACAGTTACGCTACTTACAGAACTGTTTTCTGCAAAAACGTCTCTTTTCCACAGGCAATATAAATGTATGAATGTTACTAGAAGAGAGGAAGACGACTACACTACTTATGCAAGTATAGTGAACAAGCATTGCTACGATTTTAAACTGGAGGAATTATCAGCAGATGATTTTAAATGTTTAATATTTGTGCAAGGGCTGATCTTAAATAAAGACGCTGAAATCAGGCGTCGTGTTTTAAATAAACTTGAAAACGAACCAAATTTAAAACTACAAAACTTAGCGGAAGACTGTGAACGGTCTATTGCATTGAAACAAGACAGTCGTGACATAGAGTGTCGCATATTAAAAAGATCTATCAAAAGAAAAATTCGACTTAAAAAATAACTAGAGAAAGAAACAGGGAAAAGATCCACCTGGACCATGTTGGAGGTGTAGAAATAAACATTGGTACAATGAGGGTCCCTACAAATTCAAACAATGTAACAACTGCCACCAGAAAGGGCATAAAGCATCGCATTGTAGAAAAAAGTCTGGTAGAAAGACATCCATTAAACTTACGAAAATTGAACCTGAGGAACAAAATATCCGGACATATGTACAGATCAAAATGTTTAAAAAGAAAGTAAAGCTACAGGTTGATAGTATGTCTGACATTTCCATTATTAATGCAGAGACATGGAAGAGGCTTGGGAGACCCACTATGATTAAATCACATAAAACGGCGAGAAGCGTCAGTGGCGAAATAAATTATCTTCGAAGGAGAATTATTGACGATTATTGTTTTCCAGAACAGGGGCGAAAAAGCAAGAATTTTTGTCATGCGAAAATCAAACAACCTCTTTGGAACTGATCTGTTCGAAAAGTTTAGACTATGGGATCTGCCTTTAAGCTGATTTTGCCAAAAGGTTGAGGATTCGAATGTGGAATGTTAAGAGAATTTCCCAGACGTATTTTCAGGCGGTTTGGGAAGGTGTACAAAAGCGGTAGCAAAATTTGACGTAAAAGTAAATGGACAGACAGTGTTCAGAAAGAAAAGAAATGTTCCATACGCCACTATAAAACAGATACACGGTGAATTAGAAAGACTCGAAAACATGGGTGTCATCGGAAAAATTAAGTGGGCTGTACCAACGATTTACATCAAAAAGAAGAATAAGGAGATTCGGGTTTGCGCCGACTTCGCGACAAGCTTAAACAGGGCATTACAAGATCACCATTATCCTCTTCCGAGCCCTGAAGAGATATTTGCGAAACTGAGTGGAGGGAAATATTTTTCTAAAATCGACCTCAGTGACGCGTGCTTACAAGTTCCAGTCGACGAGGAGTGTTCAAAGCGGCTACGTATTAATACCCATAAGGGATTGTACAAGTTTAACAAACTTCCTTTTGGGGTCAAAGTCGTCCCTGTGATTTTTCAGCAAATTATGGACATTCTATTAAATGGGCTGGATTTTGCAATAGGGTACCTGGACGATGTGTTAATGAAAAGCGCTAGCAAAGAACAACACAACGCTCATGTAAACCAAGTATTCAAAAGGATCCAGGATTATGGATTTAAAGCAAAACGGGAAAAATGTACATTTTTCATGGAGAAAATAAAATACTTGGGGCAAATCATCGATAAACATGGAAGAAGGCCGGGTCCAGATAGATCGAGTGCAATAAAGAATATGCCTGCTCCAGAAAATATTGCGTCTTTACAAAGTTTCTTAGGTTTGACAAATTACTACAATGTATTTTTGCCAAATATGCATAAACTAAGGTCGCCTTTAAATGAATTGTTAAGGAAAGGCCAAAAATGGGTTTGGATGCAAGAGTGCGAAGAAGCATTTCGGGAAATTAAAGAGACTTTAACGCTTGACTTGTTCCTGGCACATTATAATCGCAAGCGTGAAATTATAGTTGCAAGTGACGCCAGCTCCAATGGCATAGGGGCATGCATTTTACACAAAATGGATGATGGAAAAGGGAAACCCATAGCATATTCTTCCCGATCACTTTTGCCAGCCGAAAAGAACTACTCACAAATTGAAAAAGAGGGCTAAGCATTATATTCGCGATAAAGAAATTTCATCGTTTCCTGCACGGTAGGCAATTTCTGTTACAAACAGACCAAAAACAATTATTAACGATTTTCGGATCGAAAAAGGGGCAACCACAACATACGGCGAATAGACTCCAAAGATGGGGTACCATACTTCTGAATTATAATTTTCAAATGGAGTATGTACCATCTAAAAAATTTGGTCATGCAGACGGGTTATCGAGGTTAATACATAAGCAGACAGAACCATTGGAGGATATGGTAATAGTAGTCATTCAAGCGGAAGTTGAAGTAAAAAATACGTTATGTGACACAATAAGAGAACTTCCAGAAACGCTTGATGAGATTAAGAGTAAGGCAGAGGTGGACAAATTTATTATACGTACGAAAGAAAGGCTCAACAATAACGAACTGGACGAAGAAATTTATTCAATTTGCGATAACGACGTGTTATATAGCGACAGGTCGTAATTCCTGCGACATTACAGAAAAGAAAGCTCGAGGAATTTCATGTAGGACATCCAGGTAATCAAGAATTAAAAGCCTTATGCGCTCTTTCCTTTATTGGCCAAACATGGATAAGGATATAGAAGGAAAATCAGGGAGTATAGAGGATGCGAATTAGCTATGAAAGCTCCTCCAACTCAATCCGGATCGTGGGCAAAACCGGACCGACCTTGGTCTAGGATTCATTTAGATTTTGCAGGACCGCTAGATGGGTTCTACTATCTCATTGTTTTAGACAACCTATCTAAATGTAAGAATCCCACATCCGAGGTAACTATCAACTTCCTGTATGAACTATTCGCTAGTAGTAGACTGCATTGTTACAGACAATGGAACGCAATTTACGTCTACCGAATTTAAACATTTTTGCGAGGATCATCTAATCGAGCATATAACCATTCTGCCATACCACCCAAGAAGTAATGGACAAGCATAGAAATTCGTTGACACATTCAAGAGAGCTCTGAAAAAAGCTAGTGAGTCGCCGACGGATAAGTCAATCCAACAGTTTTTACAAGTCTACAGAACCACTTCGAATACAAACATCGAAATGTCGAAGACACCTGCTAAGGTTATGTTCGGACGCAAGGTTAGATCGATTTTTTATAAGTTGTTACCAAACCAGGCCAAACCTAAAAAAAAAAAAAAAACGATAACAAAAAAAAAAAAAAAAACGGTATAAAGTTGGCGAAAGAGTCTTCTACAAGATTCACAAAAATAATAAGATTTTCTGGGAGTCCGGCATTGTTAAGAAACAAATAGGCAACATGATCTACATGATTAAGGGACCAGACTTCGTGCACAAACGTCACACTAACCAAATTCGGAAAAGATACTCGAACAGTGAGGTGACCAGATCGGTCGAGAAGGACATCATGGACACAGTGTTTGATACTTTTCAGGTGCTCATACCAGAGACAGCTCCTGAGGACAGAAGATCAAACAGAAAACGGAAATCAACAGAATTGATTAAGGTGAACCCAAAACAAAAACGTTATTAATCCCAGACGGGATATTTTCAAGGGGGGGGTGTTGTACCGGCCTTCCTTGAACAGAGGAATTTACACCGATTAGCACTATAAATAGCGCTAGTAATTCCAACACCGGTGAGACAGATGCGACTGCACTTCAATTGCTAGCCGAGTGCCCAGCAGATATACACGCTTTCCTATCTTTGTACACTATTGTTAGTACACTTGTTCCTTAACCGAACCTCGACTTGATTGTTCTTATTTTCACTGTTGTTCCACGACACAACAAAAACGATAATAATAATAATAATAATAATAATAATAATAATAATAATAATAATAATAATAATATAAAATTTTCGTTTTGTTACGATAGGCTCCTAAACAAAAAAAAAACACGAAACATCAATAAATTGTAGGCATTATAAATCACAATTTCTTAGTATTATTATTATTACATATGGAGAGAGAGAGAGAGAGAGAGAGAGAGAGAGAGAGAGAGAGAGGGGGAGGGAAGAGAGAGGGGGGAAGAGAGAGAGTTTGTTTGAAGCATTGCTAGTAAATATATATATATAGAGGAGTATAAGAAGGTTATAGCAATGCAGGGAGCTGGCTGTTGTATTATTGTGACATATGAACAAAAATTGGACAAACGAAAGAAGTTCTTAGTTTGGTTATTTTCAATGTTTTTTTTTCTTTTTTAAGGACACATTTTCGTCCCTTTTCTTTTGAAAAAGAGGTGTATTCTCGAAATATTAAGACCTGTTCCATCCCTGTTACATCAAACAGTGAGTTCATATTTATTGATTTATATTGTAATTATCTTGAAAAGTAAATTGATATACAAAGTTAAAAAATAACAAAGAAGACCTTCTTTCGTTTGTCCATTTTTGTTCATACGCCACGTCAATACAACATCCGGTTCCTTGCATTGCTATAGCCTTCTCATACTCCTCTTAATATATATATATATATATATATATATATATATATATATATATATAGAGAGAGAGAGAGAGAGAGAGAGAGAGAGAGAAAGATAAAGAGAAAAAGAAAGAGATGGGTAAGAAAGGGAGAGAGATGACTAATGGCCTGTCAAGAAATTAGATACACAGACACAAGAAAACCGTGAGAGTTCGTGACCAAAATGTCTACTGACAATTATTTGTGGCCGTTGCCGTCGAACTACTTCCTAGTCAGGTAAAAAAAAAAAAAAAAAGAAAGTCCAATCGTCCCACTTCGTCAATGCCCGACCCTTAACTGAAACAGTTATGAGGGGTGGGGGTGTTCAGAAAGAATAAATGGACGACGGGGGAAAAATGTGTGAATAAACAAATAGACGAAAAGAACCGACTAATGTTTCGACATATTTTTCTTTTAAATATAGAAAATACAGAAAAATCTTTATGATAGTCGTATCAGTCAAGGGTCTAAAATGTCATGTTCCAAAAATCACACAAATTGATCAAGAATATGTTTTAAAGAATCTCAAAGTTAATGAGGGAGCAAGTACGTTATGTCTTGATCCGCCATATTTATTAAATAAAGACAGACAACTAAATTCGAACTACAGAAATCAAAATCAGTTTTCTAATGGCTAGGATTTACTATTAAAATTACTAAAAATCAATTATTTTTATATAAAAAATAGTTGATCGATTGATATGATTTTGGGAATATGACATTTTCGTTTAGTCAAGATAGGCTCCTAAATAAAACAAAATACGAAACATCAATTAATGGTAAGCATAATAAATCACATCTTCTTCTTCTTCTTCTTCTTCTTCTTCTTCTTATTATTATTATTATTATTATTATTATTATTATTTACTCCTAGGGAGTAAATATAAAGGGCTTCCTTCAGTCTTGACAGTCTATGGATACCTACTGTAAAGTTGCCTGTAAGTTAAAAAGTTAAATTTTTGTGGCAAGAGTTGCACAATCTCCAACCACACCTTTCCTGATTTGTTGAATACCAGTGGCAAGTAGAGGTTCAGGACGAATGGAAACAATGCCGAGATAAGCGGAAAGCACATACAGCGCCTAGAATTCCCAAATGGTCACCCATCTGGTACTAGCCAGACTCAACGTTGCTTAACTTCGGTGATCTGACAAGAACCGGTGTGTCCACGCGATTATTCCTGTCGCTAAAAAAATGGAGTGTTTTTATTAGCCCTAAAAAAGCCCCGCGGGCACATCCAAGAGTTATCGCGAAGTATGGACAAACAAAATTATATAGAAATCAGTTAGTTACAACTTTTCAAAAAGTTTTATAAAAATCCAAGGCATCATTTTTTTTTTAATAAGCACAAAAGTGCCAATTTTAGCCATTTTTCACCCATTTCTGGAAAATGCGTTCTGTTACTTTTTTACTCATATCATGTTTCATATTTGTGCAAAATTTCAAAAACATTCAAGGCGTAGTTATTGAGAAAAATGCGGAGAGATGAACGGACAAACGGACGAACGGACAAGGGTGAATTTACAGGCTCCACCCTCCTTTTGTTGGGGGACCAACAAAAATATTTTATGCCATATAATCTGCCAAAATTTACCCTTTTTATAATTTAAAAAAAAAAATGATCCCACTTATTAAAACTCATCTTACAAAATTCCAACAATCAATATTAATAACAAAAAATAACAATACAGATGTGATTCGAAATTCAAATAACTTTAATGATGATAACAATAAAAACACCTTTAACAAATTCAGACATTCAATTTCATAATGAAAATAAAAATATTTTATGAAATTTTCTTGTGGGGTACAAACTTTTCGTTCTTGTTAGCTCCTTACATCAAGTGGATTCATGCGTTGTCTCGAGCGATTTTCATAAAAAAATGAAGGTTTTTATTTACTTTTTTTTTTTTTTTTAAGAATAATCGCCACTTGATGTAAGGAGCTAAAAGTACTATGTGTTAGATAAAATAGATTCTGACCCAGAAAACAGCAATTCTTATCTTTTTGTCAGAAAGATCGCACATGGAATTTGAGGACTAAAGGACAAAATGAAAGAAGCGAGGGTTATGTAACTGCTGAAATTAAACCCAAGATCCACTCTCTACTTTACAACCTCAGGCATCACGCTGTCTATCCAATTTCACCCTCTGTCCCATCGCCACAATGTTGTAACGCTGTGCTTGTGTGACATGACCGTACTAAGGAGAGGTAGGGCTCCCCATTGGGGGAGGTTGAGACTCCCGAAACACTGGAGAATGCTGGGAAGATATGCTTCTTGTATTTGTTAAGTATTATTGTATGCCTGGGCTACAGCATCCGACCCTGCTGAAAGGAAGAATTAAGTTACAAATTTTATTATTTTTATGAAACCGACATATAAATCTGATTGTTTGGTAGAAAACTGGCAACATATGTCACCTTGAGAATAGGTAACGGGAATTGAGGCGATGAGCATTACCTTTGGGGCCTGAGAAATCGCAGATTCACAGGTACACACGCACACACACATACAGGGATTCCCCTAAGATGACGTACTTACTGGCGATTGGTCTAGGGAGCGATCAAACCTACCCCTGACCTGACTACATAAGCAGGTCCTCATGCAAAAATCAGCAGTTAGAACTGAGCTTTGAGCGAATCTAATACTAATTGAAGAGTCGTCGCCACCACTCTCTTCCCGACCATCACCATCGCAAAGCTGAGAGTAATTAACTCTAATTGAGACTCAGTCGTGTTTTGTGAAAATCCAACATCTAAACAATTGTATATAAGTTATATTTTGTAAATCTATCTTGAATTAACCAGTAGAATAGAACCAATCGACTCTGTTTTTCTTTTGTGTGTATGAAAATTGATTTATTTCCAGTGTGACAGACCGACGAAGTAGCGAACTACCAACCCGAAGGTGAAGTGATTACGACTAGATCGACCAAGTCCCCTGCAAAGAACGATCCAGGTCATATTGGGATCCGTAACCGAGGTTTGTCTCGTATGTGATAAAGGGATCCCTCATTTGGGGATCACAAAAAGGTCACATCTGGTGCCGTGACCAGGATAAAAGACCTTGGGTGAAGGATCGGATAGACTCGAAGAAGGAAAAAAAACAATAAACAAAAAAACAAAGCCAACGGCACAACTTAAAACGGAAAAGAAAGAACAAAAAGTGTAAAAAAAGACAAAAAAATCCACGGCGCAACGAAAGACTTGAAAAAAATAACATAGAAAGGGAGAAAAAAAGAATGAGAAAAAAGAAAGAAAACACAAAGAGAGTAAAAAGGAAAAAAAAAACTACGGACACAATACAAAAGAAATAGAAGTCATTCTTTGTTTTCTCCAAGAGTAAAGGTCACAAACTTTTTTAAATCGAGAGACTGAAGTCAATCGCGCAAAATCAAAGCAGGCTGGGGTAAATACAGTTTTTTTCTTAGAGTTCTTTGCAGTCGTGAGGAGTGCTACTAAGTGAAGTGAATGTTAGTTGCGTGTGTATTCAATTAAAAAAAAGAGAGAAAGAATAAGTACATTGAAAGTAAATTGAGCGTCAGTGTGTGGTTTTCTCTGCGTCGTAGTTGTGTGTTGAATCGAGAGAGAGAGAGAGAGAGAGAGAGAGAGAGAGAGAGAGAGAGTAAGTAAATCGAGAAGCGATGTGTTTTGTCAAATCCAACATCTGAACAATTGTATATAAGTTATATTTTGTAAATCTATCTTGAATTAACCAGTAGAATAGAACCAATTGACTTTGTCTTTCTTTTGCGTGCATGAAAATTGATTAATTTCCAGTGTGACACACCGACGAAGCAGCGACCTACCAACCCGAATGTGAAGCGATTCCGACCAGATCGACTAAGTCCCCTGCGAAGAACGAGCACAGGTCACATTGGGGTTCGTGACCAAGGTTTGACTCGTATGTGATAAAGGAATCCCTCATTTGGGAATCACAAAAAGGCCACACTTCTTTAAAAGTAATTTCGAGGAGTGTACTTTAATGCACTTAAATAAATACTTCTGATCAACTAGCAGCAAAATTTTACCCCTTCACTGTAGAGATACTGATTAACCTTCTAATTTGATAGGTTATTTCCGCGAGTCCGCTTCTCTTTTGGAATTCTATCCCTGCTCCTGCTTCCACGATTATACTAACATGTAGAAATTTAAATATAATGTGAACAAACATATTGCTGCCCCCACCCCCGTATACGATGCATCCTATAAATTCACAGCTGTCTTACGTCTCAGATGGTTACTGCAGAGCACAAACGGAAGAGGGTCGAGTTGTCTGAGCAGTGTCTCTGTCTCTCCCGCTATGAGAAGGATGGTGACGAGTTTCTGAAGAAGGCGGTAACATGTGATGAGACATGGGTTTGGCATTATGAGTCCAAACAGTACTTCATGGAGTGGAAACATATGGGCTACCAGTGGAGAAAAAGTTCAAATCACAGTGGTCTACGTTTTATTTTTATTTATTTTTTTTTTTGGGGGGGGGGGTATGTAAGGCCCAATCACCATTTCATTCCTTGAAAAATGAAGCACTGTGAACAGCGTCAACTACTATGAACTGAAGAGGCAAATCAAGAAAGACATAAATTGAATCAAATGTAGATCAAGATGATGCTCCTACTTCTGCTACATATATGGATTTAGTTGAAATTAATATTAAAAAGGAAAACAGAACTTTTAATAATATATGGCCCAGACACGCCCTAAGATCGACCACAGGAGGAGTTTCTAACGAAATGCTTCAGTGGACGGAAAAATAACAACAAAAAACAAAACAAAACAAAAAAAAACTGGAAGCAAAAAATATATAGATAGATTTGATCACGACGGGAAGAAGGTGACCGAAAACGATGATTTCCTCACACGTCGCAGGATGTAGGAGTTCCTAAGTCAAAGTTAATAATAATATATAGATTGATGAATTAAAATATCAGATAAGAGAAAAATCCAGGTTGTCCTCGACGGTCGTACATCTAAACAATATGATATAAATGCGGGAGTGCCCCAGGGATCTGTCCTTGGACCTCTGCTATTCCTGATATTCATAAATGACCTCCCCGACAAAATTGCCTCTGAGATGGGTATATATGCTGTTGACACCACACTCTATAGCAGGCACGACAGGAAAACAAATGAACATATATCTAAAGTAATGGCAGAAACACTAGAGGATAACCTCCAATCAGTAGTGGAATGGGGACAAAAATGGATGGTCACGTTCAATGCCGCCAAGACAAAACTGGTTTCATTCAATAATTACAAGAAACCTTCTCTACCACCTATATCAATGGCCAAGGACTCTTTATCTGAGAGTACGTCTCTCAAGCTCCTTGGCCTAACGTTCACAGGAAACATGAGCTGGAACAATTACATCGAGAGCATTGCCAGGGCTGCTGCGAGGAAGGTGGCCTCTCTCTACCGTGCTAGAAAACTTCTAACACCCGAAAGTATCCTGTACCTCTACAAGGCCAATATTCGCCCATGTATGGAGTATTGCTGTCATATTTGGGGCATCGACTACTAGTCTCTCGCTCCTTGACAGGGTTCAAAAGAGAGTCGCAAACCTGATAGGCCCTAAACTGGCATCTAAGCTTCAGCCTCTGTCCCATCGTCGAAACGTTGCATCCCTCTGCCTGTTCTACAAGTATTATAATGGTGAATGCTCTGATGAACTGCAAGCACTTGTGCCCCCCACGACGTAAACACCCTCGACAGACCCGACAAGCTGCAAAATCCCACCTCACACTGTAGAGATCCCTAGATGTAAAAGATCTTTCTACTCCAGTAGTTTCTTCCCCAGAACTGCTAGACTTTGGAATTCCATTCCAGGTCACTGCTTCCCCAACTGTACTGACATGCATAAGTTCAAGTGCAACGTGAACCAACATCTCGCTGCACAAATCCCTACATAGTACCCCAGTAGATGTTTCCCCTGATAGTAGCCCCCTACACCAAAGTGGCAATGTGCCTTGTTTGGGGTGAAAATGTAATAAAAAAAATAAAAAAAATTCAGTGTAATTTAATATAACCAATTCAAACCGCGGAAACAAATATTCTAACATGACTCCCATATGTACGCACATTTCTGAGATTCCAATCTTTTTTATTATCAAATTAATTTTTCTTTGGTAAAATTTTCAATAGAAAAAAAATCACCATCGTCGTCGTCGTCGTCGTCGCCTTGGTGGTGGTGGTGGTGGTGGTGGTGGTCATCATCATCATCATCATCATCATCATCATCATCATCATCATCATCGACGTCGTCATCGTCGTCGCCGCCGTCGTCGCCGCCGTCGTCGCCACCGTCGTCGCCGCCGTCGTCGCCACCGTCGTCGCCGTAATAACATTCTATTAAAATTTCATGATACATAATATGTACGCACATTTCTCAGTTTCCAATCTTACTTATTATCAAATTAATTTTTTTGTAAAATTTTTAATATAAAAAAAGTCATCATCATCATCATCATCATCATCATCATGATCATCATCTTAAAATTCTTTGAAATTTTATGATACACAATAAGAAGTAAACGAATACTCCAGAAACTGTTAAACCCATATATTAATCAAGAGTGAAAGAGTTAGTTTCAAATTAAATTAAACAGATCAACAATGGTTCTATGTAATCTTTTACGTGGATTATTGTTAACCATATTGTTACTATTATCATAATTATTAGTATTATTAATATTATTCTAGTGTTCAAGATTGGGCCATGTAATTATTAGAATTAATCTAATTTATCGGACAACGCTGGGACACTAGTTGGCTAGTATTTATTAATAAAACATATCAACAATAGATTCCTTGTAAACTGACATTATTGTTAACCTCATTGTTACTATTATCATTATTATTAGTATTATTGATATTCCATTGTTCAAGATTGGGCTATGGATTTAATAGAGTTAATCTAATTTATCGAACAACGTCAGGACACTAGTTGGCTAGTGTTTATTAATAAAACATATCAACAATAGATTCTTTGTAAATGGCATTATTGTTAAACTCATTGTTTCTGTTATTATAATTAACTAGCAGGGAGATCCAATATTGCCCGGGATTGAATGAGGATCAACGAATGTTCCACCCTTACAATACTTTTATTGCCATTGAAATGTGGTGAAATCGTTCATTTTTCAATTAAATCGATTGATTTCCTACTCTAGTCTAGGATCCGCAACAGTGCACCGGGAGAAAGCGTCATATGCACCCTCGCAGTGATTGTATAAACAATGTCTGCAATAAGTCCACAATATGTAGTAGTCTACATTGCACTGTTGATTTTATAAAATTATTTGTTATATAATGGCTTGAATTAAAGTTTAAAATACAAAAAGTCAAGTATCATGGGTCAATTGTGCTCTAAACAGAAACATTCATTTCAAACGCGCCCCTGTCTTATCAAAGAACCTGCTGTTGATTTTATACGCCGGACCTATCTGCTTGTGAAAATAAAACTTCTCAAATGCACTTATAATGTTAAGCTGTATAAGGGTGTTAACATTGGTTAAAATCGGACTGTTCCATCTTTAATATTTTTTCGATTATCAATTATCGATACTTATTGGAGATATTCCGACACAATACCTATCTAAGAGCAATTCCGAACACATAAGGTACCCTTGCGTAAAATGAAAAAAATCGACCCAGTCGATTCGAAGTTCCTAGGGAACGGACTCACATACACACATGTACAGATAAGATGCATTCAATATATAAGTAGAGATATGATATTATTGTTAAAGATTGGCTCATGAAATTCCTTGGATTGATCTAACTACCCGGGCAACGCCTAGGCACAGGTCGGCTAGTGTTTATTAATAAAATAGATCAACAATGGATTTCTTTGCAATCTTAAACCGGCATTATATGTTCAAAATAATGGTGTCACATATAATTACGATTAAACAGACAAAAGAGGAGGAGAAAGAGAAAAAGTCGACACGAACCTTTATTTAAAAAAAAAAAGCATCATCGAAATTACCTACATAATTCCATTGTTTTTATGTTATGTGTTTTTACAAAAGAACCTGTAATCAAAACTTGTTTATTGGAAGAGTTCACATTACACTTTAGAGGGGTAGGTAGATCAAAATGTCTGTTGTCATCCGATGAAATTGCATTTGTAAGGCTTAGCGATTGTAAGCGTTAAACATGTTATTACTTCTAATATAACATAGTATATATGAGCGCGTGGAAAAGTATCATCAGCAGCAAAGGATGGCTGGCTGCAAAGTGATTAGCAGCAGCAGTAGCTGAAAAAAGCATATGCAAATTAGAATGTGTGTGCGAGAAGAAAAAGGGGGAAAAAGAGAAAAAAAAAAACGCAACACGTACTTGGAGAGAAACAAAGTTGGCGCCGAAGGAGACACACATGAAGAGCGAAGATGAGAATGGGCAGGCTGTGCTAAGCTTGCGGTCAGAGGAAGGAGAAACGCGTTTCAAGTAAAATGAACATCTGGCAGCGAGAGACTTTTTGAAGTGGTGCTAAAATAACAGTAATAAATGCTTTTGTTAAAAAAAAAAAAAAAGTGCCGACCTGGATTTTTCTTCCTTTCTTTCCTTTGTTTGTTTCTAACTGCAACGTTACAGCTAATAATACGCTGCGGGTGACTGGGTACAGAAGCGAACTAAAATACTCGTAGTTAAGGTTTCAATTCTCGTCATTAGCAGTGTCGAAACCACAATGAAGATTGATTGATGACGAACCAACAGCGTGTGGATGCTACCTGCATAAGAACCAAATATATCCTAAGATGGAGTACTGTTGCTGCATCTTGGGGGAAGCTGCTAAATGTACACTTTTCTGACATGACAGGGTGCAAAACCATCTTCAAGATCTAGTGGCGATAACCTTTCTACCTTCCTACTTCCTCGTCCTCACAGAAAAGACGTTGTGAGTCTATCACTGCTCTAGCATTACTTTTATGGTGGGTGCTCGACTGAGCTTCAATTCACCCCCCTTTAAAACGTTTGCAACAAATACTCGTCTAAGTACAACAACCGCCAACAGTTTCTCTCACTCTCTATATGTGTCTCATACTAAACGATATTTCTACAGCAGAGTTTCTTTTCTAGAACTGTGGAACACAATAATGTAGGGCTGCTTTCCAGATAACTATAACATGGCCGTTTTCAAGTCTAATGTAAATAAGCTCTAGTTGAACTATCCCCTAATATAATTAAAGTTCTATCATTATATTTGTTTCATCTTCTATCTAGCTCGCATGAACCCTTATCCTGGAGTGGTCTTTGGGCTTTATTAATCGGTGATCCCCCAAGTAAAAACGCTCTTTATTATTAAGTCAGTGTAAAAGTTTTGCCAGTTTGTAAAAGATGTATTTGAAACCATTGTAATTTATTTTATGCAAATTGTTATTACTTAAACCTATCACCATGATTATAACTTTTTTTCTTTTAGATTCTTAAAGCATCATTCATATTTTTCTTAAATATTCTCAGCCATGTTGTGTGTCGGTCGGCACTAACCCTATTCGGGTTTAACCGGCTTCCTCCGAAGGAGGAAGTTCCATGGGAGTATTAAATTCACAAGCGATCCCCAGTCGCATGTATATCTCTTTTAGGGGAGATGACGATGTTAGGTTTTTGAAACTCTTGCATACAGCGCCTGGAATTCCCAAATATATATATTAGTGTTGGGACGATCAACCGGAATCGGAATCGGGAATCAGAAAAATCAGAGCTTTTTGCAGTATCGGATTCGGAAAAATTTGAGCCTATTTTCCAATGCCAAAACCGATTCCTTAAATGATCTTTTATTTGATTTTGGTTTAAGAAACATCTTCCACTGCTTGTTAGTAAAAATAAAATAATAAATATTTATTGATTTAAACTTCCAGTAAGGCTAAAATCTGTAAACTATTCCCTCACAAGTGTGGGGTTTCTTTTACATTTGAGAAAATATACGCACATTTAAGATGTATTTTTACGGTAATCGGGACAAAATAACACTTTTATAGTTAAATATTTAGAGATTTATAAAGAATCGGAATCGGTAATTGTATAGGAATCGGGAAAAATATTGCAATCTTCCCATCATTAATACATATATATATATATATATATATATATATATATATATATATATATATATATATATCAAATAGGCATCGCCACTTATCAAGGCCGAGAGACCACTCGAGGATAAGAGTTAAGAGAGTACAGTAGTCAATTGGACTATATAGTAATCGTTAATAATGGAAATTCGATAAATTTGTTAACTTAAGTGAAACGGCTCATCAAGAACTTGTTTACGTTGGACTTGAAGACAATCAGATTGTAGTCAGCTGGGAAGCAGGAAAACAGAAGACAGCTCCACAGGCGTGCACTTCTAAGAAAGAAGCTTTGTTCATGGAATCTACGTTTAGGTTTAAGCACAGATAAAGAGTGGGGGGAATTATTGATAGTGTTTTCAACTAGACGAGTGTTTCTTGTGAAAGTTTGGCGAGGGGATCATAAATTGAAGCTCAGTCGAGCACTTGCCATGAAAATAACGATAAAACTGAGACAAACTCGCAACATCTCTTCTGTGATGTATATATATATATATATATATATATATATATATATATATATATATATATATATATATATATATATACTAGCAAAAGTACCCATCGTTGACTGGGTTCAAAAACAGCCTACAGAAAATGGACTCTGATTCGTGAAAGTATGACAGGTTATGAAAAGGAAGGATTGTAATGAGATAGCTTCGAATTTGGGGGTATCAAAACCAAAGCAAAATATGATGAAAGTAAAAATAAAATAGATAAACCCCATAATTTATTATACCATACCTGTTCACACTGAAACACTTATCACAATATTCTGTAGATCTATATTAAAAAACCTTGTTAAACTTTGTGACATATTTCCATTCTATGGAGGTCAGGTGCGAACGAACACCCCATAATTTTATTATACCATATTTCTTCAAACTGAAACATAATTATCAAAGCATATTTACGTAGATAGATATGAAAAGTCTTTATTAAAGTTTGTGCCTATTTCCATTCTATGGGGGCCAGGCACGAACGCAGACCCCACAATTTTATTATACCATCCCTATTTAAGTTAAAACATACTTATGAATGTATTCTTATGTACATCTATATCAAAAACACTTGTAAACGTTTTTTAATATTTAAATTTTTTATTTCTATACTTTGTGGACCAGGCGCGAACGCAGACCCCACAATTTTAATGAACCACTGTTCTGTCAGATCAAGCATACCTATTCCTGTGTCTCGATAAATCTTCTATCATAATATGTAATCAGTTTTTTTAAAATAGTCAACCATATAGGAGCCTATTCGTGACCAGACACACACACACACACACACACACACACACACACACACACACACACACACACACACACACACACACACACAAACACACACACACACACACACACACACACACACATTCAGTGGGTTTGTCTTTTTGAAGATTTCTAAACTTCATATCTATCTCATCATATCTACATTTCTATCTACATCGCTTATTTCTGCCTGTTAATATCAGTCGTTTAGCCGCGCCTTCGTTTCTTTCAGCGAAAAAACAAATAAAAAAACCCCCAAAAAACAACAACTTTACACTCCATAAACCACAGCCAACAAACAGGATTTGTCAACAGCACAAACGTGTTTATATATATATATATATATATATATATATATATATATATATATATATATATATATATATATATATATATACATATATATATATATATAAAATATAAAATATATTTTATATATATATATATATATATATATACAGGTAATAGGAAACATTGACAGCTAAGAACAAGTAGGTGGTGACGGACGTAAATTTATTTAAAAAAAAAGCAAAAAACAAAAATAAATAGAAAAACAAACAATAAAAACAATGTGAATCAAATATTAATTTTATACGTCAACAAATCGCACTTTTCGTAACTTTCCGTCACGCACACACATACACACACACGCGCGCGCATATACAGAATATGAAGAAAATAAAAACGAAAATATGAAAATATATACTAATTCTTATAGATTTATTCCTTTATTATTATTATTATTATTATTATTATTATTATTATTATTATTATAATCTTATTTTTAACTTATATATATATATATATATATATATATATATATATATATATATATATATATATATATATATATATATTAGTGATGGGACGATTACAATATTTTTCTGGTCCTGGATATGACCTTAAACTATATCCGATGGTGAGGCCTCAACTTGCGGGCTTTGGGGAATGTGGAGCCACCCATTAATTGCCATTGCTCCCAGGTCCATTCTGACCCGGAGTGGTAGTAACTGTTAGGTTCCCAACTATGGGTTGAATAGAAACCGACATGAAAAGAAAGAAAAAACACAAATATTAAAAAATTTTCTTCCAAAATAACTGGATTAAATAACATGAAAAGGGTTGATATGCCATAAAACAAAAACAACCAACCAACCAATATTTTTCCCAATTCCGATACAATTATCGATTCCGATTCTTTTAAGCCTCTAAATATTTAACTATAGAGTTGTCATTTCCCTCGATTTTTGTGAAAAAACACATGTTAAATATGCAGTTATTTTCCTAAACGCCAGAATACACTTGTGGAGGATGATCTATCGATTTTAGCCTTACTGGTAATTTAAAATCAATAAATATTTATTATTTTATCATTATTACCAGCAATGGAAGATTTTGGTGCAAAGAAGCTCAAATAATAAAATAAAGACAATTAAAAGCATCGTTTTGACATCGGAAAATAGGCATAAATTTTTCCGATTCCGATACCCCCAAATCTTTCGATTTTGCTGATTCCAGATTTTGATTAATTGTCCTCACACTAATATATATATATATATATATATATATATATATATATATATATATATATATATATATATATATATATATAGAGAGAGAGAGAGAGAGAGAGAGAGAGAGGTTTTGTGGGATAGAACCTCCAGCTGACTGATCGATTATAAAGTAAAATGAAAATATAAGATTAAATATTTATGTAAAACTATTATGCAAACATAGGATAAATAATAAAAACAAATGCAGGTTTTAAATTCCTGGTCATACAAGCTAATTGACGATTACAAAAGGGAATTCAACTATATAATAGTAATAAAAAAATTAAATAGAAACCAATGATCATCAGCCGTTCATTGTATGTTTGCTGGCCATCTAATTCTATATGCATATAGTCAACCACATGCAGTACTGTTTCGTTGTATCACAACTCATCACTGCGGCTAAACTAATACCTTTCCCCAACCGGGTATTGAACCTACAATCATCGCATTGATAACCGGAACTTCTAAACATTGGTTAGCCTATTGGGTCGGTGCTCGCAAAATAAACAAATAAATAAATATTCGACCACCACTTTGACAGTGCTCAAGCTGTTTATTTACACACACACACACACACACACACACACACACACACACACACATATATATATACATATATATATATATATATATATATATATATATATATATAATCTAGACGCCCTGATGAGCTTTTATACAGCGAAACAACAAAACTGTATCTCAACTCATCAGTGCGTCTAGACTATATACAATATAAATCTGAACATCTGTGTGTGTGTGTGTGTGTGTGTGTGTGTGTGTGTGTGTGTGTCTGGTCACGAATAGGCTCCTATATGGTTTACTATTTTAAAAAACTGATTACATATAATGATAGAAGATGTATCGAGGATCAGGAATAGGTATGTTTGGTCAGGCAGAACGGTGGTTCACAAAAATTGTGGGGTCTGCGTTCGCGCCTGGTCCACAAAGTATAGAAATAATAAAAAAAAAAAAACCCGTTTACAAGGGTTTTTGATGTAGATATACATAAGAATACTTTGATAAGTATGTTTTAACTTAAATAGGGATGGTATAATTAAATTTTGGGGTCTGCGTTCGCGCCTGGCCTCCATAGGATGGAAATAGGCACAAACTTTAATAAAGACTTTTCATATCTATCTGCGTAAGTATACTTTGATAATTATGTTTCAGTTTGAAGAAATATGGTATAATAAAATTATGGGGTGTTCGTTCGCACCTGACCTCCATAGAATGGAAATATGTCACAAAGTTTAGCAAGTTTTTTTTTAATATAGATCCACAGAATATTGTGATAAGTGTTCCAGTGTGAACAGGTATGGTTTAATAAATTATGGAGTTTATCTGTTTTATGTTTCTTTCATCATATTTTGCTTTGGTTTTGATATCACAAAATTCGAAGCTATCTCTTTACAACCCTTGCGTTTCATAACCTATCATACTTTCATAAATCAGAGTCCATTTTCTGTAGGCTGTTTTTGAACCCAGTCAACGATGGGTACTTTTGCTAGTATATATATATATATATATATATATATATATATATATATATATATATATATATATATATATATATGTGTGTGTGTGTGTGTGTGTGTGTGTGTGTGTCTGTGTCTGTGTGTGTGTACGTATTATAATTATATATAATATATATAATAACGAAATAATGAAGGAAGGCCACTATTTAATTGTTTGTAAACGAGACACCGGCTCTCGCCAGATCACCGAAGTTAAGCAACAATGAGTTGGCCAGTATGGCTTACCATTTTGGAAGACTAGGCGCTGTATGTATCACACCAAGACGTAGAAACTTCCAGGTTGGTATCTTTTGTGTGCGTTTAATTCACTGGGGGAGATACACTTTGCTAAAACATGCATCTAGGAGAAGTAAACACCTGCATGCTCTGTCTTGAGCCAGCCATTGCACCGATGAAGATTGTAAAAAAAAAAGTGTGGTTGGTTCTGCACAAAGCCTTCACCACTCATCACACAAATCATCTTTGTGAATTTCCGAACAACTTAGTTGTTGTGGTGGAGCTCATACATCGAAATCGACTAAAGGGTCCATTATATATATATATATATATATATATATATATATATATATATATATATATAGAGCAGGGAGACCCGACGTTGCCCGGGATTGAATGAGGATTCGCACTTCCAATATTTTATTGTCATCGAAATCGGTGAAACCATCCGTTTTTCTATCAAATCGATTGATTGATTGCTGTAGTCTAGTCGGGACCCATCTGCGGTGCACCCGGAAAAAGTTTCATATGCCCCCCCCTTCCAACAGTAACTTAGTCCACAATACATTGAAGTATACATTGCACTCTAGAGAACTTACTGTTTCTTTTTTATATAATGGCTTGTTGAAGAGGCAAAAGTCAAGTATTATGGTTCTGTTGTGCTCTAGACAGAAACAGTTCGAACGCGCACTTGTCTTATAAAATAACTTACTATTGTATGTATTTATCTATTTGCGAACTTCTATCCTCATCTTCATAGTTGTTGTTGCTTCATTACGTTTCGGCCAACTATTTCTCTGGCCTTCTCAGGTGGTTAACTATGAATATTAAGATAAGGATACGCAAATAAATAAATTTATACAAATTACTTATCGCAAAGGATTGCAATTAAAAATAATATATAACCTACTGCTGATTTTATACGTCAGGTGTTTC